>NC_135077.1:2385000-2694642 GCF_051107435.1 Chaetodon auriga | reverse complement strand
TAGTGAAACATGAGTCAAACCTTCCATAATGAAGAGTGGCAGACAGTACATTTTCCTTATTAAAAATAGTTTAAAACCAAATATTTGACAAAATAATACCGATGGACACTGCAGTGAAACCTGTGGCAGTGACGTCTGGGTTATCATCGAGTGCACTGCCATAACAAGTAACAACTACGAAAAACAGAATATATCACACCTATTGGACACCAAACAAAGGCTCAACACTTAAACCTGCCCACACACACACACATACATACACACACACACAAATTTGCACGTTTGCTTTCTGGATCCCTTTGCAACAAGTCTTCATCACAAGTGAAGAGAGGCGAAAAGCTTCCTGGGAATCCCAGAGTCCACGAGTTTTCCTGTGGTGACCTGTTGTGGAGTTTCATGCCTGAGAGGAGCGCTGTTCTCTTTGTCCACCATCAGACCTCCATAACACTTCCTACACGCTGCCTGATACTTGTCCGCTCCACCGATCACCTCCACCTGGGGCACAAACAACAGTCGAGTGGTTACAAAGATTTGATGAAAGGAGACGGTTTGAGATGGTTAACTTATTCAAGGCTCCGGTTTGCCTCTCACCTCCTGCTCTGCTCCTATTCTCTTGGTGTAGGCAGCCTCTTTGTAACACTGCATGCACACGGCGTTGAGCTTTACTACGCTCTCTGCAAGAGGGACGAGGTTCAGGATGTTTCCAAACGGCTACACGAATGGAAAGGACAGCAGAGAAGCAGTCAGTGTCACTGAATGAATGGAGGTATTAGATGATCAGGACAGAGCAGACTCATTATTGTGTGGAACAATGAGAACATTGAACTGTCTTGTTCTAGTGCTGCTCATGCAGATGGCTCACAGTCCGTCTTCCATCCTCCTTCAAGAGTTTCTTGTTTTGCACATTTTGTTGTGTCTACACCCACAGTGGAGCTCTGTGTGGATGTTTGCCAACAGCATACCGACACGTGGAAACAAACACAGATACCCACCTTTCTCTGGAAGGTTCCATCCAAGGCAGCTACAATGATCGTCTTTCCTAAATTGGCCATCTCCTCACAAAACGCCACTGTGTCTGGAAACTACAACAACACAAAAGAAGCACAGATAAAGTTAGCGAGGAATTCGTCCCACTGAATTCCCATCCCTCACTGGTGCAGCGTAAGACATTCAGCTCTCCATGCAGGTTAACAGCAGTTCGGGGCAGGAAATGAAAATATTAAAGTATATATAAGCACTTACAAATTGTCCCTCATCAATTCCAATGACACAGGCTTGCAACGCCAGAGACCGCACATCTGCCAAACAATTGGCTGGAACGGCTTCCATTGTGTTCCTACACGATGGACAGGATAGAGGGAAAAACATGACTTTCAGAGAGGAAATGTGCACTGGGTTGTTACTTTACTTGATCTGCCCTTTGACGTTCAAATGTATCAGGGAAATCACTTTCTACTTTATTCAGAAATTTGCCAAAATAATGTCTGACAGGAAAATCTTCTACCAAGAGCTCTCACCACTAGAGGTCATCATCTGCGTAGGCAAGATGAACCAGGTTGGTGAAAGAGATTATTTCTCCCTGTTTGTCTATTTCATTTAATGCAATTCCTCCTTCAGTCCTTTCAAAATAAAGCGTTTAAGTGCTGTATTTATAGATATCCTTTCAGCTCATTCACATCAGCTCCACAACTTGCTGTATTTCACTCTTTGTACTTGAACATGAACAAATGACCTTCATGTTTCCAGTGACAGCTCATCCACCTCATGATATTCTGAAATTGTGGCTGTGAACACATTAAAAATAATGTGCAGGGTTACAAATGGCTTCCTTTCCCAGCTTCATCACAGGCCAAAGCACAGAGGCCAGTATTTCCCTGCACGTGTGGAAAAGGTGACTCACTTGTCGTGTGTGGCCATGCCCGAGTCAGAGTAACGGGTGTCCTTTGCATATTTGATCACCAAGCACTTGTACTGGGCTATTTGGAAACGGCGCACTCTTCGCATCAGTTCAGTGCTGCAAAGTAAATGACAATCATCTAGTTAACATCAGTGAAAGCCATCTGTGCTTTTTGTACAGGAAAACACAAAGTGTATTATCAGTGCCTCTCTCACACTCATTCATACAGCATGCTACTACAACATAAGCTTGAGGTAAAGATGACTGTGTAGTATTGTTTAGTATAATGTGTTAACAAACAAAGCACACTGCATAGCAGCTGTCGTCTTCACACCACATAACTCACAGAGGGGAGCTGGGTAAACAATGCAGGGAATTTGGCGGGATGTTGTAGTCTGGGTGGAGTACGTGGCAACAACGTCGTTTAAACATCGAAAATGAACAACACTAACTGGCTGCACCTGTAAATATACCTGCTGTCGTCATGTTTGTGGGCGAAAAAACTCACCTTTTGCCTGAAAACATCGGTCCAAAGATGACCTGCAAACAACAGAAGGGCGGTTAGTCTGATGAAGACAGTAAAGACAGTAAAGACAGGTTTAGACGCCGAAACAGGTAACACACACACACCTAACGTTAGCTAACATTATGTCCTGTTTACCTAAATTAACTTAAGCTTGGTTCGTCGAGGCTTTGGTTTAACATTAAGACAATAACATTAGCCGTCGGACATCAGACACGAACCTGAATCTGCCCCCGCGCTTTCCTCGGTGAGTTTGGAAGAACTCTTGGAAAATCCACGCAGTCCATTTTTATTTAATAAAACAATATTCAAAAAGACAATAAAACGGTTAAATAAAAATAAATTACTAATCTAATTCCTCCGGGAAACGTCCTAGGCAACAAAAACTTAAATCTGGCGCGCCGGCGGTGTCCAGCGGCTTTATCTAAAGTTATACCAATAGGCGTAAAGTCACGTGAACATTTAAACCTATCAGCTTCCACAAAGATTGATTACAGAGTGCGCAGGCGCCATTACTGTCCAATCAGAGTACAGGGCGTCACACGTCCTGCTGTTTCCCCTTTTGCGTGTGGGAAAAACGAGCAACAATCAAGACAGTTAGACAACACACGATACAGAAGTCAGACTTAAAATGCTGGAGAACAGGACAGCGAAGAAAGTTAGAAAAAGGAAGAATATGCCAGGAATCATGTAAAGTTTTACAAAAGTGAAGTTGTTCAGGGAGCAGTGGAATAAAACATCCTCCACATGGACAATGGTCTTTCCAGAATGTCTCAGTTTGTGGACAGATAATGAATAATAAACTTGGTTTCTCACAAAATCTACAATAATTTCTGACATGAGGACAGTATCTGGAAATATTTGACAGGGTTGACATCTGTGCTTAATAGTGAAAGACACCCTGTTTAGCATGGTAAGTAACTCCTCTCAGATGAAGACATTGAATTCACTTTGACATAGAATTGTTGTTGGGTGACACTGTTTATGTTTTGCCTATCTGCCATGAAAAGAGCACATTGCAGTGGGTGAAGTGTGACTGTTAAAATGTGTTTACTGCTTTTGTCCATGATGTTCAAGTTGAGGCCAAACTGGGCAGTGAAGCACACTGGCTGTGTGATGTACACGTGTTGCCTCCCCAGAACATGTTCCCTTTGTTGATAATGGATGCTCACACAGATTCAGTATTTCCAGGTTGTTGGTGCATTTTAGAAGGTTTATCAGATACTGAAAATCCCTTTCATAATATTTTCTGTATTGCATGTTGGAAGAACAGATGATATGTGCAAAACAACGATGTCCATATATGCTATACATTCAAATAAAATCTAATAAAAGAATACAGTAGAGCCGGACATTTTGACCGGCCATGAGGCACAGCACAGGCGTTACTAATAACATCAGCCATGGCTCTGTTGTATCCACATGTCTCAGGAAGCCATGACAGGGTGAAAGAAGAAGAAGAAGAAGAAGAAGTGAGGCAGCTTGCACAACACCAGAAGCACCCTGACACTGAAGTAGCTAAAAGGAATTCAGCCATCATTCATTTTATTATTTAGTATTTTTTCCTTTTCTGACTGTGACGTCAAATTGTCTGTGTGTCCAGAGGGCTGGAATATTACATTTCATCTATTAAAAACAAATAAAGTTAGGAATATGAACCATGCAAGCACAGTGTGAAATATTAAATCTCTTAAAAATGATATAAAATAGACCCACCTTAAAGCCTTTATGTTAAGATAAGACTTCATTAAACGCCTGAGGGGGATATTTTCCTTTAGTAGTGTTTTACCACAAACCAGCAAACACACACTGAACACTAACATGTATTTTGCAGTGTTTCACCTGCTTCACCACTGCACTGAAACTTTCCTTGAGCACTACACGTGCACAGTCATTACCTGTCTGCTTGTAGATTTCCATCCAAAGGCCCTGACCTCCGGTTCCTGCAGAGCAGCCGACCTGTGCCCTCGTTGGTTAGTCAGATAAGCTCTGGTTTTAATGTCAGCTGGCCCCAGCTGTAACAGGTTTCCAGTGTCCCTCCTCTTACTCGGCGAAGCCTTTCCATTGGTTCACTTTTCACCTCCTGTCAGTCGAAGTGTGCGCCCGGCACAGCACTAACTTTGATTTCTTCGGACTTCTCGACGAATTTAAATCACCTCAGGAGACAAAATGCCGCACTGGACTGAACTGAGCAAAGATGTAAGAGTCTGATTTTGACTGTCATTTCCCCTTTTCTCTCTGCTCGCTTTCCGGGAAAGCTAGGCTACTTTTAGCCAGCTGTGAGTAAATAATGTGACCTTTCATCGTTGCTGTTGTTAAAGTATTAACGAAGCTGCAGTGACAGAGTGATGCAGGTTACTTATGGCAGGGGGCGCTGTTCGCCGTGCTGACGGTGTGCGTGTCGCCGGCGCTCGGTGGTGGTTGTGGGGGTTTTAATGGCCCTCCGGTTGACAGCAGTCTCTTCGCGTGACAGGAGCTCGAGAGGCAGTATTCACCCAGCCGGTGGTCGCACAGGATGGCGGCAGACGACGTGATCAAGGCTCACGAGAGGGCTTTGAAGGAAGGTCGGTGTGGTTTTTAAAGCTAGATGCTCGCTGGCAGCAACACGCAGAGAGCCGCCTGAGGCAGGCCGGCAGAGGAGCGCAGGTGTTTAGAAAAATACTGCACAGTGTTTAAAAAATAGAAGAAAACACTTTGAGTGAGAAAAGACAGTCTGGCAAAATATGGAACTCCTGTAATTCATTCCGCTTGAAACTGAGCTTCTGTTGTACAGAGTCTGGACTGTAACTAAACGTGCTTCTGCACGAATAAAAGCTAGATCATGAAAGACGTTTTCATTTTTATTTGATGCCATTTATAAGAGAGCTGACAGCAGGGAGATGACAGGCAGGGACCAGGATGACCTGCAGCGTACGTCCCCAGTCAGACTTGCATTGGGGACGTTGCTGGTCGTGGTCAGCCTCCTGAGCTCCCGTGAGAAACTGATTGTTTTTGTATGTTTTTGTCCAAGTCAGTGAATTCAGAACCTAACAAATCAAGAAACTTTATCGGATTGATCCTAAATCCAGGATTCAGTTTGCAGCATTGTGCACAATGACCTAACACTGGAGAAATACTGCGTGGTAGAGCTAGCAGTATAAATGATATGGCAAAGTCTTTGATAATAGACTTGTTCATATTATCTCACTGCATAAATCATCACACTGTTTACTCCTAGTGTCCACTAGAATATCATGCTTTGACAATGGCTGTGTCCAGGTACCGAGCGTGCCCGTGGTCTGGCTCAAACCTTGCTCAACGTGCCATATGGGGAGGGAGATGGAGAGAAGCTGGACGTCTACATACCCAGCACCAACTCTCTGGGTACGGACACATGTGACTGCCGTGAAGCCAAGGCCTCAGCCCTTTGTCATGCCTCAAAAGTGTGAGGATTAACAGGCCTGATTCCCTCTGTTTCAGATGTCCACCTTGTTATTTACATACATGGAGGCTACTGGCAGTTTCTCAGGTACGGCGTTACGCTCTCTTCCACACTGCAGATTTAGACATGTCATCCAGGTTTCTCATGGTTATGCTTTATGTTTGCATAGCAAGGAGGAGTCAGGATTCATGGCCGTTCCACTCGTTGATAAAGGTGTAGTGGTGGTTGCCGTTGACTATGACATCGCCCCCAAAGGTAGAATCTTTTCATTTCTGACTACTTGTTTCTGTTCCTCGGAGAAAAAGAAGTTTTTCTGAAGATGAACTGGGAATGTCAGCCCTCTGCCTGTGCCCCTTTCACTTCCTTTTCAGGTAACATGGACCTTATGGTGTCTCAGGTACGGAGGAGTGTTGTGTCTGTTGTTCAGCAGTATTCTCACATCAGGTACCCATGTTTGTTTTATCAGTATCCCCCTGCTTAAAGGTCCAGTGTGCAGGATTTAGTGGCATCTAGTGGTGAGGTTGCAGAATGCAAACAACTGAATACCCCTCGCCTCACCGTCCCCAACAGCAGCTGCTAAAAAGGCAAAATTCCCTTCATCGAGCCAAAGTCTGGTTTGTCCATTCTGGGCTTCTGTAGAAACATGATGGACTCTGTGGAAGAGGACCAGTTCCCTCTATAGATATTAAAAAAAAATCATCGTAAGGTAATGAAAACACAACAATTCTTATTTTCAGGTGATTGTACACTAATGCAAACATAATTGTGAATATTATTTCCAATAGATCCTCCTAATCCAACACACTGGGCCTTTAAAGTTAGTGTATGAATGCATTATGTTAAAGTGCGATTTCCTGTTCCTGCTCTCACAGTGTACTCCACTGTGTCTTTATTTGTTTTTAATGAACTATTGATCTCTCCCTCAGTGGTCTGTACCTGTGTGGCCACTCTGCTGGGGCTCATCTGGCTGCTATGATCCTCTCCACTGACTGGTCACAGTATAGCATCACTCCTCAGTTCAAAGGTAAGAGAAACTCGTTATAGATGTGACAGAGCTCGGCCTCATTATGAGAGACAAACTATGAGAGTGTAGGACTGAAGAAGAAATACAAGGTTGAGACACAAAGGCTGCCTAGCTAAAATAATTTTGTCTTTTAATTGTTTCTCTCTAATCTTCTAGGTGCTTTCCTTGTCAGTGGCATATATGACCTCCTGCCCATCCTGTCCACCACCGTCAATGAGCCTCTGAAGATGACAGAGTATGTTCCTTACTGCAGTGTGTGCAACCAACTCCACCAGTTTGATGCGTCACATTCTGTTTACAGGTCTTGTTTAGAACGACTCCATACTATATCCCAAAAAAGTTGTATAAAGCTTTTTGTGGCTGCAAATGGAGCTGGACAAAAGGCGATGTCACACGAGGCCGAAGACTGAAGTTAGAAGATGAAAAATCATGTCGTGTGGAGTAAAGACAGATTACCAGCTCCACGCTCCACATCGCTGCTTGAGGCTAGTGGATCAATGCTACATTAGCTGCTACTAGCGTAACACACCCAATTCTCTGACCGGACTGTTGCTGGTTGAGTTGCATTGTGGGTAATGTAGGAGATTTTGCAAGGTTGCAGAATGTGTCAAATAAAAGAAGAAGATATCTCTGGTTTAGCTGCATCGATTTTGATACTTTTTATTCTTAACTGTCCGTCATGAGTACAGCGACGTAATAGGACTACAGTGCTAAATCGGTGGCGTACTCTTGGAAGGGTAGGGGTATAATCTGATTACCGACCAGATAAACAGGGCTTTGCTGTATTCAGACTTTGACAAAATGTTAACAGATAATTCAGTCTGCTTCATTAACCTGATTACTCACAGCAAGCCAGAGCTTCTCAACCTCGGGACCAGTTACTTGATGTACAAACACGGAGCTACCTGATGTAAAAATATGCTTGTTGGAGACTTCTGAGAATGTCAGTCTGAATGAATCAGTATTTATTTATTTATTTATTTATTTATTTGACAAAAGTAGTCGGATCTAAAAATGAGATCATGATCCAGATAAGGTCAGAAACCCTCTGATAATTCATCTGTATGACCTGTGGAGAGAGCGTTCTGTAGAGAGCATTGTGTGGAAGAGATGAGAGCGTTGTGATTGTGGAGGAGAACTCTGTGTGTGTGTGTGTGTGTGTGTGTGTGTGTGTGTGTGTGTGTGTGTGTCTGTGTGTCTGTGTGTCTGCAATTGTCCTCTGCTGGTTTTCTGTGCCAGCCAGTGTTGAACTCCTCTGTCCACTGGTTGTCTCCTGTTGTCAGGGAGGTGGCGGTGAGGAACAGCCCCATCAAGCTGGTGCCTCAGCTCAAACTCTCCTCCTCCAGCTGTCACATCATTGTGGCCATCGGTGAGAACGACTCACCGGAGTTTCGCAAGCAGTCGGAAGAATACTACAAAGTCAGTACTGCTGTTAAAGTGTGAACACTATTTTGATCAGAGTATCAAAGGAATTATTTCTTAACAGCCTGCATTCTTCTTCTTCTTCTTCTTCATTGCTGTTTCCTTGTTTCTGCTGTGGACCAGCACAGCCGTTTCCTTTTTACAATACAAAGTGGGAACCCACTCTTAAAAATATTGCAGTGGTAGTCCAAAACTCCTTGAGGTACCTTTTTAAGATTGAAACTTATTATTAATTTTAGAATAATTAATCAGATGATTATTTTTTTTTATTAATGTTTTACTTTATAAAAATGCTTTGAGCTCAAGGTGATGTCTTTGAATCCGTCATTTTGTACAAAACCCAAAGACACTCTTTAGAATTATGTAAAACAGAAAAGCAACAAATCTTCGCCGACACATTTAAGTCTGTTTTCTTGCAGTTCTGGTGAGAACACAAACCTGTTGTTCACTGATTGAACTGAGAAGTTTCATTATCGCTATTCACCAAGTCTGAATTGTTTAACAAGGTCTTGTCAGTTTTACAGTCTCAGAAACTGACAAATTCAATTTTAGTGTGTAAATACATCAAGTTAGCATTTTTGAAAAAGTTGTGTATATGTACAATTTTCTCACTTCTTTCTTCTGGTTTTAAAGACTTTGGAGGCGTCAGGTCTTAATGTGACCATGGAGGATGTGGCGAACACAGACCACTTCAATATCATTGAGCAACTAGTAGATGAGGAGTATCAACTAACAAAGGTACACACCCACAAAATGCAACAAAAAGGCCATGATGAACGCTGATGCTATTTCCTGAATCTCTCTCTCTCTCTCTCTCTCTCCACAATATGAAGTATATATTTACAGACTGTAGTACTTATTTTCCTAGTCTTTAAGGTGATGTCATGGTAGACACTTAGAAAAACAGTGTTTTAATTGTTTTCTTCCTCTGCAGCTTCTCTTGAAGATGATGGGGAAGAGCTGAGGTGGCGGTTGTTGATCCATCATCTGGTATCATCATATCTCTGTATCGACGTTCACCTGTGAGCAGAGTCGTAGTGCACCAGCACTGCTAAAATATGCATTATTTTAGGTTTATATGATGGTAAATGTACAGTTTCTTTCCATTTTGTTTGATCAACAATAAGGTGTTGTGGATTCTTTTGACCATCTAATTTACTCTTTCATCAGTTATATCTCTGTCCACTGTAGATACTGCGGTCAGAAAATGTTCTAAATACGCTTCATAAGGTCCAATCACACTATAATGTTCTGAAAACATGGTGTGCCTGAACCGAGTCACTTCAAGGATGATGATTGTTGCAAATTCTACTCGAGCTGAACCTGCTCATATTCAGTTGGAAGCAGATTATTTAACAACCATCGTGCACAGTGTTATTGTCAGGAAATATTTTTGCACTGGCATACAAGAGGTTGTAGAGCTGATGGTTAGTTTTGGCATATTTTCAGTGTTTTGTCAAAGGGTAGGTCTGTCTGCTTTTTTTTTTTTTTTTTTTTCTCTGTGACAATCTGCACCACAGCTTAAGTCCATGGGAAGGACATTTCTTTCAAGACTACTAACATATCATACAAAATGAATGTAGCTGATATCTCACCCAGGGAACTTTTATGTGTTGTCCACACTTGATAAATGATGCTAATCTAACTATATATTTGCACTTCTTATCCTAATACAGTAGGAGAAAAGTGATACTGAAATGCACGTGCAAGGTTTTAAAGAAGAAATGGGACTGAAGTTAGCTGAGGCACATTGTTACTTACTGCCACCTTTCTAGTGTGTTACACTGTTTGCATCACTGTTTACACAAAATGTTCTGTGAACCATGATTGTAGATTATAAAGAGAATCATCACAATAAATTATATTTGAGATTTTCTGTGACGATTGTGATTGTTTGTGTGAGTGTAGATGACATCTGATGTGGGTGTATCTGAGAGCTGTTTGTCTTCCTCACACTTGTCCCCCTCTTTTTATATCAATGAGAATGTACTAAATATAGGCCATACAGATAATTACAATATATACATATCCGAGTGGTGAAGTAGTGTTTGACAGTCAGTGCGTGGGGAGCAGCTCAACGTGTACGACGACCGGTTCAGCTGGTCCAGAGTCAGCGCGCAGGAGGAGCTAATCTCCGAGGAACTGCTAACCAAACAGTCCATGAAACATGGGCAGCCAGGCGGACTTGAAGACCTTCTGTAAAAGGTAAGTGAAAACTCCCGAAATGATCACCAGAGAAACTCTTAATTCAGCGTCAAGTCCGGTGACTTTGCTCGTAGGTAGTGCCAACATCAGCCCGGCAAAGGTTAAAGCTAGCAGCACGACATGGCGAGCTTAGCCGACGCTAGCACCGCGGCTAACACTTTCAATGGAAACGCTGTGTTTCAGCCCTTATATAAACAAGCGCTGAGCGAACTGACAACTCTCTTGTGCCGAAGAACATCGACGTTGAAGCCTTTAACTTTCGTGTGCTTCAAATACTGTTAATATTGAACGTTTTGTTCACTTTAGCGGCAGCCGGTCAAAGTTTCAAATGATGCCGGGTGCTCGACTGACTCCGTGTCCGTGTGCCTTCGTGGCCATCTGTGAGCACAGGCAGGGCTGTGAGGGCTGAAAAACAGCGACTTTCACAGCAGAAACGTCTCCGCAGCCGGACCCGTTTGGCCCCTCATGAGGGGAAGGACGAACGCCTGTTGTCTTGTTTTTGTCAGCTCAGTACAGTCGTGCTAAGCGGTCCTCACGAACCAGCAGAAGACACACAAACATTTCCACTGTGGCGGCGCCCTTTGACAGGTGATTCCCTGTTTAAGCACCCAGGTGGATTTAGCCATACCATAATATTCACTTGTACATGTCTGTCAAAGCTGGACACGTGGAAGGCGTCAAACAACAAGCAGATAAATACGAGGAAGGGAAGTTCATTCCTGACCTCTCGGAAACAATTTGACATACACACACAGAAACATCTGGAAGCTGGTGCTGCTTAACTGACACTTATGGAGACTCGGATGTATTCGGGACATGTCGGGGATGCGGGCTTATATATCGTGTACTGACACCCAACCATACATTCATAACACATTCAGCCCTGGAGCACTGGTTTCAGAACTCTTTGTTCAAGACTCAGTGTGCTCACCACCACTAATCAGCACTTGCCACGCCTTGTTCATTCCTCCTCCTACTTATTTTAAAACTCTTAGACATGGTGCACCTGTACAGCTTTCCATTCCCAACCTGTTCTTCCTGAAAGACCAATTTTTGTTTTAGTTTTAGCAAAACCTGCCTTCCTGTCTCGGCTCTGCGACAAGAGGTAGAAACTTGAGGTAGTGCAGTGGAGACAAAAGGAGGAGACTTGGTGAGACAGAGATCAGTTATTCACGTGGGACTGAGGGCTGAAGGGATGTGGACTGCGTAATGGCATGCGTGCAAAGGAGAACAACATGATGGTTACAGCGTGTTCAGGAGAGGAGAGGCGACGGAAGGGTGAATAATTGAATTCTTCATGTAGCGTACAGCGAGCCTGTGTTTGGGTCTGTGCTGTGGAGGGATGGGAAAGAGGAGCCATGCATGTAATGCTGACAATAAGGGCATTATTTGGTGGCCAAGAGTTTGCCAATTTAATGTGTGTGTGTGTGTGTGTGTGTGTGTGTGTGTGTGTGTGTTAAAGAGCATGTCAGTCGAGGAGTGTGAACTTGTTTAGAAAGTGGTTGAGGAGGCAGAGGGGGAAAGTAATGCCGTGCAGCTTTATGTGATGGAACATCATGTGGTCCACTTCAGGAGTACCGAGCAGCGTCTTGGCAGATATTTTGTGTTAACACTGATATCTTTGAGAACGTGGTCGCTGAGTCGGACTTAGCAGTTTCCTTAGGCTGACGTTAGAGACAGACATTTGGTTGAGGTTGTTGTGACATATCGTTTGGGTTGCTGAATGGTGTTAATTTATGTGTGTAATTACATAATTGCTCAGTGTCAGTGTCAGTCCCACAAGATATTGCTTCAGCTCCACCATAAATGTGTAATTTAGAGTTGCGTTACTGTCCACAGCTCAAGATCCCATTCATTTTGAAGCTGCCATTGTTATCGTGCTAACTTTGTGCGATATTATGGCACAATCATACATTTCAGTCTCAAGCCGTCATTTGTAATTACAAGGGAAGTGGTCTATTTTTTCAGGAAATCGCTGTCTGAACTGCAGGAATAAAGGCCTGAAGTACTGCGTGTGGTTTTGTTGCACTGCTGTTAAAGGGAGGTAATTTTTCAAGATTTGTTTTCAGCACCCAAGAGAGGCCCGTCAGAGATGACAGTTTTAAATACACAGTACTTTAAGCAAGGAGAAACCACATTGTATGATTCAGTGCAGTGCGGTTCAGGGAGCTCTACGCCAATTGTGCTGAAGCTTGTTTACCATACCTGTTGGTTGCCCTTGACAAAGAAAGGTTGAGGGTCACCTTGGCACTCGTGTTCTCACACACCTCTCGTATTTCAACGGGCAGGGTGTCTGTTTGCATGCTCTACCAGCTCTGGGCCTCAAATGATTGAAAAGTCCACTTGTTACTCAAATGAAAAGTAGACAAGGGCTTAACACAGCCAAGTCTACGTCGATCTGAAGAGAAAAATACAGCAAAGTTTACTTGTTTGTAAATCCATGTGATAAAATCATTTCGAGGTTAATTAAAGGTTAATTATATAACGTCCTAGGGAGGTTAATTATGTAATGTCCTGAGGAAGTTGGACGTGCCTGCTACCTACTCAGTATGCATATGGGAGGTTTTGCTTGAACAGCACAACAAAGCTCTGTTGTGAATAAAGAACAATAGGAACAACAGCCTATTTTTCCACCATGTTGTTCTCCTCCCCCGTCGTCATTCTTTCATCCTCCCCAGCTATTGTGTTCAGTGTTTTGTAGTCAAGCTTTATAAAGATTTTTGATGGAATTCACCACAACAAGCAGTTACAAATAATGTTTTGATTTGTGTGCTGAAAATAATTGCAGGACTTCTTGTCTTACAGTTTTTGTAATTGCAGTTTCCTCTTTTTGTTAGTTTTGTCATAGCACATCCGACATCATGCTGCTCGGCTAATGCGCCTCTCTGTGCTCAGTCCCAGGCTATAGTGGTCATCACCCCCAGTCCAAGCCTGAGAGTGAGGATGAAGACGATACTCCCATGACCTCCTTCGGTGTTGCCGTCCGAGGCCTCCCCCTGGCCTTGGCGTCCATGACGCAAGCTGCTACCTCAGACCCCCGCTTCCACCCTAAGTGGCGAGCGATCACTGTGGCGACCCTGCTGGCTTTGGTGCTCATGCTTTACCTGCACCGGACAGTGGGGGACAGAGACACTGCTACCAGAGGCTACTACCGCAACAGGGTTCACAGTTTGCAGATACACAGGGAAGGTGAGGATGACATCTTCAGGGACGCGAGCAGACAAACTGCACAGAGCCTTCCCCGTCAGCAGAAAAGGGAAAAACCTTACAACGACACATACCCGTTAAGCCCACCAGTGAAGACAAAGCATGGAATCCGTTACCGTATCGCTGTGATCGCAGACCTGGACACGGCGTCTCGTAGCTCTAAGGATCAGACGTGGTTCAGCTACATGAAAAGAGGCTACCTGACGGTTTCAGATAGTGCAGACAGACTCAAGGTGGAGTGGGACGAGACAGTCATTCTGGAGAGTCATCTGGCTGAGAAAGGACGAGGTAGAAGCAGGCGGGAAGACACACTGCTCTGTTACACTTTCACATGTCCACCATGTTTGTGTTGTTACATCAGCATGTGAGTTGCCTCAATGTTTGATTGACGAACTGTGCTGCAGGTATGGAGCTGTCTGAGCTGGTGGTGTTCAATGGTCACCTGTACAGTGTGGACGACCGTACAGGTGTGGTTTACAGGATCGAGGGCAGCCAGGCTATCCCCTGGGTTATATTACCTGACGGCGACGGCTCAGTCTCCAAAGGTCAGTCTGCAGTAGACATCTTACCTCTATCCGTTGCATATATGTAAAGAAACATAGAAATGTAGCCCAGAGACAAGCACCGCAGCCTGTCTCAGATCATGTCAGTGTTTCTTGTGCACTGTCGTTGGAAAATCAGTAGAAACATTTAGCAACACAGAAACGACAGTGACTTTGTAACTTTGGAAAGCTCGGCAGTCGTTACTTCTCACTAATCGGACCTTGTTTTGCCTAAAGGATTCAAGGCAGAGTGGCTGGCAGTGAAGGATGAGCACCTGTATGTTGGCGGCCTGGGGAAGGAGTGGACCACGACCTCTGGAGTAGTTGTCAACAACAACCCAGAGTGGGTGAAAGTTGTTGGCTACCACGGTGATGTGGAGCACGAGAACTGGGTTCCATACTACGATGCCCTGCGGAGCTCAACAGGGATCCAACCACCAGGTCCTGACCACTGTCTTTTAGGTTCCTCTTTACAGACCTGTCCTCATACAGCAGAGTCTGAATGGGTTTCACATCTTATTATTGACACCAGGGGAACAGATTTTTCTTCTTTTTTGGCTGGACATCCAGACTAGATTGGCACTCATGTCGTTACCCTCTTATTTATTTTGTCTCCTTCTATAAATCTCCTCTGGTTCTACAGGCTACCTTATCCATGAATCCGCTGCGTGGAGCGAGCGTCTCCAGCACTGGTTCTTCCTCCCTCGCCGTGCCAGTCACGAGCGCTACGAAGAGACTGCAGATGAGCGTCGTGCCACCAACCTCCTCCTGTCCTGCCCTGCAGATTTCAGCTCCACATCAGTACGGCACGTCGGACCGCTCAACCCAACCCACGGCTTCTCCTCCTTTAAATTTGTTCCAGACACGGACGATCAGATCATTCTGGCCCTGAAGTCCGAGGAGGATGCAGGCAGGATTGCCACCTACATCATTGCCTTTACGTTAGATGGTCAGGTACTGATGCCTGAGACAAAGATAGGGGATGTGAAGTATGAAGGGCTGGAGTTTATCTGACAAAGACACAACGGAGAAGGTGCACATGTTCCTGAAGGCAACATCTGCAGGGGTCCTCCATCTTTAAAAGATTAAGAAGTAGACTCTATACATGCAACACTGTTGTTGTTGTGAGTCTTTAGTGTTGTATTCAGCTCTCAGTCCTACTGTGCAATAATGTCGTATGACCCAAAGTTAGATATTTCATAATTATTTAGTATGATGATTGAGAAGAGGAAGAGAAGGTAAAAGGGGAGGAGAATGTCACACCACCACCACCACCACCACCACCAAGGGAGGACAGATACCAGCGATAGACCAGTTCAGTCAGTCTGTGACGAGCTACTCTCATCAGTCACCACCCAATAACAATTTTAACGTTTTAAAGTCTTAACGTCTCCATATCAGTACTGCTAGATTGATATTTTTATCTAAACTTTGAGCTAAACATTGTTTGATTACAAACTGCTGATATTCCAGAGGAGTCGGGGTAAAAGAAGAAACACTTCTGTAGCTGTCGTTACACAGAAGCCTAATGCACTGACCGAGGAAGAAATGGTTCCCTGTTTCATTAAAAAAACTAATGAGAAAAGTTTCCATGGAGAAAAACCTGCCCTGCTCGGTTTTTCTGAATAAACGAAACACCTGAAAATCCTGCAGGAAGCTCTGAGCTGCATGGAGCACGGCTGCTGCCATGAACTTGAGCCCTCAAGTAAACAAGAGCTTCTCTT
The DNA here is from genome assembly GCF_051107435.1 of Chaetodon auriga. Taxonomy (NCBI): domain Eukaryota; kingdom Metazoa; phylum Chordata; class Actinopteri; order Chaetodontiformes; family Chaetodontidae; genus Chaetodon; species Chaetodon auriga. The sequence continues at coordinate 2,678,677 of NC_135077.1, read as the reverse complement.
GGGGTTTTCAGGTATCTCATCATTTCAGAAAAACAAGCAGAATTCTTTTCTATGAAATCTTTTCTCTGAACCGTGTGATAACAATCTCTGCATTTAAGAAAAACAGGACAAGCACTTTTCCCTCATATGAATGCATCCTGCCTCTGTGTCAGTCTATCAAACATCAGGTAACGTGGATCTCTTCTCCTCTAGCCAAACTCTGCTGGTCAGACACTCAGGGGAACAAGGTGAACCAGGATAAAACATTAAAAAAAAAAGAGATGAATGTCCTTAAATTACTTGAAATGTTCAACGTACTCATGGCTTGGTGTTCTATCTGACCTCAACACACTGAACTCTGCTTTTTGATTCATATTGATGTAATGGGTGCGGTTGCTTCACACATATCGACGTCTGCTTCATAAACCACGTGATTCGTTTCTGAGCAGGTCCACCTCACACGGTGACTCACGGTAACAAACGGAATATCATCTGCGTCTCAAGCCAGAGAACAAGTGAAACACCAGCTGTTTTATTTAAAGATTACTAATTCATATACTCCTTTTGTATCCCGTCAAAACAAATAAAATATTTACTCGTTTGAATTTTTGATGTATTGCTTTTTTTAAATGTGTCTGCCACCACCGGTGACTTCACTGTCTGATATACACAACACAACAGATCAGAAACGTATGTTCGACATGTTTATCTAAAAAAATAACACTTAGACAGTTTGTCTATAAAATCAGTAGTGTTACACTTTTTAATCATCATACAATGTTTCACAAATTCATTAAGTGTTCGTTGACTACTGTCATGTTGGAGGACTGACAGAGTGATGGCGGCTGAATTACACAAAGAATCATGTGACCTGATTGAAAACAACATTTCAGTTTGACAAGCTGCAAAGGTCGCCATTATTCACACAAGAGGTTCGTCCCAGTAGCTCAAGACATTTCAAACCTGACGCAAATCCTTGTCACGGACCTAGTTCACAGGCTTGTTCCCATGGCAACAACGTTTTGAGGTAGACCGTCCATTTTCATGGGTTTGAAGCGGCCAAGTTTGGCATGTAAGCGGAGCATCCTCTGATCGCTTTGCCTCAACTCACAGAAGACTCCTCTGGAACCTGGAAAGTTTTGGAAAAGGAAATCTGGAATCTATCGATGCTGGGACGAGGTCATGCAAACATTCGAAAAACAGACCCATTGCACAGCAGTAGTGACCTGCAGGTTTGAACTGTTATGATCGCTAGAGCTAGTTTTTTTTTTTTCTTTTCCACAAAACGAAGCATATTTCTGCTGAAAACTGGTCAGAGTAGAGAGATCACACTGCTCTGACTGCCCTCGTAGTTCTTTTTTTTTAGAAAAATGTAAAAACTGAAGCGACGTCTGTCAGTTGGCACTAGTATTAATCTACATCTGCAGGAATAAACTGATGCTGCTGTGAATGTCCCACCTCACAAATGCTGCTGTGATCATTACTGAACACTAGGAATTATCAAAGGGATTCTGCAAGGTCTCGACCTACCACTGCTCCCGATGGACAACAACAGCCGACCAATCATACGCTTTGCTGGAGAGGGATCGGTGACCCGGGGAAGCACTTGTACAGTAACCAGGGAGGGGAATTCCTTCCACACTGAATCACTTACTGCCCTCTAAAGGTAGCAGATAGAATACAACACTCATAGCCATGCTGCGTTTGTCCTTCATGTCCTGCTCTAGAGATGATTAGATGTTGCACTGGATCACCTGAATCTTTGCTGCTGCTGGTTCAGCGTCGGTGAGAGCCAGAGCGTAACCACACACCCCAATCTCATCCTCCAGGACAAGAGCGCACTGAGGGGAAGGCGAGAGCTTGCCTGCTGGCCGGCTGCAGTGAGGCAGAGGGAATGTTAACACTGAGACACGAGAGCATAAACAGTTCAGAGAGAAATCAGACTCTTTCTTACCCATCACATATAAGAGGAGGCTGCGTCGTCAGGGGGACTTTGCTCCCTCCTTCCACTTCGCACTTCCATCTAGGAGAGAAAACAATGCTGTGTAAAATCACTGCTGAATGGAAACAAAAACATCACAGTCTGAGGACCTGTTGTCCTAACCTTGTCCTCAGGGCAGTACAGTATGTAGTAAACCTCCGTCATGGGAGGGCGTCTGAACGGGCCCCTGCTTCCGTGGCAAGGCAGCGTCCTCTGCAAGTACAAATGTGCAGTGAAGATGTACACTGAAAAATTATAGATGAGATAACAACACCCAAAAGAAGATATTTACTAGGTGCCTTGTCCAATTAATGACACGTATGTCTTTAGCGGTTACCTGGAACTCTCCAGAGAGGCCTCCTCTGAAACCCCAGGGTTCAGGATCATCGTTCATTAGCTGGGCTGAGGGTTGATGCTGCCCTCCTACGGAGAGCAAACACAAATCAACATTTGAAGGTTAAGCAGGATACCTTTACTTGACTTAAATTAGTTATAAATGGGGTTAAAGATGAGCCACGTAATAAGGCGGATTCAGCAGATGATTCCGCATGAATCCAAACGGCTGTGATGAGTCAGTTATGCAGACAGACTGGCCTGGCAAGCCTGCCTGGCACCTCTGCAGCTTCCTGAAAACAACTGAAAGCATAGCCATCATGATTGAACCTATGGTTTGCTGTTTCTTGTTCCGGCTGCTTATTTGAGATTCTGCTTGTCACAATCTCATGGACTCAGTCTCTGCCTTCAGTATATACTGTAGTGTAATTCTGTAATACTTCCAGGGTTTCTGTGGCCATTTACTGTATCTGCGGATGTGGACCCAATGACATACTGATGTACTGGAAACTCAGGAATGTGACTTGTTGAGTGTTTAGGGTCAGAGCTTATATGTTTGAATACATCAATAACTTGCACATATTAACATCTTTCTCTTAGATTACAGCTATAATCACCACTTAGAGTCCAGAAAAAGTTGGGACTCTGTGTGAAACATAAATCAAACAGAATGTGATAACTTGCTAATCCTTTTTGACATTTACTCAACTGAAAACAGCACAAAGACAACATATTTAAATTTTTACTTCATCACCTTCATTGATTTTTGCAAATATCTGCTTATTCTGAAGTTGATGCAGCAACAAGTTTTAAACACATTGGGACAGGAGCAGCTGAAGGCTGGGGAAGTTGTGGAAAGCTCCAAAAACACCTGTTTGGACCAGAAACTTTTTTCGGGGTTGTATGTTGGCGTGTTCTTCTGCATCATGACATGAAGTGGAACCTTTTCTCCAACATCCTACCTCCTGGCATCAGTCGCTTCTACTTTACTGCTGCATGTTTCACATAAAGTAACGTGGAGTCCAAAACAATCCCTCAGAGAGCCATGAAGCCTACCTGATCCCGCTTCCTCTTCAGGGCGGCAACCTCTCTGGGGTTGGAAAACGTAACGTCCAGGCCGGGAGAGATTGCATAGACGAACTCGACATTGTGCTGTTTGGCTGCTGAAATCAAGGCGATGAGTTGTTCTAGGAAAAGAATAAGAGATGAGAAACCAAATTGTATAAAAACAAACTGTTCTCCCTGTTACAGAAATATCCTTGATAAATGCTGTCTTAACGTGTTTCCCCCCACTGTAACTGCAGCCTTTGCTGGGCAGCAGCTTGTTGATAGATGTAGTCGAGGTGTTGACAATGTGCAGACCACATTAGATCATGGTAAAAATATATAGTTTTAATAAACTGCTTTGAAATGCCGTGGTGTCACAAGGTTCATTATAACATTGTTGACACATATTATGACTATTTTGTTAATGATTGGTCATGTATTGATCATTACAAAGACTAAACCTTACAAAAACAGAGTTGACACCCCCAAAAGTTAAAAGAACAAAAATTGCAACATTTTGTGCCATAATCTGAACCTTTTAAACAATTCGTCAATGAAAAAATAGTTTGTCCAAGTTATTTAATATTTTAAAGAGAAAAGAAAAAGAAATACGGGTCATTATAGATTGCCCAAAAAAGTTTTATTCTTCAAAATATTTAGTACACTGTTAACTTAGAGAAGATAGTGAGTAGTCTGGAAGCCTGTGATCTCATGCAGCCAAAACCAAAGCACCTATAATCAGATATCACATGAAGAATCACGAGCAAACAGAAAAAAACACTGTAACACCCCTGAAGTCAAAGGCTAGAGTGAGTGTCCACTGCTGCTGGATGCTTAAACATGTTCTCATACTATCGTTACATTATCTGTAGAGATGATTTACTCGTGCTAAATTGTACGGATAAGTGATACAACCCCAAGTAAGTGTAGCGGTTCTGGACCTGGATGTGGTCTAATGTGGTCTAGATGAGAAAAAAGCAGTGAAATGCACTTTTTTTTTGCATTTTCACAAATAGAATAAAGGTTTCACAAACCAGAGACTGTGTTTTTATGAATATATAGACTCTGTTTAAGAATCTAGTCCAGATTTGAGGAGTCTAAGTCCTGTGGTTTTATATCAGGAACAGGTCTAATGTGATGTAGATCAGAAAAAGACATAGAAATACATCTTTTACATTTTACTGTGAGTTACACATATTAGAGAGTAGCTCTACAATTAAAATAAATAAAATCCTGGTTTTTAGATGAATTAAATACCGCTGCAGTCTAGGGTTGATTCTCTTTTCATTCTTCTACAACGTTTCACACTCTCAGTTCATGAATTAGGAAAACGACTGAATACCGCCATCTACAGGCATTATGACGCTTTTAAGGTGGACCGGGAAATCAGAAGCTGAAGCTGTGAATCGGAAGCCGTGTCCCGGTCTGTGCTGGCCCCTTGGCACTGCCCGGTGTCCCTTTCCAGTTTCCAGTTTGCTAAAACTCCGACAGAAGCTCTGACACAGCGCGAGTCACAGTCATGTTTGTGGACACTTGCCGTGGCTTTTGTCGCTCCGTCCTGTCACGCCTGCGCAGACCAGTCAGTGTTTAACACTGCGGAACATGGTGCTAGTTGTAAACACTCTGAGCGAATCAGACAGAATCAGACGCACGCTGACTATAGACGTGCGTCAGACTACCGGGTGAACGTCTTAAAGGGACAGTGTCCTTGTGTCTAGAAAGCCAGTCAGGACGTGTCATGATGGAGCTGAACGCTGAACTGTTGCAGTTTCCCTTTAAAAGTTCCCTGTGAGTTTTTGACACCGCTGCACTGCCATGGTGACAGCCGGGGGTTTCACTTTGTTCCACAGATCCACAGGTGGTGGTAACACGCCAAGAAGCCAACAGACGAATGAGGAAGATAAAGACAAAGCGAGTAAACATGGGCTTGAAAATCAGCTTTGCAGATGTTTTATGAGGAAGGAAAACTGAGCATGTTTGTTTTTTGGTAGCAGTGAATGTAGAACAGACTGTTTACACGACCATAAAGATGAAGATGAAGATTAAGATTAATTATCAGTCCCACGATCGGCGGCACCTCCAGAGTCTCCTCAGTCACCGTCACTGTCCTCCTCGGACGACGTTTCACCTGAGGTCGAATCAAGCTTCTCTGTCCGGAGGGAACCTCCTCGGTTTCCTTGAGGAAACGGGCCCGCTGGGAGGTGTTTATCTCGCAGGAGGTCCAAGAACCACCGAGGAGGAGCTGGGAGGAGGCCAGAGGGTGAGTGCGGAACAAGTCGACCACCTTCTTGTAGAGACCCTTTACTGTCAGCACCCTGGACGTACACATAAGAGCCCCCACTGTCTGGATGAGGTGGGGGAACGTAATAAGGAAAAACAGGTTGGTAGAACACATGAGGAGGAGGAGGAGGAGGAGGAGGAGGGGGCTTCTGGTTCTGTCCTGGTTTCCTGACAGTGGTCAGAGGTGGGGGGGTGGTGGTGCGTCCTGCCAGAGGCTCATCGGTGACAGGAACAATCACACACGGAGGGTTTTCACTTCCTGTCTGAGCAGCAACAGCTTCTCCCACCAAGGACTCTACGACATTAACGGTGCAAATGGGATTCAGGGTCAAAGTTCAACCAGGTGACGATCTCACGTGGTGATCGTATGAAGTGAATTCATGACGTACCGTGTTTTCCATGTCCTGCAGCGTCATGTTGACAGTTGGAAAGGATTCTCCCAACAGGAAGAGCCCCTTGAAGGACAGACTCATGGTTATTTCTGGTCCCGTCACTGTTTGACAGGACTGTCAGCGCACATGTTCAGCTAATAACGTCAATTTGGATGTTTTCAACGTTTTATTCAATCAGTCAACTGTTAAATAAAATAAGAACAAACACATAATGATAATAAACTAAGAGGACATTAACTTATAGGAATCAGAATTACATCATATATTATATATATATGTTATAACCAAGGATGTTTTCTTTTAACGACCTTTAACTGCACTTGTAGCTTATTTAGTCCTAAATATTTAATGTTATAGATACATTTCTATTAAGATTTGAGTCCACGTTTTCAGACGCACCGGCTGTTTTCTCTGCAGGTTTTTATTTCCTAGTACGAAGCTGCTTTATCACAGCTGCAAGAAATACAGTTCTAGTGGGGAAATGATTAATCCTTTATTTCTTTTCTTTAAAAAATGTGAAATAAACATAAATTTGACGTGTTTTGTCTAACAATTATTGGATTCAGCCTATAAAAAAGCCTAGAATCTAAAGGCAAAGTCAGTTTTATGTCTTATACTCAAATGGCCTGACACTGTCAAACATCCAGACCCCCTGTCGGACCAACTGTCTCCGTCCTCTGTCTCCGTCCTCATGTTCTAAATGACTTGTTAAAGAACGTCTTACCTGTGTTTTGTATCTGTGAGCACAGAAGAAGGAGCAGAGCTGCTGCAGGTGTCGGCTCCATCGTTGACAGAAAGTGTTTCCAGAGACCCTCAGTGAAGCTTTTTAAGACGACGGCTGTTTTCTTTGACACCTCATTCATTTGTTTTGTGACTCAGGTGATGCACCACGCTCAGCCGTATTGCTTCACAGACAGAATCTTATTTTCTTTAATAACTGAATGTACATGAATGAGCTTGTCTTATTTTTCGGAGGTGTGGAGAAACAAGGTTCGTCTTCGCTCAGTGTTTAGAGGGAGAGACGACATGCTTCAGAGTAACTATGGTGAAGACAAACAGCTACCAAACTGCCACGAGGACACTGAGGTCATACCCTTTATACTTCTTCAAGGCTCGACTGTTTAATCCATAAAAACATGGAAATGAATCTTAATCAATCAAAGCTGATTACCAAAACAGAGAAAATAAATACCAGCAAAATAAAAGCACAAAAACAACATAAAACTTCTTCTAAGTAATAAAAACTATAGTCCTCTACTGAAACTGTTGTTCCCTTTCTTCTTCTGCTCTTGCATTCTTGTGTTACCACTTGTACATTTTTGAGGTACTTTATACTTCTACTCCACTACAACACACAGAAATATTGTCATTTTTACAGCCCTAGTTGCCGGTTTGCTGACTGAGATTTTACATACAAAACATACAACACATTTCTAAGATATAAGCATTGGCACAGAATAAACTGGCCAACAGCAAAGACCCAGTATAAAACATGTCCCCAGGTTTACACCATGTCAGATGAACCATGTGCCACCTGAGCAGGACACCAACTGATACAATAAAGGTCTAAAGCTATATTTTGACACAAGTCCTTTCTACAAGACAGACCCTCAAGATTAGGTAAAAATCACAGCCTTCTGCCAAGGCCCTTATCATTTCAGATACAACATTACAGACATGCAGTATATACTTACATTCATACGATTTTAAAATGCCTCTTACATGTTTATGCACAAGTAATAATATTCTTATTATTCACTATATACTAATAAAGCAGCGACAGAAGCCAGTCTGCTGCTTATTAAGTACATTTCCTCGTGATATTCAATCACCATAAACACCTGTTCTTTCAGTCACGTGGGATTTTTAATTAAGAACCTTTACTGGTAGCGGAGTATTTGTTCCAGTGTTTCCATATTTCTACTGCTTTTACGGTATTTTTCGCGCAGTAATAACTGTGTGACACTGGTCTTTGTGTAGCTGTGTGATCTTTCACACACTGTGGAATCGATGGCTTTTTCTTGCCCTTTAAATCGTTGAACTCTCTGTCGGCTCGTCAGCCACGTATCGCCACGTCTGCGCGCATGCGCGGTGCAGTCATAGTTGTGTTCCGGGGTCGGACGGGCAGTCCACAGTGTAAAAATCATTTTTGTGTACCTTTTTTCCTTTTCTGTTCACATAATTATTGCACGGACCACTGAGGGGGGAGCGTGAGGGGTTTTCAGAAGGAGAGACGCTTTGAACACGGCACCGAGAGGACGTCTGTAAACATGAACTTCTTCAGAGGAGTGATGGGTGGGCAGGCAGCCGGGCCGCAGCCGTCCGGAGCGGAGACGGTAGGAAACCAGCCCGGCTAGCAGCTGCTAGCTTACATTTCACCGCTGTTAACGTTACCTGACAAACAGACTACACACACGTCACCAAGAAAACATCCGCTTTCACACTGACGATGTATTTTTCTCTTAAAAGAGACAGAAATATACGTTCAGAGACTGCGGCCTCCCTAAATTAGAACAACGAGCTAGTCAGAAGGCTAATTAGCACACGTAGCATATCTGTCATTCAGCAGCCGGGCTGTCTGACATGTCTGCTGTTTTCATACGTGTAGCTGCAATGAACAGGAAAATTAATGAAAGAAAACACAATTATGAACATTAAATCCCTCAGTCAGCACCTCCCTTACAGTGTCTGTATGTTTAAGTAACCTGCTCCAACGATACAAAAGTTGAATATATTCACGTCCAGTTTAAAGGCAATCAAGATGAAGTATCACATAGTCACACTGGTGCTGCTGTGTAGCGTCACGGATAAATGAGAAAGAAGTAAAAGTAGAAAATCCTCACAGGGTGTAATCCCAGTATGAAACAGCATCTTACTGTGTGATATCTAAGAAATGCATGCAGAATATTTCATGCAGCTTTTCCTGTTTGTGACTGAGTGTCATAGAGTCACATAATGAGATCTTTGTCTGGAGACATTCCTGTTTTGTCTTTTTAGAGAGACAGCCTGTCCCTCCTGCAGAATGCTCTATACGTTCATCATGAATTTGTTGAAATGTCCATGTCAGCACCTTCTTTCCCACCACTGCCATTTAAAGAGTAACTGAACACTAATCTGCTTTTTTGAGTCAGTAAATGATGTTTATGTGCTGCTTGTCAGTTGATCCTTGTCTCAGTCATTGCAGTGGTAGTTTCTTGCCCTTTTCCAGACAAAACGTAGTAATTCTGTCCTCTAGACCAGTGTTTTTTGGCCCCTTAATTTGAAGCAATGTGGCATATGTTACCAGTTTAATATGAATGATTTGAAGTATGAACTAAATAAGGATTTCTCCACGGACAGATCCAGAAGCTGTGTGACCGGGTTGCCTCCTCCACGCTCCTAGAAGACCGCAGAGATGCTGTCCGGGCTCTGAAGTCCCTCTCTAAGGTAAACGATAAAGATATTGGGAAGAGGTGCGGCAGAAGTACACTCAGTTACCAGTTTATTAGGTACAGCCAGCTAAACCCAGTGCGGTCTAATACAACAGCCCTGCAGTAAATCCTCCCTTCGTGAAGGCTGTAATGTTCAGTTGTTGTGGTCATTTGTGCTGCTTCCAGTCCTTCTTTTACCCAGCAGGTGTTTAGTGTGTTAACATTTTTTTCAACTGTCAATAAAAGAGAGAACAGCAGTGGACTAAAATCCTTGCTCTCCTGTTTTCGTGTCAACGATTTGTCAAACTCTGCTGATTAAAAACTGGACTTCTTCAAATCCAGTTCTGTTCATGGACCGTTTTGTCACTGGCTGCTCCATCAGCCATGAGTAATGAGTTGATCAGGCATGAAAAAGGGCTTTAGGAGGCACAGGGTAGCACATTAACGCACAGTGACAGCACTGGTCAGAAACACAGAGATGGATGTGTCCACTTCCTGCATGTTGTAAGTGACGTGTTTCTTTTATGTCTCGTCACATCTTGTGTTCCACACTTTGAACTGCTAAACTCGCCTTCCTCATTATGTTTCGTAGAAATACCGCATGGAAGTTGGCACACAGGCGATGGATCACTTGATCAACATACTGCAAACTGACAGGTATGACGATGCAGTGTTAGTGTTTTTGGTTTGTTTTGTACCTGTTACTGTATAACCAACGCGTCGTAGACGTGTTTCGCTAACACTCTGCTTCCTCCCGCTAATCCAACAGGTCTGACTCTGAAATCCTCGGCTACGCTTTGGACACACTGTACAACATCATCTGCAACGATGACGAGGAAGAGCAAGGTATTGAGCCCTCCCTCAGTTACTACAAATCACTGTATTCCCATGATTTTGGCCATCATTTGCAGCTAATTCCTCTTGATTGTGCGGCCACTGTTAACGGTGTTGACTGACTGAGCCGTTGTTTTGTTTGCATGTGTAAATGAGTTCAGTTCATGTCACCTGGACTCAGTTTGCACTCCCCTCATCTGTACACTGTTCATGACTGCTTCATGTAAAGATTCTCGTCTCTCTTCTCTTCCATGTTTTAACCCTACAGATGAATCAGAAGGTAAAACTCTTTCACTGTGCATGACGCCCCCCCCAACCCTTCGCTAACCACCAGCAGCACTTACAAACCAATCGGTTCCTCTTGGTCGGGATGTGGAAACAGAGCACATTAATGCTCTTGTTTACGCCTCCTGCAGTGCAAAGATTGTCATCTCCGGCCTTGGTTGGCATGTTTTCACAAGAATCAGTTGGCTGATTTCACACTTCTTCACAGTGGTTGAAATGAATGCTAGCTTCTGGGTGAGGCTTTAACCTTCCTCTCCCCTCCCCTGCTCTCGCAGACGCAGTAACCCCCCTCCCTGTCTCAGGGAAGCATAAGACTGTTTCCGTGCCTGGTCAGTACTCAAACCACGCTGTCCGCGCAGTAGTTGTAGTACTGCTAGGTGACTAACTTCACTAAAACCAGTCGGCACTGGGAAAGTGACTAGAAGGTGTTTGGGTGGTAACAAGAACGCTTCACTAATACATCACGTCCCTGAACCTCTGTCTGTCATGAGCTCCTTTGCTTCCTTCATAATTTAAGATCTGGTTGTTTTTCCACTCTTTTGGTGAAATCACACTGTGAGTTTCAGTTTGCTTCTCGTGCTAAATCCTCATCCATCGCCTTCCTGTTGTAGATTTTAGTGTTTTGTGTTGAGATCTGCAGCTTCTTAACAATCAGGGACAGTTTCTTAAAAGACGTTTTGATTCTACCTTAATTTATTTAGATTTGGCCCATTATTAAGAACAAATAGTTCTCCGTCATTCTGACTGTGTTTCTGGCCGTCTGGCAGATATAAGCTGAATGTGCTCACTCTTTATTTAGGTCTTTTTCTTCCTGAGGGAAACATCTGCCTCTTTAGCCGTTAAACGCTCCACTACTCGGTTAGGTACACACTTATTCTCAGCTAACCAGCCTAAAGCTCTCAGCTCATCCCACATTACGTGTCTTTTCCTACTTATACCCATTAGGATCCCTCTCACAGTGCTTCCCCTGAGCCCACCCTGTTCACCCCCCCACGCAGCTGCCCCCCTCACCTGTGTGTCACCCTTTATTTTTCCAGAAGGCGCGTTCACAAGTGTCACCCTGAGCGAGTACAGCGTCCATGTTCTCTGTGAAGTCAGTATTCGACCTCAGGCTGATTGCTGTGAACAAACCGGCTGGTTTCTTCACTGAACTGATGACTCCTGTAGTCTTTGTCGGAGACGTTCATTTCAGCCTTCAATGTCCTCCGCAGATGAGAACGCCCAGAAGCAGGCAGACGACCTGGGAGTCCAGTTCACAGACAAGTTCATCGAGGACCCCGAACATGTGACCCTGCTTCTGACTCTGCTGGAGGTGCTGAAGTGTTTCTGCTCCCGTCTCAGGAGGTCGTGTTGTTGTCCAAACAGCTGGCTGACATATTTATGCCGTGGTGTGATTTTCAGGAGTTTGACTTCCACGTGCGATGGCCTGGAGTGAAGCTGCTGACTGCTCTGCTGAAGAACCAGGGTGTCCAGGTCCAGGGCATCATTCTGGTCAGCCCCATGGGTGAGCGTCTCCTCTGCACACCTGATCAAACTTCTTTCCTAATGTCAGGATTTTACTCACGACCTGCACCGTCACTCTTATATCAGCATGTCTGCATCCCTTTTGAGGGCATCTGCTCACATATTTGTTCATCTGCAGGTGTTTCCAGATTGATGGACCTGTTGGCGGACTCCAGAGAAGTCATTCGCAATGATGTGAGTACCTGTCTCCAGTTTGTTCTAAACCACCTATGAAAGCCTCTGAAGGTCACGTTCAGACCATCTTTAGCTCTGTGTGGAAAAAACACAGTGCTCATTCATTTCAATGCTCCCATTAAAACAACGCAGGAGGCAGATTGTAGCCTGGACGCTCGCTGAGTGTTTAACGCAGGTCTTTTTCTCATGACAGTCAAATATAAACATAACCCTACGGCGGCCCTATTTTTGGACATTGGTGACGACCTGTTTCTCTCCTCCAACAGGGCTTGCTGCTGCTTCAACAGCTGACCAAAAGCAACGCTGCCATTCAGAAAATAGTGGCGTTTGAGAACGCGTTTGAGCGTCTTCTGGACATCATCACAGAAGAGGGCAGCAGCGATGGAGGTAAAAGGGTTTCGAGATTCGTGTCAGAAGTGTCTCTAGAAATTCAAACGTCCTGATGTCTGTACTGTGCATCCTTTTCTCCTCGGTGCAGGTATTGTGGTGGAGGACTGTTTGCTGCTGCTGCTCAACCTGCTGAAGAACAACAGCTCCAATCAGAACTTCTTCAAAGAGGGCTCCTACATTCAGAGAATGAAGCCCTGGTTTGAGGTCGGCGACGATAACTCTGGCTGGTCCGCACAGAAGGTCACCAACCTCCACCTCATGCTTCAGGTAGCACAGAACAGCCACGTCGCTTTGACTGAAGAGCAGAACGGTGGGGTGTTGTTCTGATGAAATCTGGCACCATGCTCTGTTCCCAGTTGGTGCGAGTCATGGTGTCTCCCGTGAACTCTCCTGGAGCTTCAGCCAGCTGTCAGAAGTCCATGTACCAGTGTGGTCTGCTGCAGCAGCTGTGCACCATCCTCATGGCCACCGGAGTGCCTGCTGACATCCTCACTGAGGTAATGGCAGTCGTGCTAACCAGCGCAGACAATAATATTAGCTCACTCAGAAGGAATGGCTCCTGCGTTCAAGCTCGTGATCTGGCTCTTTGTTTCAGACCATCAACACTGTATCAGAGGTTATCCGAGGCTCACAGGTCAACCAGGACTACTTTGCATCCGTCAATGCTCCGTCAAACCCGCCGAGGTCAGACGCAACCAGAGAGCCAGGATATGAAATCTCCCGTTGTCTCAAATTCTGTACTGACTTTAACTTTGCAATCTGTCCGCAGACCGGCCATCGTGGTGCTGCTCATGTCCATGGTGAATGAGAGACAACCGTTCGTCCTCCGCTGTGCAGTCCTCTACTGCTTCCAGTGTTTCCTGTACAAAAACCAGAAAGGCCAGGGCGAGATTGTGGCGACGCTGCTGCCCTCCACCATTGATGGTCAGCTATAGCAGGATTCAAACAGGATTCACAGTATAACTGACCCAGATCGTCACTGTTAGCCTGTATTTGTGCGTCACTGGGAGCAGTTTGGACTTCTTCTAACAGTATGATAAATGTGATTTTGGGGTCTGGATTCTTCTCACGTAGAGATGGATGAACTGTTGTTTATTCTGCCTGATTCTTTCAGCTTTATTTCTAATTATTCATTTACTGACTTGCCCACTTTTCCCCTCAGCAAACTCCATCTCGGCAGGCCAGCTGCTGTGCGGAGGCCTGTTCTCAGCAGACTCTCTGTCCAACTGGTGTGCCGCTGTGGCCCTGGCTCACGCCTTGCAGGACAACCTCACCCAGAAGGAGCAGCTGCTGAGGGTCCAGCTGGCCACCAGCCTGGGAAAGCCCCCCGTGTCCCTGCTGCAGCAGTGCACCAACATCCTGTCCCAGGTAGGACGCTAACAGCGGCGCTTAGCTTAGCATGACGCAGATGCCGGCAGGCTATGTGTGTCGGGGTGGGACGGACTGTGTAAGAACAGGCATGTTTTTGACAAATAGAGGTGAATACTGAAGTGTCAACAACAGTGAATGGAACAATGTCACATTATTGTGGTTTTGCAGGGAGATAAGATCATCCGGCGGGTGAGTAACGTGTGTGTACTGTGTCTGTGTGTGTGTGGTTTGAGTGTTTGGGCGACACCTGTGCTGGTTATTTTGGCTTGGCTTCTGTAGCAGGGTTCTCGTTGGCCCACGTGTTGGGGGGTCTTGCTTCCCTTTAACTCTTTACTACCACTTCTTCGTCCCATGACCCGGTTACTCCTCATCAGGGTGGCACACGGGTGCACCCCCCCACACACCCCCACTCCACAGATTTGGAAGCTCTAGTTGCTCTCACTGTGTGGACTGTGGGTGTGCACTCGAGAGGTTCAGAGAAACGGGACACAGCAGCTGTTTTCAGTGCTTTTATCTCAGGTGATGTCATCCTAACACCTAATTCGAGCCACGACCTTTGACTGTTTGCTGTGCTGCAAGCCCTTATCTGTCTGTTCAGCGCCGCAGCAGCTTTTGGGCCTTTTCCTGTCAGAGTGAAAGGTCTCCGCTCTCGGCTGTGTTTTTCTGTACCTGCTGACAAACACACAGCGCAGAGAACAGCTTTCACTGTGGATTCATGTTGAAGAGTTTCAGTGTTGAGATGAAGGTTGAAATTATTCAGCCAGATTTAACCAACGCTCAGTTTGCATGATTCTCCTCATGCATCCCCTGGAGTTGCCAGTTGTTGTCAATAGTATGAGCTGCCGTCTCACATTATGTTCTCAAGCCAGAGGAAGTAACGAGGGGGCCAGCACCAGCATTTGGTGCGGGGGTCTGGTGCATTGCCAGTTGAGATCTTTGCAAACCAGATCCTGGTGATGAAAATGGGCTCATGAGGGTGTGAAATGAGACGTTCTGGTGGGGAAGGATCAAGTGCAGGAGGTCAAGCGGCCGAACTAGAGTCGATCTTCAAGGATATGGGCTGCGATCAGGGATGAGTTTTATGATGCAGCTACATGTTTGGACACTCACATGCAGAAAAGAAGATGTGCGGCTAAACTGTGAATATCTGCTTGAACTTTTGGTTGCCCTCAAAATTTTGCTCCAGTTAATGTAGATAAAGATGAGAGTCAGCACTCGAAGGTCGTGGCAGTCTTCCTTCTCTGGTTGGGGAGCAGGTTGCAGCTCCGGGTGAAGCAGTGTTTCATGGCGAGGCTGACGGTGAGCCTCAGACTGACAAGAATGCGGTCAGCCTGCTCTGAGGTTTAACGCTAACGTGCTAATGTTGTGTCTAGATGGCTGTCTGCATTGTCGTGATGGTTCACGTTAAAGGTGTCAGTCACTTGATGAGTCTTCAGTTCCCACACAAACACAAACACAGTGTGTGACTGAGGCGTGTGTGTTTAATTAATACCTGTGGTCATTTTCCTGTCTTTTGTTTTCCTCTTCATTTTTGCATTACGTCACATTTGGAGACTAAATCTGAAAAGGTGATTTCGTAAGTTTTTGTAGTTTGGAATGCTTCTAAGTTTTTACCCTCACCTTCATCGCTCAGATCTCCTCACTTCAGTAATTTCGGCACCATTTATTTCACTAGACGACAGACGTCTGCTCCTCCTAAAGCATGATGTGCGTTCAGCGTTAATGCACCAGCTCACCTGCAGCCTTAAGCTACGGCGTAGCGTGTAGCACTGTGTTTTAATCTCTACTGATTTTCATCATCTTACTTTCCAACTCCATGAAAGTCATCCTTTCTTTTCCTGCAGCTGGTTAAGATCGATTATTTCAAACTGCATTATTACTCTCGTGTCCACTGGAAGCAGAGGAAAGATGTCTGTGGTAGATCTTAAACCTCTTACCTGCTTCAAGGCAATGCATGAGCATCTTCATGTCCTCTTTTTGTTGTTACAGCTCATTTTTCGCCCTTCAAAAAGCACATTTAGCGGGGTTTGCTTTGCATGAGCTGATAGCTGGAATACAGTGAAATTACGATTGTGTGGTACTTAAATTGTCAGAATGAAAATTGCAAAACACAAACTAATTGAAAATTGTCAACATGCTGAGTACACGATGGCTGGAGGTAAAGATGAGATTTTTTTTAGGCTTTAGGGACATTTATGTGTTCATACAGGTGAATACAGCTCGCTCTGGCCAACATAACCTTGTCTGAATATACTGAATGTGTTAATTCTGACTGTGTCCTAGTTTTTGGTTTGTTATAACCTCATTAACTACTAATGGTTGATGTGATTGAAGTGCTCCCAGTGAAGCAGTGATGGATTCACTTAACCTTCTCCTTATTTTTGTTGATTGGGAAATTTTTTCACGGTCAGGAGAGGAAGAAAATTGGGCTGATTGTCAGAAATGTCACGTGTCAGCAAAATGAACACCGTCTCATTTTCAGCCCCCTTTTTACTTTCCTTTTCCTGTTTGGATTTAATACATTAGCAGTAATTTTGTTGGATTTCTTGTGTCACACTCAGCAAATTCTAGCTTCCTCTTTAAAGAAATAACTTGTTGCTAACTAATGTCCCAATCTGGACTAAATCTAAAATTCTGTGACCAGGATTCAAATTATAAAGTGTAACATTAGTCGCCAGTCGGACCCTGATTATGCTCACTTGAGCTGATGCACATAACGTCCCATATTTTACCCTCCGGTCCCCCCGTACACGCTGGTCTACACTGGACTCTTGTCACACATTTTCACCTTCATCCCAGATGCACACGTTGACCTTTCTGTTGTTTCTCTTGTGCTCTTCAGGGCAGTAAAGTGCAGACCAGGGTGGGCCTCCTCATGCTGCTGTGCACATGGATCAGCAACTGTCCGATCGCGGTCACACACTTCCTGCACAATCAGGAAAACGTTCCCTTCGTATCCTTGAAGCAGCTTGCAAACCGAACACCGGCTTCATCAAAGTAAATGTCTGGATTAGGCCGTAGGTTTGAGTGCAGACTATTATTTTACTCCTTTGAGATTCCAGGCTGAAAAGTGTTGGTGTTGAACGCTTCCTTGACTCGGTGACTCCTGCAGCTGACAGCTCAGATCTCGGAGAACCTGGGAGAGGATGAAAGGCTGGTGCAGGGCCTGTGTGCGCTGCTGCTCGGCATCTGCATCTATTACAACGACAACTCGCTGGAAAACTACACCAAGTGAGACCACACACCCTGAAAATATGCGACCTGCTATCTAAATGTTATTATAGAACAAATGAGTCACGTGTTGTGTGCACACAAACAGGAAATCAGTAAAAGACATTTGCATGATGAGCTGTTGTCCTCTAGTCTAAAACCACATATTCTACCATATGTTTGAGCTG
This sequence comes from Chaetodon auriga, assembly GCF_051107435.1. Taxonomy (NCBI): domain Eukaryota; kingdom Metazoa; phylum Chordata; class Actinopteri; order Chaetodontiformes; family Chaetodontidae; genus Chaetodon; species Chaetodon auriga. The sequence goes on along the minus strand of NC_135077.1, from coordinate 2,661,279 downwards.
GTGTTGGTTTATTTTAAGTGTGTTGAAGGTAATATGTGAGGTGACGCTGCTGCCTGAGTTTGTTTTGGACAGTTTCTCCATGTGATACGTGTGATATGTAACCATGAGTCATACAAATGGTTCTGCTGTAAAAACACTGGCTTATTTAGACTCATTTGAATTTAATGATTTTAGTTTGAAAGAGGATTAGTCATCTCTCTTTGCTTTACTTTCCCCACACCCTTAATGTGCTCATACAGTGTATTAACCTTTAAAAACACATCTGCATGAGCAGGATGCAGGTTGAAATGCAGCTTTTTACCCAAAGTTAAGCACTTTTCAACTCTCAGCACTCCAATTGCAAACAGTTAAACTCAGGAAACACTCTTGGTTGTACACGGCCCCTACATGACCCAATAAAGCAAACTAGGTTTCCTTCAAAAGCCTGGAAACATCAGATCACCTGAATCATGTCATGACTCATACAGAGCTGTGTCCTGTTTGAGACCAGTTTAGAAGCAGTGAAGGGATTTCAGGCACAACCTCACCTACTTCCAAAGGTGCATGAAGAGAGAAGAAGTCAAACTCTTCCTCCGTCAGGCCCGTTTAAGACCTGCCTTGTCGTCTCTGTCCTCCTCAGAGAGAAGCTGAAGCAGCTCATCGAGAAGCGGATCGGAAAGGAAAACTTTGTGGAGAAACTGGGCTTCATCACCAAACACGAGCTGTACTCGCGGGCGGCCCAGAAGCCGCAGCCCGTCTTCCCGTCTCCAGAGCAGATGCTGTTCGACCACGAGTTCACCAAGCTGGTCAAAGAGCTGGAGGGTCAGTCACAGAGCGTTCAGCGTTAGCTCGTCCATCGTTAGCAGCAGAGTTTCATGCCGTTTTAACAAATGGTTGTTGTTGTAGGTATGATCACCAAAGCAGTTCACAAATCCAGTGAGGAGGAGAAGAAGGAAGAGGAGGTGAAGAAGACTTTAGAGCAACACGACAACATTGTAACTCAGTACAAAGAGCTGATCAGAGAACAGGTAAATGGCTAAGTGCCCGTGGCGTTTTCAGGCCTGCACGTGGAGTTTGATGTTATTTCTCTTCAATCCCGTTGACTCTTTGATTTCGACCGTGTGATCGTCAGGACGCTCAGATCCAGGAGCTGAAGGAGCAGGTGTCGTCCATGTCCTCTCAGAACGAGCAGTTGCAGACAACAGTCACGCAGCAGCTGTCCCAGATCCAGCAGCACAAAGATCAGTACAACATCCTCAAGCTAAAATTAGGTGGGTTCACCTCATTGGTAACTGCTAACAAGTGTTTTGTGCCCTTGAGAAAAAACAAGAGCAGAGTTTTACTGCTTCATTGGATGGATTTAAAGGAGCAGATCAGCATTTTGGGAACCAAACTTATGAGCTTTCTGTGTGAAAATGACAGTTTGTCATTTTAGGGGGTTTAAACCAGAACCAGGCCAACTGTTTCCCCATATTTCTTATCTTTGTGCTAAGCTAACAAGTAGCCTACAGGTTTTACAACATTACATTAAATTTCTTATTCAGAAAATGAAAGTGGATGCACCAGAATGGCCAGACTGCAGTAAACACAGCAGCTCAGACTCAAACAAGTGACATTAATCGATGCTGAAAGTCGACAGTGTGTGTTGTCGTCTTCCTCTGATGAAGAATTGAAGTTAATCTGGTCAAACTGGATTTGTTTTAAACTCGTCTGATAGCTCCTGTGGTTCCATTTTCTCTCTGTAGTAACGCTGAGTGTGACAGCGCCTTATCCAAAGAGCGTAGATGGAGACTGAAATGTTAGCGTGCGTATGGGATGATGGCTAAAAACTATGTAAGCAAAACCCAGACTGTAAACAGACATGCTCTGAAGACTCACAGACAGATGAAGTTAAATAAGCTGAAGTGTTGTCTTACTGTGATTATTTACTGTCGTGCATCCACACAGAGGCTCAGACCCACCCCGACTTTCTCGGCTGCATAAAAAAGCCTGTGGACTGACCTCAAAGTGACGTTCACATGTGCTCCTCAGCACCTCCTCCACACTCCTGCAGCATCAACAGTGTGGAACAATGGCTAACATTAGCTTAGAAATACAGTCTGCTAACGTCCAATGTGGTCCAAAGTCACAGCTAACATCACTGAAAAGCATGTGACATATATTAGTGCGATTATGGTACTACCTGGCTAATGATAGCTAGCGTTAGCTTGCTTGCTAACACAAATGAATCACTAGCAATTACTGGATTCATCCAAACTCCCGCTGCTGTCTCCAGGTGACGTCATCAGCTCTGAATGTGACATTTCGTGTGTTTTTTAACTTCAGGTAAGGAGAACCAGAGTCAGTCCAACAGCCAGGGAGACGCCTCTCAGGTGAACGGGCTGCAGACGGAGGAGCTCACTCAGCTCAGGGAGGAGGTGGAGGAGCTCCGCAAGCAGCACACACTCCTTCAGACACAACTCAGTGACAAAGATGCACTCATCAGCACCCTGGTTAGTGAACGTCTGCGTACGGCATCTGTGTGTGTGTGTTTATGTGTGTTTGTGTGTGTCGTATCTGTCGTCAGGGCCCGCAGGCGCACAAACACACACACAGACTCACTATGTCTGTGTGTGTGTTTGTTTGTGTAAGCATTAGTGGAGGCGGTGAGCTGTGCGGGCGACTCGCTCCTCCACGGCCGGCTCGGCCACGCCCTGAGGAGCGTTTCCCAAACAGAAACGGCGGTCAGACGACAACATCGCTCCATCGTTGCCAACTACAATGTTCACACAGACCACAGCTACTGAAAACAACAAGCAGATTCAAACCGCGTTTGCTTTTTGGAAACTCTTCCTCGAGGGGAGAAGTCTGTGTTCAGAGAGAGAAAATGAATAAACCGATTTGATTATGGATTAATCGTTCTCTAGTTTCTCTTCAGTGTGATGGTTTGCTGCCTTCCTCTGGTTCTTATGACTGCTCGTCCAACAAAACTAGACATCTGAAGATGCCACCTTCAGCTCTGGGAAGCTGCAGTTTTCAGACTTTTCTGACACTTCACAGACTGAACGATTAACCGATTAATCAAGAACATCATCAGCAGATTAACTGATAATGAGAACAGGGAGTCGCTGCCCTGTTTGTGACATGTCAGCAGGTTAATCAGGTTTTATTTCAGCCTCCCAACAATTATGAAACAGGAGACTTGGGATAAAACCATTACTGTCCCACATCATACTGCAGTGACGCTCTCGTTTTGTCCTCCTCCCTGAAGGCCCAAACTCGGCCCCGCTGTGGCTCGTTTAGTCCGGCTCATTGTGGTCAAGCCAGCCTCTCGGATTGTGATGTGTGCACAGTAGATCTGCGGCTTTAATGCTGATGGTAATGGAGCAGCTCTACATCTCACTGTGTCACTGATGTTTTCACTGCAGAGGTCAGAGACGTCACAGACGGCAGAAGGTTCAGCAGCGTCAGACAGCACAGAACTGCTCAAGGTGAGATCTGTCGTCCATTTAAGGCTTTTGATTATTATGTAGTTTTATTATGTCAACAAATCCCATGAAAAGACAAAAACCAGCGACAGTGCTCTGCCTGAGTGCTCTCTGACTTCCCTTTCCTTCTGTGACTCAGCCCCGAGCCTCTTTGTTCCTGTTGAAGATGGAAATCTTAAGACAAACTCGGTACAAAATAAACTGCCGTGCTCATGTTCATGGCAATGAAGGAACATTTTACTGTAAGAGTGTGAATTATTTATGTGTTTTGAATAGTTTTTGGACAGAAATGGAGGCCTGTGGCACAGCAGAGAGAGAGAGTATATCAGGCTCTGGTTACACCGTCGTTCATCGAATATCACCAGACTTTACCTCAAAACTTCAACCTAAAGCACTTTTCAGGTCATGCCTTTGTGTTTTCCAGGTGTTAAAGTGTCGGTTGACTCTGTTTGTTGCAGGAGCTGGAGGCCCTGAGGAGTCAGATCCAGTCCCAGTCTGCAGAAATCAACCAGATGAAGACGGAGAGACAAGAGCTGCTCAGACGAGCCGAAGCTGCCGTAAATATCACGCAGATATGACATTTTTGTGCCAAATGCATCTCATTGTTCTGAAGAGATGCTGACTTAATGAACCTTCCGCTGGTTTCTCTCAGTCCTCGGACGCAGTTGGCGGCGGTGATGGCTCATCGGACGCCGCCAAGATGGCGGAACTGGACAGCAGACTGACGGCGCAGATGACCGAGACAGAGAAAGTCAAGGTGTGTGGAATGAGTGCTCGGCTGTCTGTGTGATGTCTGTGGTCTGTGCAGCGTTCCCTCTGACCTCTTCTTCACCTGCTCAGGAGGAGGCGAAGAGGCTGTCGGAGAGCCGGGCGGAGCTGGAGCAGCAGCTGGCCTCAGCCAACAGCACGGCGGCCATCCTGCAGACGGAGAAAGCAAAGCTGCAGACGGAGGTGCAAGAGTCCAAGAAGGAGCAGGACGACCTGCTGATGCTGCTGGCAGACCAGGACCAGAAGATAAACAGCCTGAAGCAGAGGCTCAAAGCTCTGGGAGAGACGGTAGACAAAGACAGACTCATGTTGTTTCTCTGAACGTCCACACGTAGTTTTTAGTCCCCTCACTGAGACGCCTGACTGTAAACTTCATGCTAAAGACGATGTTCTCTGTCCCCACCGCTCAGACGTCTTCTGTGTGTTTGCTCTAGTTAGACTGTGACGCTCTCTTCGCAGGTGGACGATGAAGACGACCTCGACGCCAGGGACCAAACAGATGACGATGACGAGGAGGAGGAGGAGGAGGAGGACGAAGATGAGGAATAGAGACAGAAAAAAACAAAAACACTGAAAGAAGAAGGAGAGAGATGGGAACTTGTCTGCCAGCAGTCGAGGACAGACTGCAGGACGCCACCGAGAAACTGAAGCGTGGGGCTGATATTCGAAGCGGTGTCTCTCTCCAGCTGCCGTGCTTTCATTGTCCTCCACCCCTTTGTCACATCACATGTTCATGTTAGTTATTTGGACTTCTTCCGGTCCAAGATGTGGTTCTTCGGTTTTCAGTGACAGCTAACAGATTCAAAGACATCAGTGCGTTCATCTCTCCCACCTTCACCGTCTGTGATGGGTTTTAGTCTGTAATGTAGTGTTTCCTTACGTCTGACACACCTGAGAAGAGGATTTAAGATGTAGCAGCCGTAAAAAAAGGTTTGATATTATTTTACCATCAACACGCCGGTGAGCTCTGCTGCTCCCACCTGCGTCACCTGTGTCACCTGCGTCACCTGTCCTGAATTTGCCTTCACTCCCCAAACGTTCGAGTTCAGCGTCTCAGTATGTCAGCACTCAGAGATTTTCCACTTCCCTCCGACGACACAACCTGACCGCTCTACAATATGCTGCAAAACACTGACAGAAAAGATGTAAAGACAAACAAGATATTTTTGCAACTTTTTGTCCAGTTCTGGCATCCAGCTTCTGTATGATATTGTGTAACTTATCGATTTATGAGCCACATTGAAATGAATAAAGAATCTATCGGTCTGTATGCTCTGTATGGAGGGATAATTGTAGATAAATTAAATTTTACTAAATCCACAATGAGACTTTTGTATTTGTCTTTTCGGGGTTGTTCATGTCTGAATATGGAGCTCGACAACTTTTAAACGGTATCATGTGGCGACGCACAAAAGACGAGAGGGATCGAAGGACGACTCGGCTGGAGATCCTTGGAAAAGTTTCACCTGAGACCAGGTGTGAATGGTTGTTAAACCTGTGAGGGGATGACAGGACGGCAGTGTGGGTGGATGTTTCTCTACCAGATGCAGCAATGATCCCCAGCCGGATACAAACGGAGACGTTGTGGTTTAAGGTCACAATCTGGTCAATTCTCAGGAAGAACGGAGCTCTGAAACGCAGCCTTTCTGTGAGAAAATATCAAATAATATTACGATTATAAATAAATAAAAACATTTTCTAATTTCCACCAAACACAAACAGGAAATAAGGAAAGAGGACGAAAGAAGAGCTCCACCTCATCCCTTCACTCAGATTTATTCAACAAATAAAAAGCCTCCACGTGAGGAAATACTTCTGCTCACGTACAGTTCGACACTGTTTGACATGACGCCGTTTCTCCTTAACGAACCTTTGAAAGCAGCTGAGAAACACTCAGCAGCTTTCAGCCTCCTAAGATGTGAAGTCTCAGACAGCATGAAACTGAAACACCTGTGAGGTCCACACGAGGACAGAGTCTTGAACCAGAATCAGTGGATTTTGAGCCACAGTTCATCTGGAAAGTTACCTTCAGATCTTTGAAACTAACTCAGTTTGACCAAAAACAGGGAAACCTCATGACGTGAAACTGCTGGTTTCTGGTAGTTTCTCACGCCCTCTGTCGTCAGAGGCTCCTCTGCATGAACAAACCTTCAGCTGTGTTTGTGAAGACGTTTGTTTTACACTCCAGGAGTCAGACAACTTGTCCGAGCAGTTCAGCTATGTGACCGCTGAGCCTCAGGGGCCCCGGAGGCCGCTTACTCACCTCATGCTTTATCTTTTCCAGTGAAACCACGCCTGGAAGTGCTGGAGGCAGCCTGAGGACTCTGCACGGAGAAAAACAGTTTGTTTGCCATGTTTCCACACATGACGAGGCTGCTTCCAGGGCCCGAGGTCCAGTCAGGAGGAGCTCATCAGCCGGGTCAGTGTGGCTGATGCTGCGAGTCTGTGTGTGCGTCATCAATGCAAAATGGGAACAGGAGGCTCACCTGCCAGGTGTGTGTACGTCTGTCTGGGGACATGAATCTGTTTACAGAGTCACATTGTAAATCAGGTAAATCATTACAGGTCAGGCTGTAGACTTGGTTCAGGTTCGGGTTATTGTTTGGGTAGGTCTCCAGGAAATGAATGTAAGTCTATGTAATGTCCCCAAAAGTGATGGAAACACGGGTGTGTGTGTGCGTGTGTGTGTGTGTGTGTGTGTGTGTGTGTGTGTGTGTGTGTGTGCGTGTGTGTGTGTGTGTGTGTGTGTGTGTGTGTTTGTTTGTTTGTTTGTTCGTTTTACTGAAACATTACAACTGCGGTCACAAATTTTACAGGTGTGTCTTTGAGATCAACATGAAGGCTGAAAGTGAGCATGATACATACTGAGCACTGAGTACTCATGTACTAGTACAGAAATGACTATTGAGTACTCACGTACTAGTACAGAAATGACTACTGAGTACTGTACTTTTTACTTCATTGTGTTTATTTGACAGCTTTAATTACTTTCCAAATTCATTTTGTTGCATATAAAAAAAAAAAAAAGAGCTCAGAAAATATGTTTTGTTAAAAATTAAGTTACTCGACAGTTTATACAAGAACAGCAGAAACGATTAGTTGATGAATCGATTGACTGAAAATTAATTGTCAAATATTTTGATCATCATTTAAAACATTTTGTGTTTCGAGCTTCATAAATGTCAGATTTTGCTTTTTCTTTCCTTTAAATACTTCCAGTACATTTTCCTGATTACACTCAGGTGACGTTGCTTGTGACAGAGTATTTTCACTGTGTGGGGTTAGTACTTTTACTGAGGTGGAGGACCTGAGTACTACACTACACTGTGTGGGGTTAGTACTTTTACTGAGGTGGAGGACCTGAGTACTACAGGACGCGGTCTTCTCTCATTGGCTGCTGCCGTCCTGAATCCTCTTGTGATGGCCGCGCTTCGACACTGGGGGGCAACAAACGCCCTCGAATACAGATGTGCAGCAAACATCTTTCACTAAATGACAAACTTTGAGTTCCTTCACATGTTTCAGGAGGAAGGCGGGAAGAGTTTAAACAAGTTTGAAGTAAAATGGTTTTAAAAAAACACCTGAAAACTAATTTGATGTGATTTTCTAAATTTCAGTCACTGTTAGCGTTAATATTTAATGAGTGAACGTTGTGTTTACCTTCCATTAAGTTTCCACTGTCAGGATCTGTTCAGCCATATGACAGAAAGACACACACACACACACACACACACACACACACACACACACAGCCAACAACATATGGAATCCATGCAAACACTGATGTGTGTCACTCAGAGGGTGTAAATCAACACTTTGACAGCTGTAGACTGTGATGACCCCGTTTCACCGGCCCCGGGGCCCGAGGCAGAGCTGATCTGGGAGCCTCCTCTTCCTCTGTGAGAGCTGCACTGTGTTCTCTGTCGCCTTCAAGGACCCGTCAAAAACAGCGTCAGGCCTCCACTGATCACCAGCCTGCGCTGTCATTTAGATTAAAAACTCTTTTTCAGGACAGATTTCTTAAAGTCCTCCAGAGCATATTGAAGAAAGACTGAGATCTCTCTGTTATGATAGAAAACATGTTTAAATGTCATATCATATACAACATCATCTTCAGTGCTGTGCATGTGTTTGACATTGTTTAGGCCTTTCTTCTTCTCCCTGCACATGAATTTCATTTATTTGTGTGTCACTTGCATGATTTTAGGTGGGTTTTATTCAAATAAGACTTTTAATTAGAGCGACACTCTTAGCTTCACATTAAAGTGCAAACAGCAACAAGTGACATGAGGTCATAAGAAATAAAATTCATCAAGTGTCAAAATAAACAAAACCTGTAGAAGTAAACAAAACTCGGGAAACAATATAGTCGATTAGACTTGGATTGTTTTTAGTTTTAGAGTAAAAACCATTACACAGTAGATTGAGCTGCAGAGATACAAAAAAATAAAATTCAGTCCTCATGTATAAATACCAGTAAACAAATAGTCCAAACTAGAACTGAAACACGAGAGAAACGATCAGTCTGAAGTGAACTCAGGTGAAGTCACCACACATCACACACCACGACCTTTATGTTTTTGATATTTGAGCAAACAGCAGCAGATCAGCTCAGTCTATGGTTTATTAAAACAGTTTTGTGTTTACTTCATACGGTTTAAAGAAGCACTAATAATAATAATAATAAAGAAGCAAAAATAAAGAGGTGAGTTTATGTAAGAAATGTGGTTTGGCCTCATCTCAGCAGGAGATTAAACTGCTCTGATTTCATGTTCAATCCGGTTTTAAAGCCTCCAGCCTCACTTCATGGTCTGATTTAATATTTATCAGCATGCGTGTAATCAACCTGCACGGCCTCGCCCCTCCCTCCTCCTCCTCCTCCTCCTCCTCCCTCGTCGCATCCTGTGCTCGCATCCCTCCTCATCCTCCGCCCTCCTCCTCCTCCTCCTCCTCATGTTTTCTTTTTTTCCTCATGCTGGCCGCGTTGTGTTCAGGAGCGATTTGCTCTGATTGTGCGCTTGTTTCTCTCTTTGGGACCCTCAAGGTCGCGCCGGGCATCATGACTTTTAAATGACCACCATGCAACAACCTCCTGCATTATAACGCGACTCGTCTCCACCCGGCGGCTCCACCAGCAGCAGCAGCAGCAGCAGCTCCACTTCACTGAGTCCTCTTCGGAGAAAACTACCACCACCTGCCGACGCACCGCGCACCGTATGACCGTCTCAAAGGTGAGTTCCGTCGAGGTGAGCCGTGCGCGGCTGTGAGCGGTCTGGTTGCAGGATGGAGGCTGCGGGAGTCGCTCCACCGGCGGCGTGGCTCCGAGCTGCGGCTCCGCCACGCGGCTACACAGCCTCCTCCCCCGGGCAGGACAGTGTGCGTGTGTGAGGGTGTTTTAACCGGCTCTTTTCGTTTAAAGCGTCTCATGCAGACCCGCGAGCCTCTTTCATGCTGTTTTTAACCCGCCAGAGTTCAGACAGGCTGTGATCTGCTCACTCACAGCTACGTCTTCATCAAAGTCACATGACCTGTTCCTCATTGATACAACTTCAATGAATATGATCAGTGTGAAATCACACTAATCATTACTTGATGGACTGTTTGGGCTATAAAGTGTCAGAAAACTGGTGAAAAATGTCTGATGATTGTTTCAGCAGGTCTTCAAATAGTTAGCTGAGTAACAGTCCAGAAAAATATATATAATATATCAAATATATTCAGTTTTCTGTCATTTAAGACAAAGAAAAGTATCAAATCTTCACATTTGAGGAGCTGAAACCAGGAAATTTGTATTTCTGTCCTCTTTTTAATGTTGTTTGGAGGATGCCCCACATGTCACTTTAGAAATGGCTGAATCACATTATTTTCAGAGGGAATTTAACAAACATCTATAAAGATCAGGTGCAGATTGACTGCAACTGAAAATGATTGTTTACTGGAAACTATGAAAACTACAAAGATTCATTCACGCTGAAAAGATGAGTCGATTTCTCCTTAGCGATGCGATAACTGACTAATCATTGAGGTCATTTATTAAGAAAAAATCTTGAAGCTTAGTTTGGACAAAACAAATAAGGGCTGCAACTATTAATCAATGAGTCATTTTGGCTGTAAGAATTTAGAAAATGATGAATATGGCTGCTGTCATTTCCAAGGACCCAAAGTTTAATCCCGCCAACAGTCCAAAAACCAAAATGTTCACTTTGCTGTAGATGTTGAAGAGAAGCATAAAATCCTCATTTTTAGAGGATGTAACCAGCAGATGTTTGGTGTTTTTTGTCAAGAAGAATAATTTAATAATTAATCAAAATTTAAATAGTTCCAGATTTGTTTTTAGTTTCAGACTAACTACAAATTATTTAAGTTTTTAATAAAAACATTCTATATTTCGTCCCTGAAGCCTCCACGTTTCACTTTAGAAACAGCTGACCGTTAATATTTTAATGGACAAGTCAGTTAAATGTTGATTGACAAGGAAAAAAGTTTTAATTATTGGTTGGAGAAAACAAGCAATCTGAAAATGTCACTTTGGGTTCTGTGATGGTCATTTTTTTCTAGCTTTTTTTGGATCATACACATAAAACAGTCAGAATCGCAGCCCCGATTCACACAGCCATCAGCAACACTATCCTCAAATATTGTTCTGTACACATTCAGTTAATTTCATCTTCATGTCTGCAAACACGTCATTAGTTGTAAGTGAAATCTATTATTTGGGCTCTGTGGGTGGCTGTAGCCTGTCCGTCCACCAGTTCCCCGGATGGTCTGGACCCATTGTTTTTACTCACTCTTGTCTGGATGGACATAAACAAACTTAAGACAAAAGAAAAGCAGTTTGAGAGCTTTGTGTTTAATGACCTGAGTCTAATGGTCACCACATGTGGAACAGTGGGAGAAATTTCGGACTTTGTGCCAGCTGGCTCGTGGAGTTCGGCCTGGCACATCACTTCCACAGGGGCAGGGCCAGGACACGCACTTTGTCTGGACCGAGTACAGTTTAATATGGTCCGGCCATTACTTCAGTATCACTGTTGTATGGACTCTTTGCTTATTTTCCATATATGTTGATAATGGAAAATAGTGATATTTACTTCAGCCATGTTGTCCAACTCCAGTTTTTAGCATTAGCTCAAACTGGGCCTACAGACCTGAGGCCCAGCAGGCCAGCAACCCACCAAAATGAGGAATTTTATTTTAACTGTAGGTAGACATTTACATGACAATAGGTTGTGTTAAAATAAAGAACTATAATGTCAGAAATGTTTTTTCTTCATAAATGCTTCGTGAGGTCAGGTGCTGCTCTCTTTACTTTCACTGAGACATTTTGGGAAATACACTTATTTGAGAGTTAGATGGCAGTTTGATATCACTCAGCTGTCTGTGTGTTACAGAGCTGAAGCTGAGGTAATTAGCGTAGCTTAGCATAAGGACTGGAAACAGCGGGAAATAGCTAGCCTGGCTCTGGAGATCGTTAACATATCCACCAACTCTTCTAGCTCACGAATTAACACGCTGTGTCTTGTTCATTTAATCTGTACCTAAACCAAAATATGCAAAAATAACCTATAAACTTACTTGCTGTGGAGAACTGGCTACAGAACATTAAACCAAAAATAGTTCATATGTTTCTGTTTGTGTACAGATGAAATGCGAAACAGGGTGTTAATCAATCAGTATGTACTGCTGCACAAGCTTTCCCCCTTCTTCCAGTCTTAATTCTTGGCGAATCGTAGCCTCCTAGCTTCATACTTGCGTACATGTGAATTATACTCGTGAATTAGCTCATTTCCGAGCTGAAGTTGGTTAGCCTAGAGACAGTTAGCTCTGTGCGCAGTTTGCTCTCTTTGCGCAGAAACTTCTAGCACATCTCTCCGCCTAAAACGACAAATTCTCATTTTTACATTTCTGTTTGTGTATCCATTAAACAAACCCAACAACATGTTTATTAGCTCACTTTAGAGGTGCATGAACTATTGTCAGAGCCAGGCTAGCTGTGTTCTTCAGTCTATGCTAGGCTAAGCTAATCACCCCCTGGCTCCAAATTTAACACACAGACATGAGAGTGGCATCGATCTGCACATCTAACTCTCTGCAGGAAGACAAATTATTGCATTTCCAAACATGCAACTATTAATCATATCAAAGGTCATGCCAACACAATATAAACCTCATTTCACTCATTTTTTAAATAATATACATCCCACTTTTCTGTCCCAGCTCAGTCAGCAGGCAGCACAGACATTAACAGTGATGTCAGTTACGCTTTAGCTTTGTAGGACGGTGCAGACATGTTTGACAAGGTTATTTAAAGTGCATCAGGTGTTGGTCTGTGGTGCCATGCAAATGCAGATGTAGACACTAATCCAGGTAACCTGCAGGTCGTTATGATATCAGATGTCAAACCTGAATGGTGTTTCAGACTGTGAAAAGCAGTAATGTCCTTAGTTTAAGTGTGACAACATGAGGCATGACTTGTGGAGTAATGTGGAGGTGTCATGCCAGCACTAGATCTGTCTAAGTAGGCCGGTCATCTGCCCAATGACAAAGTCTTGCCAAGATGAGCATTAGGTTAATAAGTCTGCAGCACATCTGTGATGGGAAACAGAAAACTCCCAAAATAACCTCACCCCTTGTCAGTGGCTTCAGACGGGGGTGAAACAGCACATCTTCACAGAGATTGAGGCATTTGAAGACACTGTACTCTCTGTCATTACTGAAATCTGTTGTGCACTTTCTGGGCTATAAAACGCTTTATCTCTGGCATGTTATCACACACACACTGTTAACACATACCTGAGATGCTTCCACTTTGTCCAACCTCTGACTTGTGCACTTTGCTATGTAGAAACTCACTAACTCAGATTCCTGTAAGCATATTATTGTTTTCCCGTTAACAGACAACAGTTATTTACAGTTTATCTTGTACTGTATGTCATCGTCACCCATGTCAAAGCAGTAACTGGAGCTTTGTTCAGAGATGACACACAAACTCGCTGCAGGTTGCAGGTGTCAAAGTCCTACCTGCTATGATCACTGCTGTGAATTGAAGGCGTGCTTTTGAGCAAACAGGCCCTTGAACCTTCTGGCAATATTTCTCTGTCATGCTGCTCATGAACAATAAAGTGATCACCAAATATCAGGCAGTATAACCTGTATTCAAGGCAAACAGTGCACCTTCAATAGCTCAGGAGCCTGTTGATGTTTACTTTGAGGTTGCATTATGCACTGCAAGTATAATGTTTTTAATCTCATGGAAAATGAGTGGAAATGAGCAGGACGTGATGTATTAGAGCTCAAACAGCTGCCAGGTTAATTGATGAGTTAATGGACTGAAAAATGTGCAGTGATAGAAAAGATCAATTGTTTAAAAATAGTTTTATAATCAAAAATGCCACAAATTCTTTGGGTCCAGCTTCTCTCATGGAAATATTTGCTGTTTTTTTGTCGTCTTCTTCTTCTACATTTCCTTGACTACTGGTTGTCCATATGCTGATGGAAACAATAGAAAGTTCCAGAACAGCTACTGAAGGGGCCTTGAGGTGAGATTGTTTTGTCAAGGTTACGTACGAACCTTGTCGGGGAGACAAAACAAGACATTTCAAGACGTCTCCTGTGACGGGCAGTCTTCACTTTTTTATTTTAGAAACTAACAATTAAGAGATACAACGATATACAGATTAATCGAGAGTGGAAATAATTATTAGTGTGGTTTTGATGTATTTTCACTTTAAGCTGGTAGCTGTTAAGAAGAAGCCAAAGCGATGCCAGGATAGCGTGCATGCAGCTCTCTCAGGGGTGTTTGAAGTGCAGAATGTGTCGAGTTTGTGGTATTTTGATGGATCGTTAGGTGTTACTCCACACAGAGGTGAAGAAACCAATTAAAGGCTGTCAACTCATTATGTAACCAGGCCAGACATTTGAGGTGTGTAGGTGTGTCCAGAATGCTAAATACAACACGAGATGTTTACGTCCCGTAGCTTTCCGATCAGTTTTGAGGTTGTGACTAACCATTATTTTAGTTTTATCCAATAGTGTTTAGATAAATCTAGAGAAGGTTAAAAAAAAATAGTGAAAAATCCCACCAGCCTCAGCTGTGCTTTGTGCTTTGTGCCAGTCAGCAGATGTTAGCATGCTAACATGCCAAACAAAAATGGCGACCATCGTGAACGTGACATCGGCATGTTAGCATTTAGCTCAAATCACAGCAGTATAGCTTCACAGAACATGGCTATCGCCTCTTAGTCTTGGTTCCAGTTAGTCTATAAATGTTACAAAAAACCCTGAAAATTCATCACAACTTCAAATAATCCCAAGAAACCATCTTCAACTTTTGTTCAACTAACAGTCCGAACACCCAGATAATAAACGTCCAACAATATAAAACAGAGAAAGACAGAAATTGATGCCATTTGAACCAAAGATCTGACTGACTGACCAACCGTTTCAGCAAAACGAATGTGTGTACTTGTATCCCTGCTGAAAGTGTGTGCGTGCATTGTATTCCTGTTTGCTCATACGCTGGATTAAGCCACTGATTTAGTAACATGTTTGAAACAGCCTGAAGGTGAATGAGATCATCTCACATGTCCTCTGTTGCAATCAGAGTCAAGGTAGACATCGTGCCTTGAGGTGGTGGTGGTGGTGGAGAACCTGATGCTGCCACTAAAGGATGCCTCAAACATGACTGTACCTCCAGAACAAAGCCTGCAGGGGCCTTATAAGTGTCTGACTGCACCTCCACCACTCCCTCCTGAGGTTCACCCAACGCTAAGCCTAATGAAGGCCGACTTCATGGCGTCTGTGCCCTGATTAAAGCCCCCCGGCTCCCAAACTGTCAGTGAACCAGTTGGTGCAGACTACAATTGTCTTCATTGTGTTTTTTCTTAAAATGCAGTGACTGCTTTGGCCATTGACAAACACTGGATAACGCTGAATGCTAAAATGTAGTTTTACATTATCACGATTAATAAAGAGTCTTAAAGTCGGTTAACACACTCAATAAAGTCTGTTATTCAGCTGCACTAACATCACCTTAAATGATCCACCATAAGCATGTGGTCATACTGAGCGGATCCAAGTGGGCAGTTTAAAGATATAGTTTGGATTGTTTGAAATAGAGTTGAGGAATTTATCAATAGTCAGTATATTACCTACAGTAGATGGAGAACAGCAAGAGTATGGGTGTATGAAGCTAAGGGATGTACTGCTGTAGACTGGGGGCAGCAGCAACACGTATTTTAGCCACCAAAACACCCAACACAAATCAGTATCAGTTTAAGCGTAGGCGACATTTAGAACATTTCAATGCTTAACTTTGCTGTCAGATGGACGCTGTCCCCAAAGCCGCAATCCAAACCACACTCCTTTAACAAAAACAGTCATTTTAGCTGCTGCTGTACGGCTGCCTCGATCGGTTGGTTTGTTAGTGTTGTTGTGCGACTTGTTTGTTCGGACTCGCTGATAATGATCCAAACTATCCCTTTAAATGCTGCTGCACGGCGGCAAATTCTGCTGATTTTCATGACTGATTGGTCAGTCGTCGTTGCTCAGAGCTGAAGGTGATGTCTGTCTTGTTTTGTCTGACCGACAGTTTGAAACTCAGAAATACTGAATGCTGTAAAACTGAAAAAAAAAACAGCAAATCCTCACATTTCAGAAGCTTTTGACACATTTGAAAATTCACTCAAATGATCAGTCGATTATGAAAAATGCTGCTGATTAATTTCCCGTTGATCTTTCAGCTCTTTTGTCTGATTCCTCACTTGCTGTTAATTTTGCAACGAGATAAAACTCTGATCTGCAAGTAGCTTAGTGCACTGCTGAACTGTGAGCGCTGATTGATGCGATAATTAGGCCTCATCGTGAAGGCAGATGTTTAAATCGGAAGTGGATGCATCATCTGACGCTTCAGATCTAATCTTTTAAGTTACAGTGGTGCGTTTAAAGATGGATTTTTAAATTTGTGAATCGATTGATGCACTCAAAGCATTTCAAACCAGTCCGCCGTGTGTGAGTGCACAGGCTTTAGGAAACAATCTGCTGCTGGATGTTAAGGATGATTGCTGTACTTGTCCTGACAATGGTTTGGAAATCCTAAAATGCTCTTATGTAACCGGAGAGTCTGCACGTGACCGCAGGACCTCTCGCTGTTACTGTCACACACAGACCACCTAAAGACCCTCGGCTGCCCCCAACAAACCAGCTGCTGCTGCTTCTTGTCGCTGCAGAGCCGCGTCGTTTCCACAGCTAAACATAATGACTTTTTAAACATTAGCTTGAAAGGACCTGTTTGTGTTTCCAGCCTTCTCCTTACTGTTACATCACTGTCACTCAGATCAGCCGTGGCAGGTTGTCCTGCACGTTTCTGACATGACAGCTGTCCGACTGTTTGAGGATTATCTGGTGCTGCTCCCACGTGGGCCAGACAGGGAGGGGATTACTTAAAAAAATAGAGAGAGAGCGAGTTTGTGGATGTGTTCAATGCGGAGCTCATGGTGCTGCAGGGAGGTGACACCGTGAAGGCCACAGGACAGAGAAAACCTTTATGAGGACACTGAGAGAACCAAACCGTCTGCCGGTTAGCCCTTAACGCTCTGTCGCTGTCTGCCTCTCAGCTGTTCATTTTACATTTCAGCCACAGAAAAATAAATGACCTGGAACTTCATTGTAAAAAGCGTCCTGCTGTGATGAAGATATTATCCTCAAAGAGTCTGTTCGGTCAGCTGCACCACTTTTAACCCATTTTCCACATTGTGCCTGTTTCCTGTCCTGGAAATAAATCACTTGTTTTACATGATGCTAGAAAATGTAAATTTAGTTTTGTATGAAAATGTAAAATAATACACCAACAGAGACAAATACGACTTTTAATTTAGGTACAAATGAAGTAAGAACATTTGTCATTTCCATCTTTTTTTGGATTAGGATGTTGTAGAGTCCTCAAATTCAAAAAGAAGAGGCTGTGAAGGTTCAGGAAATGAGCAGCCGTGTTGTTAAAGACCCTCGAGCTTTCTCTCAGCTCACCGTGTCGCCTGCAGAAACCCTCTGTGTGGGAGAACGTGATCACCTCTTCTGTATTTATTGGGACAATTTTGGGGGATGGACTTAACATAGTAAAGTCTGTGCATGCATGCATTAGAGGAAATAAGTCCACGTCCTCTGTTGATCCCTGATCCCTGCTGTCACTTTATCAAGAGTTCACGTGCACAGGCTTCCATGGAAAAGCATGGAGTGAAATTTCATGATGAATACATTCATCATGAAAGTCTTAAAATTTGATTACTCAGTGCATTTGTGACCTCTTGCCAGAGGTTTTTATTCACCATGAACACTTAAAGAAGGATGTTTTTTTTCACTTTCACAGACTATTTTCAGTAAGTTTTATAGGCCTAAATATGCAAAACTCTCCAGTAATTCATGAGGAAATAGCAAAGATAAGAGAAATATCTGTTTAGAAATAGACAGAGGTATGTTTTTCCTGCCTTTTTACTCATCCTGCGACCCTCAGGTCTGGTCCTACTGTCTTAGAGCTTTAATTTTATCAATGTTCAAGTTGATCTCTGCTCTCCTGCTGAAGTGCATCAGCAGCTACAGGATGTATTTATTTATAGCACTGTTTCTGTGTTTGCTCCTGTTGTTTCTGGAATCGGGGGGTCTTCATCGTGAGGCAGATGGGTCAGCAGAGTCTGATTCATTATTCATGAAGAGAGGTAGTTGGCCTCTTACGCTGGTGTGTGAGTGTTTGGGTGCATGCTCACCATATTGATTCCACGGCCCTAAAGTAGCCCTAATGGTTGCACCTCATGAAAAATGCTGTCAGACCAAATGAATGCTTCCTCCCTGACGAGGTAAATAGGCAACTGTGTACATTTGCCTATTAGACTCAACAAGAGCTGCCTTTCAAATGCTGAATGTACAGGTTAATATGCTGTATGCTGCAGGCTGAATGCCCTAACCTTCAGTATATGTACACGATCCTTAACGGTGAGTTTGGGGTCAAGGCACCTCGTGCTATATAGTAAAGCACGGATGGCAGTTTTTTTTTTTGTACCCCTCAACTTTAGCGCCACCATCAAGTGAAATATTGTAATTTGTCCATTATTTTGGTTTATGACCAGATTTCGAGCTAATTACACTCTCATCAGTCTTACTTTGTGTTTAGTGCTAATTAGCGAGTGTGAGCATGCTAACACGCTAAGCTAAGATGTTGAACGTGGTTAACATTATACATCAACGCGTCATGGTGAGCCTGTTAGCCTGCAGATGTTAGCATTTAGCTCAAAGCACCACTGTGCTGCTAGCATGGCTGTAGACTCCTCAGAATCTGAATTTCCCATGTTGAATAAAAACTGATGCCAGTTTTTTTGAACGAGTGCGAGTTACTTTCCCTTTGGCATGAGAACGTCTGCGAGCTGCACATTCTGCGTGTGGAGTATCACAACACGTTAATGCAGTTAGCTAATGGAGGTGATCTCATTAGCGGTGGCCTTGAGTCTGATGACAGGACGTGCACTGCAGCAGTACGGAGTCCGTGTATTGTTTACAGGGAGACGCTGAGCCTATATAAAGGCAAGCTAATCCCCATGAGTCACAGAAAGTGAAACTCACCTTGACTGCAGTTACTATGGTTAGGATGGACCGGTGGCCTCAGCCGGTGAGCCTCACAGACACTGTATTCATTTAAGTGATCGGTCTGATCTGAGGTGGAAGCTCACTGCCTCTGCTGAATAATTGATCATCCTTCAGCCAATTTTATGCTTAGCATTTAGTACATATATGTATCAACTGGTAAATTCTGCAATAAACTGCATCTCTTTACCACATTAATTCCCAAGGCAGTGCTGCTGAACTAAATTTAGAACGTGAAGACTCATTTTGTGCTGTGGCACATATTCTCCCTCTTCCCTCCTCTCTTTGATGCTGAGTATTTTTAATTGTGTCAGAAGCCTGAGCTGCAGAGGCCGTCTGCAGAGCAGCGCCACTTAGCTGTAATTAATAGAAGATAACAGAAACCCTCTGGAGGCTATGACCTGAGACACACTCCTGCCTCTACGCTACGTTGTGACATGATCCGTAATTATAATGACCTCCTACGATGTGTGGGGGGGGACTTTGTTTTTCAGTCCTAAAAGTCGTGCAAGTTCTTAATAGGAGAGCTGATATTGATCTTCAGTTGATTGTCGTTGCACCATGTGATGAATCTCAGATCAGTCCTTTGACCTCCTCTGGAAAAATAGTCTGTAAGTGAAGACAGCATGTTTCTACCTGGACATTATTCGCTGGAATCAGACATGTCAAACTGCGATTGACTGGTTGTCAGAGGCAAACAATGAATGATGGAATGATTAAACAATATTATCTGCTCTAACTTGCAAGCTTTAGCATTCCCACTTAACTAGCTGAATAGCTACAGTAATGCTAACGTTATTGCAAACATTAAGCGCCGTCGTGCTGAATGTTGATGTTTATGTTACGGCTGTTTGCTTGGTTAACCACACACAAGGTCCGGTGAAACACCACTAAAGACGTGGACAGTAGCTAACGTTACACCATTTCCACCTCTATCCGACTTGGCTCCTCCCTGTTAACAAGCCATTGTTTTCAATGAACCTCATGAACAAACAACGTTTGGTACTCCATAAAAGCTCCCCGCGGTTTCTCAGTTTGATCGATATCAGCGATTTCAGCGACGGTCAACAACACAAAACATAGCTTTTTCGAGTGTGTGTTTTTGTGCTTCCTGTGCAGAAAATCACTTCCTGCCCTCCGTCTGCAGTTCACGCCACAACAAAAGAGTGACGTGATGTCGTCTGCAAACAACCCGTTACGCCTTCTTTAACACAGAAACTTTCTTCAGAAATTATGACATTTGAGTAACTCCTCAAGGAATTAATCAGAAAATGTGCTATTTTAAAAACTACCTTTAACAACAGATGCTGCCTGACTTTTCACTGTATGTGCAGCCGTCTCTCTCTCTCTCTCTCTCTCTCTCTCTCTCTCCCTCTCCCCCTCTCTCTCTCTCTCCCTCTCTCTCTCTCTCTCTCTCGCCCTCTCTCTCTCTCTCTCTCTCCCTCTCTCCCTCTCTCTCTCTCTCTCCCTCTCTCTCTCTCTCTCTCCCTCTCTCTCTCCCTCTCTCTCTCTCTCTCTCTCCCTCCCTCTCTCTCTCTCTCTCTCTCTCTCCCTCTCTCTCTCTCTCTCTCCCTCTCTCTCTCTCTCTCTCCCTCTCTCTCTCTCTCTCTCTCCCTCTCCCCCTCTCTCTCTCTCTCCCTCTCTCTCTCTCTCTCTCTCCCTCTCTCCCTCTTTGACTCTCTCTGTTGTGATCGTTGTGTGCAGTTCAGCCTCCGTCCAGCATGGCCTGAGGCTGGGCCCTCTTACCGTAAACCAATAAAGGAATTGATTTGATTTCCAGCTCGTCAAACCCAGCCGCTGTTTGCTGTAGTGCTCCCGGATGCCAAACGTCTCTTTGTGTGTGTGTTTGTCTGCAAGATTACATTCTTTGTGTCTGTAATCATCATAGTTTTACGTGTGAAACAGAGAGACGTACGAATAAATGATTGGATATGTAACAGATCTGAACTTACATGTGATTCTGGGTCTTAAAAGCGAGTCAAACAGTGTTTCTTTGATGTGAGTTATATTATTGGCTGTACAAACTGTGTTCTGCTGCCAGACTTGATGTAAGCAGGTGAGTGAGGCTGTGATATCACTGAATGGGAACTATTCACAGCTGCATTAATGCAGATATTGGAGTGAATCAGACATGAAAGAATGAGGTGCACTGCACAGGCATGCTAACACGTCAACGTTTAAGCTAACTGGAGGTGAGATCACCATCACACGGTGTACTTTGGTCGTCTGTGTGGAGAAATGCGGCTCTTCATTTGTACCCGCAGGCATCAGCAACATTGTTCTCAAATGACAATTGATCATCTTATCAAATACTTTGCTCCCCACATCACTTCCTGTCAGCTGATCAGCTCGAGTGGATCACAGTGACGAGTGCAGCTGAACATCTGCACTCTGCTTGACCGAAAGAAGTAGATGCTCCTGCAGGGTGAAGACGGTCTCTGGAGAGAAACTTTGAAAAGCGTCTCTCAGGTTCAGACCGGCACAGATGTAACCCAGTGATTCTGTCAGCACACTTAGTCACACCTGAACCTGTTGAGACACATGAGCAGATTACGATCTGATCTGAAGCTTGATTGTTCCTGCTGGATCTTCATCTTGTTTGTATTGCTGCGGCTCTTTATATAAGCTCGTTCTCACAGTTGGAAACTTACCGTCTCTTTCAGTCTTGTTGCCGTTGTGTCGTTGGAGCGTTGCTGGGCGATGTTCTGTGTGTAATATTGTGTTGCAGTATCAGCGTGTACATTGCTTTTTTTCTGTCAGGCCCCCCTCTGACCTTTCATCAGTGGGTAACAGTCATTGGGCACTAATAAAAAATGAGCTAAGCTGAATTTTCAGGGAGCTCGAAGTGCGTCTTTCATGTGTGTTTCTCATTTCTTTCTGCTCTCCAGCTTTAATGAGAATCAGCTCAAGATGTGTGCTCGTCGAGCGTCACCTGGTTTTCTTCTCCTCCCTGTCAGGAATGCCCATCATGTACTTAACATGTTATTTTGCCGTCTGAATGAATCTCACTAACCTGAATCCTCCGTCTGGCCGCCACCACAGTACTCTTGATTGTTTTTCCCGAAAGCATCAGATTCATTTTACTTTATTTGAGTTTTCTCTAATAAATTTGCTTATGCGTGCTTCCCTTAGCAATGCTTTCAACTCAGTTTATCCCATGCAGAAAAGCACTTCCTGCCCTCCATCTGCAGTTTGCACCACAACAAAGGAGTGACGTGATGTCATCTGCAAACAGCCTGTTGGAAAGCTTTTGACTGACCTGTGTGACGTGTAGAATCAGTATCTTTCCTGGGTGTAAGTGCAGGTGTGGCTCCTCATTTGCGCAGTAAAGCAACAGAACCAGAGTGTAAAACAACATGCAAATTAATGCCAAGTTGAAAAAGCTTGACCTTGCTTTTCGTGGGGTTGCTCAGCACTGACGTATCAGGGCCATAGCATGTGATGCCACAGGCGTGTATTTCTGCTTTCCCTCTGCCCTGACCGCTCATTTACACATGTATTTGCTCTCTTAATGACCTGTGTAAGTGAATCTGTCTGTAATGGAGGTCTCTGTGTACACGGGACATCAATAGCTCCAGATGACTTATTCGATCGCGGCTGCACCTGTTCAGTTAAGTATATACTTGAATGGGACGTCGCTGTTTGTTCAGTTGTTGAACACTTGACCATTTAAAGCCTGCGGGGAAAACAGTCAAGTACAAAAGCTCAAACTGAACAACGGGATCATTCTTGGCACAGAAACCAGGTGTTTTACCGTCAAAACACAGACAGGCGACTAATCAGGAATGACAAAGTGAGGACGGGAAGGTCACCGCGTCTCCGTCGTGTCAAAGGCTCTGGCCTGTTTTCTCACAGCAGCCGGCTATTAGTCTGCCACCGTGTGATCTGTGATTAGAGAGCGAGCCTTGTGGTTGGAGCTCTCTGGAAAGAGTCACAGGCTTTTAGGACGCGTGCCCTGTCCTTATTGATAATTGCCACAGCTCACACAGTCACACGCACTCGCAACGCCAAGGTTTAATTCAGAGCCAAGAGCGGAATGAAAGGCCGGGTGGTGTCTAACAACAAGTGGCAGCAAAGTGCTCATAATTCAAAGCTGTCAGAGCGCTTTGATAAGAGGAGGAGATGCACGGTGGACCTGGCCGAGCTCTACACCGTCTGCTCGTGTGTGAGCCGCGTTTGGTCACACTGAACCAGTGTCTGTCTGCTTTTTAGTTTTCCATACGAGTGTCTGTAGCTGCAAGGTGTGTGTCGGTCCCTGCAGATAGCTTTGGTCGTATTTTGTGCCTCTGATCAGCAAACCGCGTCCCACGTCTCTAGCAGTGTGTGTGTGTGTGTGTGTGTGTGTGTGTGTGTGTGTGTGTGTGTGTGTGTGTGTGTGTTTCTTATCTCAGAGACGGTGTGTGAACGTTGGACTCTGTTGTGTTATTTGCAGATGTGCTTGCAGCCAGCTTTATCAGTAGTGTATACCTGTGTGTGTGTGTGTGTGTGTGTGTGTGTGTGTGTGTGTGTGTGTGTGTGTGTGTGTGTGTGTGGTAGCAGCTCACGTAGAGTTTTGAGCCAGAACTACTTGGACGAACATGTTTTGTCTGTAAACAGAAAATATGAAGCAGCGCCTCAGATTAAAGAAGCCAGCAGCAGCAGTGAAATCAGCTCCACCTCGAGCAGCTGCGTCAAATTCCAGCAACACTTAAACTCATCAGCATTAATAATTCATTAGCACTTAAAAAGAGTCCATGCATGTTTTTCTCCACTTAGATACCCTGAAAACATATTTCTGAGATCTAGCTGCTGCCGGTGGAGGAGTAACAGTCATGATGAAGACTTTCTAACTGGTGTGCAGGCGTGCGTGTTAGTGCAATAACAACCATTGATCAGCCCCCACGGCTACGCCGCCGTTTGACCGTGTGAAGGCCAGTTGTCAGTGGCAAGCTTTTTTTTTTTTTTTTCTTATCGACCTGTTAGCCTCTCCTGGCCTCCAGTGCTAATGTGACATTACATAATGCCTCCGTTTGACTGGGAGTGACAACCGTCACTGTCCAGCTGGATGGATTCGGGGCATTCTGCCAAACAATCCAGCTGATGTGAGTTTGAGTGCTGGGCGCATCTTTTTTGACTCTGAGGGCTCAAAATTCACAGAGTGTGTGTGTGTGTGTGTGTGTGTGTGTGTGTGTGTGTTCAGTGGTGGACATGTAGGCGGTTGCTCTCACACAGTGCTTCAGCTTCATGAATGAATGAAAAAAAAAAAACACCTTTTCTGAAAACGAGCGTCTGTTTGCATCCAGGTAAGATTAGTCACATGGCAGCTGCTCGGCTGTTCACGCCCGCCACCAGGTGACGTATGAAGGGCGAAGTCCGCGCAGGGAGGAGGCTGCTGCACATGAACTGGTCAAACACAGGACTTTCACCCAGAAGACTGCAGTTTGAGTCTTGTGTGAATACCACAAGCCAGCGCTGTTTGTCTTGAGTTTTAGACTTAGATGACTGGTTTGCAGGTTGGTGAAGTTAGGCAACAAAAATACTTTAGGAAACAATCAATGATGCAAATAGCATCTGATTGTGGAGATGTGTCCCAGCTTCAGCCTCTTCATTTATTGGCCTGTCTTTGGATTTGGCTTCAGGAGGGATCAGACTCAAACTGGCATGTTGGGATGACATAGTTAGCGTCTTTAGAGGAGATTCTACACATTTTACAAACGAGCGGTTTAAAGCAGAAAGCCTCCGTCTAAACTCAGAATGTGGAGTTGACTCATGACTGCGCAGTGCTACTGAGACTGTGTGTGTTTGTATTTCATGCTTTTACGTCCTGTTTCTTGATTTTAAAAGCTGTTCAGATGCATTTTTCCACCTCATAAAAAGAGCTTTGGATTGTCTCCGTGTGTGTGAAGGAAAACTGGTCTTTCCCTGGAAATCAGACTTTCTAGGAATAGACATTTTTAGGAAAGGAGAGAGTTCGAGAGGAGACGAACGTAAAGCTTTTTATGAGCTACAGATTCGGTGAAAACACACGTTTCTTATTGAGCAACGTCGGTGAAGAGGAGCGTCTTCTCCTCCTCAAAGGTCGAGCGAGGAATCCTGATTGAGCAAACGCTGCAGAGGAGTGACGAGAGGGAGCGGCGCTCGGCGAGTACCTGCCGCTCGCTCGCTCGCTCCCTCCCTCCTCCCTCCTTGTAGTCACCTCCCTCTCAGGGAGTGTACTCACACACTCCTGCTCTCTCCTCCTGCTTGTTCACACATGCACTCGGCTTCATGCTGCACACACACACGCACACACACACCGTCTCCTCTGGCTGCCTGTGTGGACTGTGCACATCAAAGAAGAAGAAGAAGAAGCTCTGTAGGACTCTGCTCGGATAGGACAGCGAGAACTCGGACAGGCTGCTTGTGTGTGTGGGTGTGTGAGTGTGTGTGTTGTGTGCATGTGTGTATGCAGAGGCAGTATTGATCCATGTGCTTGAGATAAAGCAAGTGATTTTTTGTGGAGGGTGGGAGTTTTTGACCTTTTTTCGGGTTGCCACGTGACTTTTTCCTCAGTCAGGGACCCACTGCTGCTGCTTCTGGAGCCAGTGACGACTCACTCGACAGGGTGAGTGCTGCTCAGCTCCCAGTTTGACTTTCTCACACTCCCTCTCGCTCAGTGGCACACTCCTTTTCTTTTCCTTTCATGGAGTCTCTCTCTGGATTTCCTTCATGTCCTCCTCCTCCTTCGGATTTGTCTCTGCAACAGGACGTTCTGTTAGTGATCGTTTTACTTTTCAGACCTCTGTCCTTAAGTGTGTGTGTGTGTGTGTGTGTGTGTGTGTGTGTGTGTGAGCTCACTTTTTCCCCTGGGGATTCAAAGTCAGTGTGCATGTGCATCAGACAGGCTCGAACAAGATGAAACAGAAAGCTCTTGTCAGCCAGCTCCTCGTCTTTTCCTGCATCTGTGCACATCTGAACACTGGGTTTAAAGAAAGCTCCCTGCTCGCCACGCGTTCGTCTGACACGCGCTCCTTTTTTACTTAATTATCCGACTGCTCAGACTTGGACAAGTAGCCGCTCATTCGCTGCCGAGAGCGTGGAAGTGTTTTCTATTTTCTGCTGACGACAAAAAGAAAGTCAAGATGAAGCTGAAGCTGTTCCACAACAGCGAAAATGACATCATCATCCACCGTCCCAGTCAAGTCATCTCTACCCACAGAGGCTATTTATGGTGGCGTCCACCCTCGAAAACACTACCATTCGCTGAGAAATGTGCCGTGTGGTTTGAATGGCAGTCTGTTTGAGGTCTTTTCATTAAGCCTGCTGTCCCGTTTCTCACGTCAGGTTTATGAACGTATGAGCGCGCGGTGCTTTCCAGCCCGGCCGTGGAAGTGAAGGTTAAAGCTCAAACCTCAGTACATTTGAATACAGACCAAAGTGCGTCTGTACAAGTTGCCATTTGAATGTTTGGTCAGATTTATTAAGCTCGCTTGCCTTTTCTTTGATTTCCTCATTCAGATTGGAAAACTTTTCTTTAACGCTGACACATTGAACTGGATGGATGAAAAAAAGGGTTAAAATATTTATAATTCCATCAATAAGAAGCTGGAATTAGTTTGGTGTTAGTCCAGAAAGCCTGATATCACATTAGTAAGCTGTACAAAGAGCTCACAGCCTCCCTGCTGGCCCATGTGTGCAGGATGATTTCTGCTCATTAATCCTCTCTGTGTTTGAGTAAATCCATGAATTGTCTTATTGTCTTGACATATAGATGTTCTTTGATGGTTACTGTACACAGTGAGTGTGTACTCTGGTTAATGGGGAGATAATAGAAAGCTCCAGTAGTAAGCCAGTGATTTAATGTGATCCCCCCCCCATGAAGCTTCAGGAGATGGCTGAGCTCTGATTCCTGATTCGTCTTTGCGCCTTTAGGCCAACCTTCACACAGCAAACACAAACAGCTTTGGTCTTATTTTTGCAGTTATTTCCATTGGTTGTAATAACAGCACGCTCACCAACGTGCTGGGATTTGAGGCAGAAAGCAGAAGTGTTGCACAAAATGTACAAAATTCAGACTGTGTGCGAAACACTTGCAGTCAGGTGATTATAAAGGTTTTAAATAAAGGTTCGCCAAATTTATCTGAAAGAGAAAATGAAGCAAACGTCGAAATGATTCAGACTTTCTGGAGTAAACGTTCAGTTTACAGACCTGCTCTCTGGTTCAGCTTTGAGCTGCTGTGCTGTTTTCAGGTGCACTCCTGTTGGCTTTTACCTCACCATCAGCCTCAGACTGTCATGATGACTGATAGAAATGATGCCCAAAACTCAACAAGACTTGTAATACATCCTTAAATTACAGCTTCATATCCAATTCTACCAGACGTGGAATATGATAGTGTACATCTAAAATATCCGTGTTGGTGTTTCTGGTCTTATTTTGTTGCTGAAATGGGCTGAAAGAGGAAAAAATGGACTACTCTGCTATGAAATTGACCATGAGGAACAGACTCACAGATGCCATGAAGCCACAGAGACAGTCAACCTGATTGCTTGTCTTTGTGTCCCTCATGTTGTCCACACCCTGCCCACCGGACTCCTGTATACGTTAATGATTAATTCACTTTTGTCTGTTCCTGAATTCATACAGCAGTAAAACAGCCTGCTGGAATAAAAGACTATTGTGAGCTAATCCGAAGATCTGAATCTGCAAACCTTAAAAGTGCTTAATAAATAACTGACATTACTATTAAACTGAAGTATGGACCACAAACTGAGATGTGGTTTTATGTTTGCATGGGTTCGTGCATGATTGTGTGTAAAAAAAACAAAAAAAAAAACACCTTTTGCAGTCGTATGAAGTTCATTTTTCTTTGCAGAGCTGCAGAAAATGTGCATCCGTCTGTTTTCTTACAGCTTCTGTGTGAACTGCACGTATTGAATTTCCAGTGTGGCTGTTATCCTGTTACCAGACGAGGTTGTAAGCTGTCATCTGTGCATGACAGCAGACAGTCTATGAAGTGTGTTTCACTCGCTCACACAATGAACACGCACGCACGCACGCACGCACGCACACACACACATGCTGTTGTTCATACAGCCGTGTGTTCACACCTGTACATTCCGTGTGTTGGATTTCACTTGGAGAGTTTACAAAACATATCATCCATCCCATCCACAGACTGAGCAGGCGGGGCCGCTGCATGCTTGGTTTTATAGGCGCTGACTTTCATGCTTTAGGTTTTGGTGTCAGGAGGTGATCAGTCAGTGAGTGTTAGGATTAGCAGATTTTGAGCTCAGATTGTGTTTCTGCTCATAGCTGTAGGCCCGATTCTGTTGAGTAACCGATATCTTGACACCAGTAAGTAAACTTTGAACTCCCCCTCCTCCAGCGCCGAGCCTTGGAAGGCCAAAGAGGGGAGCGGCTGCTAGTGTACGCGTTTATGATGGATGAGGTGCGTGAATGTAGGTGAGGAGTAGGTGAATACGCTGCTTTGCACATCTATGCACAAGCAGAGACCCACAGAAGAACTGCGGCGGAGCAAACCAGATGTACAGTTTGTGTTTTTTGAAAGTCATATCTGTGTTTTCAGTTTAGTTTTATGACTGTTTTTACAGCCCCCTTATTGCGGCTGCTGCTGTGACTCACTGGGCACGGACTAAAATAAATTTCCCTCTGACAAAATCTCCCTTTTTCTGTGTTTTGTCAGCCTGTCAAAGAAGCCTTGTGAATAACACCGTTTTTCTGCTGTCAGTGAACAAGCCCGAGTGTCTTTTGATCAGCGTGAAGCCGGTGTAAAAATAGCCAGAATAGTGTTTTCGTCATCAGTTCTTGAGGAGCTGAGGCGGCCGCCCACCGTGCAGCCTGCAGCGTACCTGCTGCAGGACGCAGCTGAGCGGAAGCTGCCACTGGCCTGATTACAACCTGCTTTAGATGTGACAAGATGTCTTAGCTTTCTGCCCTGGAAGGCTCTCCCTCTGGGCTTGTAAGCCTCAGCAACACATGAATGCTGATTACATCAACACAGATGTGCTCCAGTTTGTAGGTGCATGTCGCTGCCAGAGCTTTGCATTCAGCCCTTTAGTGTGTGTGCACTGGCTGATTGATGCATACAAAACTCTGGTCAGACGCAGAAGTGTGAAGCAGGTAACAGGTGATTTCTCTCAGGCAGGTCAGTAGGCTTGTTAATTCCTCTCATGCCTTTACGGGCGTATTCAAGTTATGAGGAAGTTACCTTTGAATATCGGTTTTGTTGTGACAGAGCCGAGCAGGTGGCATTTCTTTTAGATGCACAAAGGCGTGATGAATATCGAGGATGTGTTTTGGGTGGCTGCGCGTTGCAACACACGTGTTAACAGAGGAGTTCTTTAATGAGAATAACTGACTTAACAACTACAGCAAACTACAGAGGAATGCATGTCAGAAAGTGCACGTGAAGATGTGCATGTTCCTGTGCAGACCTGAAACAAGTTGGTTAATTGATTAACTGATTAACAAAATTACTAATTTGTTAGTGCTAATAGCAAGTGTTAGCATGCTAACATGCTTGACAAACACTGGCAAAGATCAAACTTGCTAAACATCACCATGCGAGCATGATGATAGCATTTAGCTTAAAGCACCACTGTGTTTTGTTCACAGCCCAAAGATATTCAGTTTACTGTCATAGAGGAGTGAAGAAACCAAAAAATATCCGCAATTAAAAGCTGGAATCAGAGATTTTTTTTTTCCTTAAAAAAATGATTAAAACTGATTAATTGATTATCTATATAGTTGGCAATTTAATAGTTGACAACTGATTGATTCATCGTTGCAGCTCTAAAAAAGATTATTCAGATAGTCGAGAAATTAATCTGAAGATTAATCTGAAGTTTACGGGATAATTAAGGGATTATTGAGGGATAATTTCCTTTGGAAAGGTTTTGGTTTCACTGTTTGTTTGCAGTCATAACTTTTACAGTTACTGAAACCAGTAAGTTGCACAATCCTGAAATGACCACACTCTGTTTGGTTGTAGGCAAGTCACATGCCAATGACGTTGAATTTGATGGTGAATTAAAGGCTTGTTTCTCTGTGCAGAAGCTGTTTAACAAAGGAGAAGGCAGCACACTCCATTATTCAGACTGGCAACGCTTTTTGTTGGTGTTTTGCAGAAATGCAAAGTGTGTCTTTGCCTGTGCAGCAAACGCTGACAAGTTAACCCTGAGAGCTGCAGGTTCGGCTGCCAGCGTGGTCGCATGTTAGAGGCAGCCAGACTCAGAGACACCTGAGGAGTTTAATGAAGCTCCTGCTCAGGTGTGGAAACATTCCAGGTTGACAGCGTGAGGCTCTTCGCGCCGGCCTCGGGGGAGAAGGTGAGAGGTGGGAGTAAGCTGAGACATGGGGAGTCATGAACTCCACCCGAGCATTTCTGTTCCTCTGAGATTCTCCGTCCTCGTTTGTTTTCTTTCACCAGATTTTCTCCTGCCGTCTTATTTCCTGCTACACCTGCGTCACGCTAACCAGCTGCTGTTATTTTTACTGCCCTCACTGTGATGTCACCCAGTTTGCATATTGGTTGTGTTTAATTCATCATCAGAAAGGCCGGCGGGCAGTCCACATGAATGATGTCACTGTTTCTGAGGACAGGGGTTGTTTTTGGTTGATTTTAGGTGCAAACACTTGGTTGTGACGTGTTTGCGCCTCCTGTTGTCTCGTTGCCTCGCCCCTTCCTCTCTTTGCGTCCACTAGAAGTTGTCGCGTGGGTCCATTTTTTGTGTTAACATCTCATCCGTCAACCTCCTCCACCCCTAATTCATAAGTAATGACCATGCAGCAGCAGGCAGGGAGCCAGGCAGAGTAGCGGAGCAGACATGCTGGCTGGCCAGACCTCGTCCCAGTGGACCAGAGCCACTTATCTCTCACAATAATGACATATGCATCGACTTGGGGCTAAAAAGAGACTCTGAATTTGGGAAGTCTCAGTTTTTCTTTTTCCTTCTGATTTATTTACAGTTTTCTAATTGACTCTTGTTTGCTGTTATTGTGTTTGTGCCCAAAAACAACAAAAATTAAAATGCCTAGCCAGAAAATGTTAATCAAGAAGAACGCTAACAAGTCCAAGGAACACTCCATATGTTCCATATGTTTATAACACAAACATAATTACAGCCATGACTATGAATATTGTCATTTGCAACACATAAACACATGATCTAAGGAGGTGCAGGAACAGTCACTCTATGACCAACCTGATCTCATGCATCCTGTTCTTAGACCACAAACAGAGTTTCAGCTGAACTTTACAGCGTCAGTGTTTTAGAGATTGTTTCCCCAAACTACATTTTTTGTTTAAAACTGACTTTACTGTGTTCTAAGATCCAGTTCAAACATTAAAAACAACTCAAATCAGTGGATTTGATGATGCAACGTAAGGTGTCCAATGAATTAATGTTCAGATACATAAACCTTTTCTGTCAGAGGCTTGTAGCACTGACGTACTGTAAAGAGAAATCATATTGATCCTAGATAATAACCTGTGCTGGCACTTTGCACCTCAGATGTTCACCAGACACACGTGAGCTTAAATAATGTAATTAACAAAAGTCTGAGCTTGATGCTTATTCCTTCACATCATTTTTTCCAAATGAAGTGATAAGTTATTTCCCAGCAGCTGCCAGACGTTCAAAAGCTTTTGATCGTTTTACCATATTCAAAAAGAGCAGAATAATCAGAATTTAAAAATAATGAAATGGGAACACATAAAAAAACTCCCATGATTAACTGATAATGGGAATAAAAGTGGGACTGAAATAATACCCTGTGGGACACCACGAGATATTGTCTTGGCCTGAGACAAAACTCCACAAATTTCTATAAGCTGAGAAATAAATGGTTGCTCAAGGTTCAGTCAGAGGCAGAACCTTTCAGAGTATTAACACCAGGTTCTAGTTATTTTGTTATCTTTGTTATGAAGTAGAAGTATTACTCCAGCATACTTATACAACCTTGATTCCAAAACAGTATTCTGCTTTTGGTGCCGGGGGTGTTTTACTGATGGACCAAACCTTCTGTGTAGAAACAGTAAGTTCCATATCAGGGAATTTCCTCAGTTGTATCTCTCAGAAACAACCAGCTCTCTATTCATTTGTTGGTTTGGGTCTGCATAGATCCCTCAGTAATCCTACAGAGAACCTCAAAACACTTGAAGCTTCTCCCACTTTTGTTCTGTTGTTTAATTCAGATTTTCAGAGAGAGGACTGGACCAGTTCCCGGTCTTATAAATAGGTTCCAGTGTTTCAGAGCGAATGCAGTGAAGTCAAACACGTCTACTGTTACTGAACGACAGGAATATAAAAAGCCCATCGCCATAACTGTGAGAGATGACTCTCCTTGACCGACCTCCCCTCTCCTCCCTCTCCTCCCTCTCCTCCCTCTCCTCCCTCTCCTCCTCTCTCAGATGACATGGCGTCCTCAGTACCGCAGCTCCAAGTTCCGCCACGTGTTTGGTAAGCCCGCCACCAAGGAGAGCTGCTACGATGGCGTGCCAATCACGCGCAGCGTCCAGGACAACAACTTCTGCGCTGTCAACCCACGTTTCCTGGCAGTCATCACCGAGTGTGCTGGGGGAGGGGCCTTCCTGGTCCTGTCTGTCCATCACGTGAGTATCTCAGCCTCACGGCAGGTTTTACAGGCGGACGTCAGCTTTGTAAAGTTGTTTCCCTCAAGATGCTGCTGGAAGAAAGTGTGATATGTGTCGTGAATTGAGACGATTCCTGAAGCTGCACGTGGCTCCAGACCTCGCCACCTTTTCTTTCAGCCGTTCACACCTGGTCTGCACACAGACTGCTGCTCTCCAGGTGGAAAACAGCTGAGCCAATTGGTTGTACTCTCACTGGCCACTTTATTAGGCACCTCTGCCCTGAATTCTGCTTTTACGAAGCTTGTTGTTGATGCTGTCGGAGAGGATTGTAGTTCGTGTTAATGATCGAGGTCGTGCTGGGTGGTGATGGTGTCACTCATGTTTTATCCTGAAATGAACACACATACATATACAGTGCTCCTGAAAAAGGTTGTTAGGAAGTTAGGTTTTACTTAAAGTGTCGGCAAATCTGTGAAAAATAATGACAAAAAATAGCAACGAGCGGATGAATGGATGAGATCAACACGTCTGTTCTACAGGTTGTTGTGTGATTGACTTGCAGTAATAACAAACTCCTAAATCAGCATGTTTATTTGATCTCTGTGAGGAACATTCGCTGCTGCAGCGTCCATGTTGACTGAAAAGTACATGTGTCAGACAGATGCTCCTGATTGGTGGAGGCAAAACCAAACAGAATAATCCCCCCCTCCCCCAAAACAGAAATCATCTCACATGAACATAAGACTTGATGACGAGATATCATACTGAACAATATCTCTGCAGGCTTGATCAGAGGAAAAGAACATGAATTCACCTCAGCACTATATTTTAACATGTTGATATCTCAGGACAGGAGCTTCATGAGGACACTTCTCAGTTGTTGAGAGCAACATTGCGTGTGGTCCCTGCAGTTCATCATGATGAAATCGCTTCTTCCTTCCAGTGACTGAAAAGTTCTCACCTCTGTTTCACAAAAGATGTCAGGAAGATGTCTGCTGTCCTGGTGGCATCTCACGTCAGAGGAGATCAGGGGAGCAGAAATGCTACAGTTAAGGATTTTCTACTGTTATTTATTATCTGCGTCGGACAGTTTCCTCGTCAACATCTTTCACGGCTTCTCTTCGCTCCCGCACACACAGCACACCTGGAGAAGACGGCTCTGCTCTGGCATTAGAAGTCGGACTGTAGCCGAAAGGATCTGTAAATACCAGCAGACCGAAACGTCGCATGTGGTCTTTTCTTCCTCCTCATTACTCCGCCTTATCTCGCTCTCCAACCTCAGCTTAAACGTCATTAATCAGCACTCTTCCAGAGATTATATGTGCGTATGATCACATCCACTGGTGCTATCAGAAACAATAGGGATCTCTCAAATACACTCGGCCAGACCTCCTCACTCTGGTGCTGGTCGGGCTGTAAATCTCCGCTCCAGAGCGATTCATCAAGCCGAACGCCTCTCCTTTCTCTCCGTCTGTCTCCATCTTTTAAGTCGTCTCGGTGAGTTATCACCACCCTCCTGGCATGGACAGGAATTGCATACGAGCTTAGGAATGACATAACTCATCTCTTGACCCCCCGTCCGCCCCTCCTTTCAATGTCTCGAGGAGGTGAAACTTCAGCACCCCCTCCCCTCTGCTGCCCGCGCCTCCCATCTACGTGTGTGTGCTAACAGATAAGCTTTTGTTCTGTGGAGAAGCTTAACAGACATAAATACAAGAGCAGAAGTGCTTCGATCTCCTTACCTGGGCCAGTGTTTGGGTGGCTCGAAGCTCAGATAATGGCTTCAGCGCTCTCCAAACACGCCTTACCTGCAGTAACTCAGCCTGCAGGTGTGCGTGTGTCAGCTGAGGAAGGCTCTGTTCATACTCACGCCATAATTAGCCGTCTCATTGGGGCAGAAAATCTTGAGTAAGACTTGAGGTGACTTTTCCCTTGTAACAGGATCAGTGAAGACCGGATCGTGTGTCACATACGTTTTTGTGTTATTCCATCTTCAGTTTGAGTCGTTTCATGTTAACGTCTCTGACTGCTTACAGGCTGGGATTCCTGTCCTAACCTGCACAGATCTGCACGTCCTCATGTTTTAAAGTTTTTTTTGCAGTTTTACTACTTAAAGCTCTTGAGTGCTCCTGCATATGTGGAAAAAAAGATGTTTGGAAGGAGCTGTGTGAAGCCTCAAGTGATGTCACTGGAGTCAGCCTCAGCAGCCCACTCCTCATCTCTGCTTGATGCTAATGGCTTTAGGCTACATCTGAATTGCATTGTGGTTAATGTAGGCATCAGTTTAGACGAGGGAGAGGAAAGCATGGAATAAAAAAGACATCTCTGGCTCTGCTGCATCGATAACTGATGATTTGAGTCTGACGATAGAGGTTCAGTATTAGTACTGCGTAGAAGCAGCACCTAGTTTTCTTTAAGGACCAGTTAAATGACTACATGTGAAAGGGCTTTTTAGCACCTTTTAGCTCATGTCAAACAAAGTTAACGACTAACTGTTGAGTGTTAAGCAGCTAAAGAGCCAGATGTTCCCTCAGGAGTTGATGGAGAGGTTTCTAGATGGTTGCTCCCAGGGTCAAACTGCGCTATCGGGACTCCCTGCTCTTTACTGGACCCAGGCCTGTGCACAGAGCTCAGTAAAAGACCTTTCATTGTGGGCAGCTCCATGTTCTTGGATTGAGCTACAATAAACCTCTGAAATTACAGACACTACATGTCTTAAATGATTTTAAGGATATGACCTTAGGGGTCATTCAGAGGACTGCGATGTGCAACAGCAGTTGTTTTACTGTGCAGTTTTACATGTTCACTTTAATGCCTCTGAATACCCTTTTTTTGTTCTTCCTTTTTCTTACTCTTCATCTGTGCGTCTTGTACTGGATGTCCATCCACGTCTGTGTGAATTATGTTTCTGTGGACCTCTGAAAGGTAATGAAAACCAGCCTTATGCTGAGTTATGGATGTTATGCCTCCTTGAATCCGCCGTCTATCTGATGGTGACAGGTTGCTGTCTCCATGGAAAACTGCTGTTTTTGTGTTGTACCTCCTCTTTAAGGTTCTTTATAGTTTGAGAAAGTCAAACCTTGGTGGAAAAAAATTCAAATATACAATCTGATGAAGTTAAACAGTTTGTGATACGCATCCACTGAAGTCCAGTTAGATCTTTGTCGATGGATCACTTTATTAATCCCAGCAGCCACATAGTAAATCATGAAGGAAGTAGCAAAATATAATAAAAAGCCGCAACTACAGAATAACTATAATAAATAACCAGAGTAGAGACTGAAGTAAAACTGGGATCATATCATGTATTGATTGTATGCACACCGTATTGATCATAACCAGCAGTATAACAAACCAAGTTCATAGTACTCTGTGCTGTATGATGAGTTGGATCAGGATATCGATGACTGTCAGGGCTGTTCAGTGTATATGTAGGTAAAGCCAACAGCCAATCAGAGTGGCCTTGCATAACTTTGCCAGACAACCAGCACAGACTCCATGAAGTGAGTTAATTAGTGAGCTGTAGCAGTGCTGGAGACAGATTTACGTTTGGACAGAGCTAGGCTGCCTGTTTCCCCCTGCCTCCAGTCTTTATG
Organism: Chaetodon auriga; assembly: GCF_051107435.1. Classification (NCBI taxonomy): domain Eukaryota; kingdom Metazoa; phylum Chordata; class Actinopteri; order Chaetodontiformes; family Chaetodontidae; genus Chaetodon; species Chaetodon auriga. Next base: position 2,625,264 of record NC_135077.1, on the reverse strand, counting down.
CTAAGCTAAGCTAACTGGCTGCTGGCTTCCCATACAGACATGAGAGTGGCGTCAGTCTTCTTATTTCCCAAAATGTCAAATCGTTGCGTTAAAACAATGATATACATGTGTTAGTTCATAAGTTCTGTGTTTTTTTTGTGTGTTTGTGTATCAGACAGGTAAAGTGGACCCTCACAACCCCAGAGTATCGGGCCACAGAGGAAACGTGTTAGACGTCAAGTGGAATCCCTTCAACGACTTCTGCATCGCCTCCTGCTCCGAGGACACCACGGTTTGTACTTTTTCAAAACGGTTTGCTGACTCGTTATCGTTTCCCTGGAAAATGAGCCAGCAGCAGGGAGATGATTTTACTGCCTTGCTGTTTAGCCTTCAAGAAGAACTGAAAGTCATTCCACACATTCCTCGGGTCTGACCAGGCCGAGAGGCTCACGGCGAAGCCCTGAACACAGAAAGAGAAAGGACGAGTCAACAGGTTTTTCCTCCTCCCAGGACTATTCTTACAGTCTGACTCATCTATTGTCCATGTTCATTCAACCCTGGATTACTCTCTGCACTGGATATTTTTCATCTTCGACTGTTGTATTATTATATCATTATGTTATTATTGCATGTGCATTAATGCAAAAACAGAATTTGACTGTAGTTAGTTGAGATGGAGCTAATTTTTAACTATTTTATATATATGTTTTTGCATGAAAAATGAAAAATGACTTCCAATCATCAAAATCGCTGCCAATAAATTTTCTGTAAATCAGCTGATCGACTAATCCTTTCAGCTGTGCTTATTGTTGTGTTTTATAAAATTTTTTTTACATTTTAGAGTGTGAGAGTGGAAAAAATACTCAAGTATCTGAAATTTGTACGTAAACACAGTAGCTGAGTGGATGTACTTGGTTATATTCCACCACTGTTCATGTGTGTGTGTGCAGGTGAAAGTGTGGGAGATCCCTCCTCACGGTGTGCTGAAGAACCTCACAGTCCCGTGGAAGGAGCTCCAGGGCCACAGCCGCAGGGTGGGCCTCATCGAGTGGCACCCGACCGCAAACAACATCCTCTTCAGCACGGCCTACGACTACAAGGTGGTGCAAACACGCACGCTAACGCTGCCGCAAACACAAAGAAACTACAAGCTAATGCTGTGAGCAATTATGTGCTGCAATTACAATGCAGCCAAACAGGTCACAGCTATTTTAAAGCTGCTGGTTATTGTTAACAAGTCATGATAAAGGTCATTCACTGTGCAGAGCATCGTATGTTACCGCGACATTTCAGGTCATTCTCACACTGATCTGCTTTTTAGAGTCCTACAATCTAACTGAGGAACGCCATGTCGAGTTTCTGTCATTAACATCCAGACTCAGGTCTCACAGCTCTCGAGGTCTTTCCTAACCGGTTGCTGGATGTGTGTGTGTGTGTGTGTGTGTGTGTGTGTGTGTGTGTGTGTGTGTGTGTGTGTGTGTGCGCACACTGTGACATCTGCAGGTGATGATCTGGAACCTGGACTGTCCGGAGCAGGTGATAAAGAACCCCGTGCGGACCATCAGCCACCACACCGACGTCGTCCTCTCCATGTCTTTCAACACAGACGGCAGCCTCTTCGCCACCACCTGCAAGGACCGGAAGGTCCGCCTGATGGAGCCGCGCTCAGGAAACCTGCTGCAGGTAACGCTCTGCATGTGTGTGTGGTTTTTAGACAATTCTGAAAAAAATTTGAGCCACCCAGTGCTCTTATTTTGAAAGGTAGTTACTACACTATGGCCCAGTTAATGCAATGAATGACACATCACTGTATAGAAAAAGAGTTTTTTGTTAGTTTTAGGGACTAATCATAATAATCAGCTGCTTATTTCTATTTTTTCTCAAATTTTCTCTTAATTTAGCTTTTTTTTTTGCACTCTTTGTAAAGAAAAACTCATTTGCTTTAAACAACAGTGAACAGTGTCTCCTTTGTGACACAAAATCTGGGTCAAAATGAGTTAAACTAATATTTTCCTTTTTAAAAACTCAAATATCTTTCAGTGAAAATCAATAATAAAATCTAAAAACCGTGAGTCTTAGCTGCAGAGTAGCATCCCGGCTCATGTTGCGTAAGTGGGAGTTGCCTGCTTCTTCTCCCCTTCGTAGCCCAGGCGCTCATCCAGCACCACACAGTCAAAACTGACACCTCTGGTCTGAGCAGACCCACAGCGTAACTCCACAGACCTCTGGGTCGCCTGCCAGCGACTCACACGCTTTACATCAGTCTGCTCTCACCGCCATCGCTGCCAAACCAGCTCATTTCATTACATCACAGTGATGTAGCGTTGAGCTGTTACCGTCAGCCTCTACCTCTTATGTAACTTTTTATGAAGTCTTAAGCTGCGCACACCAGACATTTTGTAAGCTTGATGCTTTGTTCGATGTATGCTGTGTTGTGTGTTTGCAGGAAGCCAACTACAAGGCGCACAAAGCCAGCAAGGTGCTGATCCTGGGTAACATGAAGTTGCTCCTCACCACAGGCACTTCACGCTGGAACGACCGACAGGTCGCTCTGTGGGATCAGGTGAGAGAAACCGCTGACTGTTGACAGCACGATTACTGTTTCATGATAAAATAATCTCATCTCAAAGGTCCACTCATTAGCTAATCATAGACTGTATAAAACCTGGGCGCAGCCTCGGTGACGTCAGCCACAGGTTTCTGAAGAGCCACCGAGCTCAGAGCCGTCACCATCTTGGCAGCGCCTGACTCCACCAACTCCCAGCTAGTTGGACCGTGGGTGGAGATGAGGTGGCCGAATGAAATCTGGACAGCTAGCGGCTAGCTGTCACTCACAGCAGCCATGCCCGTAATCATGCGTAACTTAAAGTATAATTTTAACAAGTGAGTTTTTAAACGTTCACCCTGCACAGTTTCCATGAACGAGGAAATGAACTACGTTTTTTTGTACCAGGCTGTAAACATGTTTATTTTTGCTGTGAAGTTGTATGGAGGTCTATGGGGACTGACTCGCTTTTAGAGTCCGCCTCAAGTGGCCATTTGAGGATCTGCAGTTTTTGGCATATCGCTCTTTGGCTTTGTTTTCAGCACCGGAGGCTGCTGCTTGGTCTTAATCCGTGAACGACGCCGGACCAGGCGTCAACACGTGTGAGTTCTGTGATTACAATCACTCGCTATCAGGTGACGGGAGTGTGACACCAGGTCACATGATGACACCTGAAGCAGCTCCATTCAGTGATAAAGACCATGAGATCACACTGAAAAAGCTAGAAAGTGGACCTTTGAGTTTAGGTCATTTGGTTTTTCAAATATTTTGTTTAATTTTCTTACTTATGTTTCACTGCAAATATCGATCATTTGGATTGATAGAGGTCAAATTTATATTGATTAGTTACCAAAAAGGTTTCTGTCCTCTTTATTTGTCCACAGATGGTTCATAATACTATCAAAGAGAAGAAAGCCTTCAACTAACAAATTTTCCATTATCAGTCAATCTGCCAATTGTTTTCTCAATGAATCATTTTGTCAATAAAATGTCAAACGATAGTGAAAAATGCCCAGATCAGAAGGTGATGTATTCAGATTTCTTGTTGTCATTCGATCGACAGCACAGGACCCAGAGATGTTCAGTTCACCATATCATAACTAGGAGCAGCAGATCCTCTCAAACGAGAAGCTGCAGCTGTTTAAGCGATCAATCGATCAATGTGTGAACACACAAGGTTAAAGAAAGACACAAAAACAACAGCAAACATCTGCGTTCTGGACTGATTCTGCTGAAAAAGAGCAACGTGAAGTTCAGTAAGAGCAGCCGAGTCTCATTTAGAGACGAAGGAGTCGAGTAAAAGCCCAGAAATGAGCACAACCCCAATAACAGAGCATTACAGTTACACAAATTAAGTAATGGGCAGCATATTACATCACCAGCGGAGAGGTCATGAGTGTCGGTGGCCCTTTTTCCTGGATTACATCATTGAAGCCTCTGAGCATTAGAGTCAGGATAAGAGAAAAAAGACACGTGGAAGGAGAAAAAAATGTTGAACATGAAAATAAATACTTAAAAAAATGAGGAAAATTGAGCATTTTGGACATTATGAACTATTGGAAGCGTTTTTGAACAACTCTTTGTTTCATCTGTTTTGTGTGAATCTCATATTTGGATCACAGAGAAACAAAATAAAAGCACATTTAAGCGCTCTCCATCCTGATTTGTGTCCTCGTGGCTGAGAAGCTGCTCCACTCAGCAGGAAGTGGACCTTCTCTTCACACAACTCTGCCATCTAGTGGACAGAGGGGTGGATAAGTTAGAGCGCCGGCGGTGCACCTGAAGACTTCAGTGTGTTAAAGTGGAGCCTCATCAGTCCCACCCGTTCACGCCTGCACTGACGGTCAGCACGGCCGGCTGCAGTGCTTTGATGTGAGAGTTTATCCTGGGTGGGAGATTATGGCCGAAGCGCGGATTAGGGACTGAGCGCTCAGTGTTTTTCATTCAGCGCTGGAGAGTGCTTCTTATGTAGAAGTGGATTTAAATGAGTGTCTTTGATAACAGGGATCTTAATACACATTAGTGGTACTCAAGTGTTGTTTCTGATCTCTGTGTGTGTTTGTAGGACGATCTGTCTGTGCCTTTGTTACAAGAGAACCTGGATGGTTCGTCAGGAGTCCTTTTTCCCTTCTACGACCCCGACACGCACATGCTCTACATTGCTGGGAAGGTGGGTCTCTAAAAGCGGCGGGACGGCGTCTCTGCGCTCATACACACCATACGTCCTTACATGACATTGTTTCTAAGACTTCTCTTGTCTCTGATAGGGTGATGGAAATATGAGGTACTATGAGATCAGCTCAGAAAAACCGTATATCCACTATCTAACAGAGTACCGCTCACACCTGCCCCAGAAAGGAATGGGTAAGAAACACACACACGAACACACAAATGCACACACACAACGGTCAAATGTCAGACGTCACCCACACACTGCTAAAATCTGCTTCTTCTACATCAAACGGCAGCATGTCGGATGTTTCATTTAACCATTCCCGTGCTTGGATATGTCTAAACTGTGCCGGTTGGTCACTCTGGAGAAACTCTGCCTGCCTCCTGGCTCTGCTGACTCTCTTGCACCTGTAAGCAAAGCTGCTGTGCAAATAAGCCAGCAGTATTTGAATATCCAAACCGACTGATGAAAGCGGAGTGGCAGGGGGACATGCAGCAGGCGGGAGCTGCCGCCTGCACGCTCACACAGATGCACTCAGGATTTTAAACTCGGCACAAGGGTAGTGTTGGATGGAAGATGTTTAGAAACTCGTCTTAAGATTTTGCCAGTTCAGCAAACAGCAGCAGCTCTTTACTATGAAGTTAGAGATACAGCTGGGAGATATAACACACTCACTGTCTATCAGCATCTATTGTATGTATTGATAGAAAACACTCCTTTTCGAAACATAATCAACTGAAACACAACTGAAACTAAAATATCTTTCTTAAGAGCAGCCTGGCAGTCAAAAACTGTCATAAAACCTTGACAAACCGATGACCCTAATTCGTTGTAGGGGTCTAAACCTAAAGCGGCCCATTTATTTGAATTCAGGCTGGTGTTTGAGAAGCACCTCCTCCTGAACCTGTGCTCACCATGTGCCTGGTCCTGCACAGTCTTGCCCTGCAAAATTAGCAGCATTATCCTCTTTCTTGTCGAGCTGTAACGTGATTCCGGAGCATCTTATTTTCAGTTATGTTTGGTCTTGGTGTTCTCATACATCTCTACCTTTTCTCTGTTAGTCCTGTGTGCACTGACTGAACTTAACTCTCAACAAACTCTAACAAAAGGTGCTTTAAGTCCAGCACACACAGTTGTGCAGCAGAAGAGTGTGTTTCCTGTGCAGCAGAGTAAAACTGTGTGTGACTCCCTCCAGGTGTGATGCCAAAGAGAGGTCTGGATGTGATCTCCTGCGAGGTGTTCAGGTTCTACAAACTGGTGACAATCAAGAGTCTCATCGAGCCTCTTTCCATGATTGTACCCCGCAGGGTGAGAGCGCATGAACTCACACGAACCTCAGACACCAGGACATATGAAAGAAATGCACCTATTTTCTATGAGGTTATGTTTTAGGTTGATTTATGGAGACCTAATTTGGAGTGTGTATTCGTCTGCCTGAATGTACTGTGTGTATGGATTTCCAGTCGGAGTCCTACCAAGAAGACATCTATCCAATGACGGCTGCTAACAAGCCCGCTTTGACTGCAGAGGAGTGGCTCAGCGGCATCGATAAAGGTCAGAATCAGGACGTCTTCTCTGATTGGGAAGGCTGCTGGTGATCTGCACGCAAAATGAACCTCAGTCAGGTTTTCAAGTATACCTAAAGAGAACAAAAACTACAGGCGGGGCGGGTGATGTGGGAGAAATCCAGATCATAATGTTCATGAGTATTTTTTTGGTATTTATTTGGCAAATGCAAATGTAATGTAAAATATGTGATGTAAAATAAAGAAACTTCATTTAACTGCTCCACTATGACGTATTTAAATAGAACAAACTGTTCACTCAGGTAAAATGAAAAACTTAACTTACTGAAATATGAAATGATTCCCAGCTCTCTAATCACGTGTGTTTGCTGTGTTCTGAGTTTTAGTTCTATATCATGTAATCTGTTGGTCCTTATCCTTTACACCTTTACACAAGTGAAACTTCTGCATTTAAAGTACATCAAGCAAACTTAATGTTGTAGTAATGATCGGACTAACTTGAACTCCTTATATACTGTCAGGTAGTTTCATTCATAACCTTTGTCTTTTAGGCCCAGTGCTGATGTCTCTGAGGCCCGGAAGTCAGGTAGCAGAGTCGTATTCAGAGATGAGCAAGGTGGTGGGAAGGTCTCAGAACAGGCCGGGCATGCTACAGCTGGCGTACATTCAGGACCAAAAGCAAACCAAAGACGACAAGGAGGACGGCAGCCACGCCGTGGACGACAGGGGTCGGACACCTGTCAGCAACGGAGAGGACCTCGCACTTTGCTCTCCTCCTCGGACAGAGAACGAGGTACTGAATGAGTCTGGTGTCGCTGCGTGTTCGACCACTCCTCAGTTTATGTCCTGCTGCTTGTGCAGTGAGTTTGAGTTGATATTTCCCGAACAAGATATTTTCTTCACACACAAGGACATAAGTTCAGCTACAATTTCAGCGCTATTTATGTACAATCTCGTTAATTCCGCTTCATGATGAAATTGATCTTTGTGCTTTCCAAGTCCAGCAGAAGAAATGTGGCCTAATTTTCTGCATCATTAATGCGCTCGCCCTGAAAATTAGACTCAGTTTATTCAGAGATAAAACTGTTTTCACTCGTCTAAACACAAAATAACGTAAATGAAGCATGATAAGACTTGAAGCCATCACTTTGATTATACTCACTGCATCTTTTCATCATGTCAGTGGTAAATAAATACATGGAGAGGACGGCGAGCAGGTTTTTGAGTCCTGCAAGTGTCCACCAATCAGAAGGTTAGGGCAATGTCTGTGTGGCCTGAGAGACAAAACTGAGGCCAAAAAAGTCCAGATGAACACTGCTGCTCAGGGAACTTAAGGATAAACTGTGATGTTCTGTATTCTTGTTATTATCAGCATCAGCTCGGAGCTTTTCTCGTCTGGATTACGGCAGCCGGACAGTTGGAGGAGTTACAGTTAGAATTTTGTGACAAACTGAAGCTTAAAAGTTATGGATGAAAACAGTATTTTAAAAAAAAAGCTCTGCGGTGGAAATTACATCCGTGATATAATCCAACATATTGTGTGATGCTTTTTGTCCACAGCTGCGTCTGAGGTTCCACAAGCAGCAGGAGGAAATCCGGCGGCTGAGGGAGCTCCTCCACCAGAGGGACGTACGCGTCAAACAGCTGGAGCTGGAGATTAAGAACATCAAAAACTCCCAGTCTCAGAGCTCACTTTAAGACCGGCAGACCTACAGAGTCACCTTCACGTCCTCATGGGAACGCACGCATTACTGTATAAACCCCATTTTCAACCCAGCGCACTCTTCTTAGGGTCCTTACTCACCTCTTATTTCTTACTCACCTCTTAAGTCCTTTAATGGGGCCCCCATACTCACTGCACAGGGGTGATTTCAACCTCAACTTCATGTTTTCTTTCCATCTATCGTCTGTCGGTTCCACACGAGGTGCACATATTCTTTGTTCGTGTACATACACCCAAACACTGAGTCTTACCCAGCTGTACCATGTTGTAAAACTCTTTGCACCTGTTGGACTTTACCATGTTTCTTTTGTACGCTTCACAGCTATGCAAATTTTATTGTAATTTTTAGCTTTTTTATTCTCTTTGTAGCTGAGAGATGAAAGGATGTTTGTGCCTAGCTTGACTGAATGATGTCTGCGTGCTGTTTGAAAGTTGTTGCAGGGTAGGCGCAGACATCCCGTGTGATTGTAAGCTATAACGCTGAATTTATTTTCTATGCTCTGTGATTGTTTTTTTTTTTGTTTTTTTTTTTAAATTTCCCCAAATATTTAAATTGCTGTACATGGAGATGCCTGTGGTGTTTAATGTCTGCGTGCTTGAATGAGAATGATGTAAATGAATGGAAAATATCACGATCCCCGCTGAGTTCTTTGGTTCACTTGAGCTGCATTTGTTTTTATTTTTGAATGACTGGAAAATTGGTGAAAAATCATTCGATTTCACAGCAGCTATGTGTCAGTCAATCCTGCAACTGATGCCATGTAGCAGTTTTGATCTTAATTTTTATATTTATTTTTGAGAAATACAAAGAAAACACCATTTAATCAAGTACTTGAATTCACAGTTGTAATTTTTGGAAAATACAGCACACAAACTGTTTTAAAGCCTGTTTGCTTTTTCCTGATGTGGACTCACTGTGAAGACACGATTTAAAGCCATCGTAGAGCCGGAGTCCTGCTCCACTTCTGGGTTAGCTTGTGATCCACTGGCTCTCACTTCTGAATGTATTTTCCTGAACATCATCCTCTGTGAAAACCTGAAACAGGACACTGGGGTTTCTGTGCGTATTTTAAGCTGAAATTTCAGCACCTCGTAGCTCTGATGAGTGATAGCGTGAGTTTGGATGGGAGATATGATAATCTTATATACTGGGAGGTGAGTTACTGTCTGTATTTGGGTGAGATACTGCCTTTCTTGATTTGTCAACTAATTTACTGGATTAGACAAAAACAGACTTTCTCATCTTGTCAGATTTTCCAGTAAATGTAATATATCATGGTATATATTCATATTACGGAATATTATAGGATTTTGCTCATATTACACAACCAGTCTTCATTAGCAGATGAAGTTTACAAGTAAGTGGACCTTGAGTGGAGATTCAAGCCAAGAATGAATCATCAAGCTCAATTTTAAACCAACAGGGATGCGAGGGCTTCGTACAGATAAGTAGATATTTGTTTTTTCAGAATATGGTCAGATATTCCCAGTATAAAGGTTCATCTTTGAAAGAAACCCAATTATAATCTGGATGAGGCTAGTGGGACAGAAGTGAACTCCACAGGGGGACAGATCTTCATCTCTAAATATGAAGCTTTTACTTAAATGTGACAGGAAACTCAGAAATGTTGTGTTAGTTTTTAAATGCGTAGCTGTTCAACCTCAGTGACTTAGACAACTGTAAAATGTACGCATGTGTACTCTGAGCAGTTGCTGAGTCCATCCTAATGACATACAGAAATGTGTTTTCCCTCAGGAAACTTCTGCATGGTGTTCATACTTTTTGCCACGGTGTAGTTTTTTGTTTTGTTTTGTTTTTTATTGTTTTTTCAACAAACAAAAAACATTCCCTTGTCTCTCATCTCCATGTCGAGGGAACAATTGTCTGATATTGGTATGTAAATATGCACAGATGTCACAGACCTGCTTGCAGATATTAGGAAACACAAGTCAGATACAGTACAAAACACCATGCATGTCTGTATTTAGTGTATGTAGCCAGAGGCACAAGCACCACAATGATTTTCTAGATTTGACTTACATTTCGTGGCCAGCTGTCAAAGATGTAACTCGTGGAAACTGCCACACCAACCTGCACACATACTGACTCAATACAATTGTGAACCTTTTGACCTCTGTCAGGACAGTTCTAGCACCGCCTGTTCTATGGCTGACTTTTGTCCAGGAGCGGCAGCGCCCGGACAACTCCAACCACCGCTGCTGCTGCAGGACAAGTCTCGACACATTCCCACAGTGTTCTGCCGTTTTTACAGTGGGTTTGCTCAAGGGCTGATTTGGCTGTTTGTTGACAACATTTTGTGGTGACAGGTTGTACTTTTCTATCACAGAGCCAATCCAACCAGCTTAATCATATCCACGCCTCCAATGGAATTGATTCACAATTGAAATCACTGGTTAGTGTGGGAATTCAATGCTTGATGCAGTTTGTACCACAAATAAATACTGAATATCTGTAACTAAATAACAACAGCAGCTGCCACTTTTCTTCAGCACTGTTTTATAGCGAATGAACGGTCAACAGCAGAGTTTGTCTTCTGTTTTATATTGCACCTTTTCACTTCCTGTGTGCCCACAAGGAACTCTAAAATATTCAGTGTTAAATAAGACATAAAATAGTCACATAAATAAATTGTGAAAATGCAGAAATTTACCAAAACTTTTGAAACAATAAAAAAAAATATATTATGAGATGATATTCCACCATTCAAAGTAACTGAATTTCACTGGATATCATTTTTATATAATTATAGACTATTTATTTCATACGGTCAGTTTATCACGCTCTGAAACTAGCCTCTCTTAAACTAGCAAGCTGAACACCTGCTATCAGATTTAGCCAGTCAGTTAGCTCCTGTTAGCTAGCCCAACAACATTGCTAACATTTTTCCAAGTCAACCAACTAGAGGCTGCTGCTGTAAACAAACAGTACACAGACGTAGCTTTTAAACCTTAGCTTAACAAGGTTGCTCATGCTACATTGCTAGCTTATCTTTGCTTGTCAAAGTTAGCAAATTTAGCTAGCTCCTGTTAGCTTGAGTGTCTTATATATTTTTTCTTTTACTTTGAATTAACTAGCTAGCTACTGCCATTAACACTGCCTCTTCATTTCATGCTAAACACGGCTTTCCTAACTAGCTAGCCAGCTATGTAGATAGGCTAGCACATGCAGCCTTGTTAAGCTAGCTAAATAAATAAAATATTTTAGTCTGTGTCCTGTGTCAAGTTACAGCAGCAGTTAGATCATTGATTCAGAATAACTTTGATGTTGCTGTAGCTAATAGAAGCTAACTGGCTAATTCTGGTAGGATTTGGCAGTTGAGTTTCCCAGTTTAAGAGAAAAATATTCAAATTCAAGGTGACAGTTTAATGTCTTTCTGTCAACCAACAGTCCAAAATCCATAGATCTTCAACTAGAAAACCACCTTAAAATGACTTCTCAAACAATGAATCAAGAATCAAAATAGTTGCTGATTCACAATTGTTTCAGCTCTAATATTGCTGTTCCAGTCTATGGCAGTTTCTTTAATATAAATACTTTACACCTGTAGTACATTCCTGATAAAGGCCCTTCACACACAGGTGTTTCCACTGACAATCAGTCTGTACATGTCCACATGGTCCCACAGGAGTTTAACCAGGCAGTGAGTGTCAACAGTGGGTGGACAATGGGTGTGGAGGGTCTTTAAAAGACTCAGTGTTACAGTTAGCTAATAAATCCTGTTGATTCATGTTGTTGTTCAAAGGGCACCCCATCAATTTTACAAAGCAAAGTGAGACTATGTAGCTTTTGCTAAACAGTGGAACAGTTGTAAGACCAGGCTTAATTTGACTCTAAGATTAGTGTAACATTAAATAGTTTTGCAAACAGAAGACAAACTTATTTCAAGCTTAAAAAGTTAGCCACCTTACCCCTGCAACTCAGAACTGAGAGCCCATATTCCACGGAAACAATTAGTGACACCTGCAGATCAGTGACATCAATGATCTTACATTGAGCTGTTTCCTGTGGTCCGCCCATTTCAGATTTAATTTTTTCTTATGAATGTTGCTTCCTTTGCCTTATGATGACTGTACATCTTTCCTGAGTCCTTGTAAGTGTTGGATTTTTCCAGAAGGCCACCGTTTGCTGTTGGAACAAAGGGAGGTGAGCGGTTTGACGCACTCACTCGGTCAGCTGTGGGTTTTACTTTAGATTCAGTAATGACGTAGCAGACCGAGTCCGGCTGTAGAGACAAAACCTCTGATTGTATTCAATTAAGCGGTGATTGTGTTTTATTGATTCTAACTTTGACTTTTCATTTATACGAGGAAAATGGTTTATTCTGTGAAAAGCTGCATAGTGCCACTTTAAGACTGGTTTTAGCTGTGATGAGGAGGAGCGCCTCTCAGCCTGTGGTGAAGGTGGAACTCTGTCTTCTGTGGTTCTGGAAGGAGCTGCGATATTGTCATCTGAGTGGCCTCTCGGGCTTGGAGGCTGCACATTTTTAACAGTGAGCCTGTGGAACAAAACCGGACTGTGGGTGTGAACTGGTTAGGGAGAGGAAAAAGATGTTATCGGTTGCATTATGAGAAATGTAGGAGACAGCACTTTAGAGCCATACTACGGACCAAAGGTCAAGACATTTTGACCTCTGCAGCATCAGTTTTGATCATTCTGAGTTCACCAGCTTCGTTCATGTGAAACTGCTGTAGTGCCCCATTTTAACGAATGGTTGAAATTAACTCCATATTTGTAGTTTTGGTGAACTTACACGATTTCAAAGCTATGGCACTTGAGCAAGTATAATTTCAATATACGGTATGTATACTTGTCATACATTAAGATGAATTATTAACAAGAAGCAGTGTGGAGAGGAACAGGACAGCTGTTTTTCATAAATCTTATGAGTAATCACAAGTTTGTGGTACAGTAAGATTGCTTCACTGAACTAAAACCTGCAATAGATGATCTTCATTCTGTTCTGTGTTATGAATGTGGCCAATATCCTCTGAAAAACTCCTCAACAAGCCAAACGAGGACAACAACATTGATCCATTCCAGAGACCTCTTGGTATTAAAGCATGCACATCTCGTATGTTATACTGGAGCAATAATGTAGCTGCGGAGTCGGCTGTGGGATTCACTGTCTGAACATGTGTGATTTAATAAACCATTTCATGAAAGGGTTATTGCTGGGTTAATACGAGCCTCGCTGTGCCTGTATTTTAATGCAATTAGTGTGATGTCTTAAAATGTATTTAGCAAAAACTGGAAAAGGTTTTATCCCATTTCTTTAAATGGTTTCTAAAATGTGTAGAAAATGTATTCATCACAGAAAATGTAATTGTCTTCTCTAATAGAGCAGAATGCTGTCCCACCTAAAACAATAAATCCAAGTAAAAAAACATTTCACTCAATTGCACAAACATCAATATTTGAGCAGAGTTTGCTATTTTTCTTGCAGAAACAGCAGTGCTGCTTGCAGGTCCTGTGGCTTCCTCAGTGGACTGTTTACTGTTTTAAGTCTCTGAGGCTGCAACATGTGGACGGACGACATTTTTCGTCTGCACACGACTGCTTGGCATGTTCAAAATTCAGACATGGGCTCGAAAAGGAGCAGCCTGGAGAAGATCAGCACGCGCAATCTCTCTTAACAGCAAATTATTGCTCCTCAAAAGCACAGTAATGCAGTTTGGTTGCTTTTGCTGAGATTACTGTTAAAAACCAAGGCGCTACAGAGCAGGTCTCTATCTCAGCGTTACTGTTTCTGTACAGTGATAAGTGACTGTCTTACAGAACGTATGACACATTACAGGCCACGACGGCATTAACCTTAGATGGGGAAGTCTCTTAAAGGATAGGCTGTCTTAAAACAATACTCACATGCTCATATACACATTCAAAATTGAGTCACATCTTGTTAACAGGACATATTTTTTCATTTTTGTAAAATCCTCAACATTTTCCCTCTTCAACCCTATAAGTCATTCAACTGAAACAAGAAGGCGAGATTCGACTGCTCACAGCTCAAACGAGCAGCCCGTGACAAGAGGTCTCAAGTAGACGATGCTTTGTCAAGAGCTTATCAAGCTAAAAAGAGGCAAACCACTGCTGTGCCCATTCTTCCTTTCCATGGTGGCCCTGAAGTGATCCCTTCCTACTTGGAGTCCAATGTAAGAGATGCGGGTCAGAGTCTCTGCGGGAAAATGCGTTTAGCCAAAGCTAATATGAGACTCTGGTTGTCTGAGTAGGCCAATCAAGTGGGAATCGTCCAACTAACTTTGGAAGATACACACTTGATTTAACCCTCTCAGACTGGCCTCTGACAGTATGACCTACAGGTGAGCTTTTACACAGAATCTCTTACATTTACAGCATGTATGGAAAGGAGTAATGGCTACAGCAACTAAACATACAAATTAGCATGTGAATATTATATCAAGACAGACTTTGGAAAAAAAATATATAATATGAAACCCATCTATTAAGATGAGAATCAAAGCCCTTTCCTGTGGAGTGTATACAGTCACCATCAGTGCAGAGAACCCTTTACGTTCATTTTTGGGACACCAGAAAAGCAATGCAGGACGAGAGAAAAGCACAAAATGTTAACATTTTATTTACAAAGTTTTTTTTTTTTTTTGTCATACAGAAAGTAAAAATGTAGCTACAACCTTGATTTGTGCAACAGGCGGCCACACTAAAAATCATGGCTCGCTGGTTGCACAGCTGCTATAGCAATAATTTTATTGGGAAAAATAAGGAACAGAAAAAAAAAATAAAAGACAAAAAAAAGAGAAATAATAAACCCAACAACAAAAAATAATTCATCCAACAAAATATTAAAAGCACAGACCCAAAACTAGATACCAGTCCCAAAGTCCTCACACGGGAATACATAAAGAGGGATCGACAGTGAAATTGTGGAATGCTGAGTGCTGGGCTGCCTGAGAACCTCGGGGCTGTGGGGTGGGTGAGGCGGAGGGTGTTGGGTGGCTCTCAGTTCCATGGGTGGAGGGGAGAAAAAAAAGGGGGGGGAGGGCAGCTCCACATGGCCCACCCATCCGGTACAGTCTTGCCCCATAAAAAGAGCTCAGAGCTGGGGGGGGTAGACGTGGATTACAAAGGCGGTGCGAGATGTAGGAGGGCGGACGTTCGGATTTGTGTGTGGGGGGGGAGGGTGACTCGGTAGGCTCTCGTTTTCAGTTTTGCTCTTAATCGTCATCTTCGTCGTCGTCGTCGTCGTCCTCATCCTCTGGGTCTCGCTTTCTCTTCTCGCCTTTGCCAGTTTCTGCTTCTGGGGGCAAAGAGGAGACCGTGTCACGTAATGTGTCAGAGGTGCCAAGGCCACCACACGTCAAACTGAGCAGAACAGCACGCGTAAAAGGGAATATTCCATCTGCATGCACTCAGTCTCGCCCTTTAGTCATACAGGAAGCACGTCATGCAGGATTTTTACAATCTACATATAATATAGTCTTTGTGTGACCGGCACCGCGGCCTGTTAGCATGTCTTCAATGCCACTACGAACAACTTGAACATTTCAGCGCTCTCAGATATCCTCCAGGGTGGTCTCAGGGAGCGTGGGCAGTGTGTAAGAATGGTCACTATCATGTTTTGCTGCCCCGACATGTTATAATGTTACACGATTAGCAGCTCAAAATAAACAGTGTCAGACGTGTCTCCAGTATCGACATTGTTCAGGGTTTAACAAGCCCTCCTGTTTTACACTCACAAGCTTCTCAGTATTTTAATCTCATCAGTCGTAACCTGTTTTTTCACTTGTAACTGATCGAGGAGAAAGTCTTATTTGAGTTGTGTTGTGAACAGTCAATCACTGGCAGGCCCTGTGAACCTTTTGAACTCTCCTCCACAAAGCTTCCTCTAAACAGAACCAGCAGCAGGTGCCATGTTAGTCCTCTTATCAAGTTTTTATTAGTCTTTATCAAGTTCACCTCGGGAACGTCACATGCTCTCAACGCTCTATGAACACTTTTCTTAAAGTCAAATCTGCAGCTAATGTACACATAAAATAGAAACTGAGGGTCCGTGTCTCTACTCGGCCATCCTGACTCTTTTTAAGAGCACGACTGCTTTGTTTCCAACTGCAGTTTAAGTACATTTGACGACTGACCTTTGCACCACACATGCTTTAATAACACAAAAGGCAATATAACACCATGTACTGCACAGAATCATTCTGCACTCTCACTCTGAATAGATATGAGTACCCACAACAAGGAAGAACGGGAGAATGAAGGATTGTGGTGAATTCAACTGCACTTTTTTTAAATCAGTAAATTGAATACAGTCTTTTTAAACCACCTCTGGGCCTTGTGGACAGTTTGGAGGTGTAATATGAAAAGAGGTGGAGGAGCTGCTGTGTTGTACTTCTAACAGTAGCTGAAGTAAGGTGCTGAGGTGCTTTGGGTTTTATAGTGTTTTTCTCATGTAAAGGAACGTGTTCAAACTAAAAAGATAGCACATACCATCATCATCTTCATCCTCGTCTTCATCCTCTTCATCCACTTCCCCATCCTGACCGAAATCTTCCTCCTTAACACACAAAAAACAGAAATGATGCATCCGAACTCCTTGTACGAAAATGTTCAGCCAAATAACTCTGTCAAGCTTTTTTTTTTTTACCTCATCTTCTCCGCTGGCTTCATCATCATCTTCTTCTCCTTCTACCTCCTCTTCATCTTCCTCGTCGTCCTCTTCCTCGTCAAAGTCCTCCTCCTCTCCGTCCTCGTCTTCCTCCTCCTCTCCCTCTGCAACACAAAGCAACAACAATCAGTCGACCACAAACAAAGTGGAATCATGCTGTAAACGAAGTCCGACACTGCTAAACTTCCGATCCAAGGTGAGACACGTTCATGCAGCCGTTCGTCAGATTAAACTGTGCTGTCATATTACTATGCAGTAGATCATCTTCATAATCTGTTTGACAGCAACTCTTGTGGACTAAAGGACATCACAACAGCAGGGAGAGCAGAACGTCTTACCTTCATCTTCATCGTCGTCTACGCCGTCTCCATCCACCTCCCCGTCGGAGTCAGAGGCTTCCCTGTCCTCCATGTCGTAACCGTCCAGGTAGGTGAGCTGGGGCAGCAGCTTGAACACGCTCTCTCTGTAGTCGTTCAGGTTTGTCACTTCACAGTTGAACAGGTCCAAACTCTTCAGGTTATCCAGCTTTTTCTGTTGATCACATGCAGTGAATGACTGATGAGAAACTGCTGTCGTGTCTCGAGTTCAGGATGCTACCTGTCAGTGTGTGTATGATGTGCATACAGCTGAGCGATATTTCCAGAAAAATGAGATTCACCATTACACAGAGTTGGCTATCCCTTTAACATCTCTGGGTGTATTTGGACTCTGTAAGCAGGGCTACCTTGTGGCAATGCTGGATTTGGAGTATTTGTCTTGGTTCAATGTAATTAACTTCTTGTGAAATCGAATGTCCTTTCTGTGCAACAGTATTTCCAAAGTGCAATAAAACATGACACTGCTAGTTTTCTCATAAGAATATTGTCAATAGTAATTTATGGGCAGTAGTATTTTATAATCTCTACATAATGTACATATACATAGTTGATTTTCTATTCTATAGTCCTGTATACTTTTTTTATCTTGACCCTTTCATGCCACTGTTTTTATTTTTTATAAGACTTGCTGGCTGTAAGGAATTAATTTCCCTGGTGTGGGATCAATAAAGTTTTAGTTTATTTTAACTACAGTTTTGATTCCAAACAAGTTGGGACGCTGTGTAAAACATCAATAAAACAAAATGTGATCATTTACTAATCCTTCTTTAACATCTTCTCAACTGAAAACAGTACAAAGACAACATATTTAATATTTGACCTGATCAGCTTTACTGATTTTTGTAAATATCTGCTTATTGTGAATCTGCTGCAGCAACATGTTTAAAGACTGGGAAAGATGTGGAACGCCCCAAAAACGCCCGTTCGGAACATTCCACAGGTAAACAGGTTAATTGGTAACAGGTGAGAGGATCGTGATTGGGTATGAAAGGGGCATCCTGGAAAGGCTCAGTCGATCATAGAGGATGGAGCGAGGTTCACCACTTTGTGAACACATGATTGATGAAGGAGATTACTTCAGGGACACTTTGGAAAACTGTTGTCAGTAAACACAGTTTGATTGTTAATGGCTGCATTCTGTATTTAATTCACGAATTTCAAATAATTATTGGAAATTCAAGTGAAGGGAGGAGTCAGTTCCAGGATATTACAGAGTGTAACCACGGATAGTTTGAATATGGATAACCAAACACACAGAAAGCATACGCTGTTTGTAGGCTGCGGGTTGAGTGCAGCCAATGAACTGTAATCACATTTACATTAATACAGTGTGTGTGTGTCTGTGTGCGAATACAAGATTTTGTATAAATACTTTGCTGAATTATAAGACAATGAGAAGCACCATGTCTGTAGCTGTGAGTACATGGATGTGTGGCGAACGCATACCAATGGTTCCAAAGTGCTGATGTCTTTCAATTTGTTGCCACTCAGGTTTAGATGTGTGAGGTTGGGGAGTTTCTCTGCTAAAACATCAAGGCCGCCGCTGATTCTGTTGTCACTCAACTCCAGCTGAAAGACAGAGGAAGGACGTACGATTTCAGACGGCACTCATCATCAATTCAGCTTTCACATGGAGGTATGAAGGTGAAACAGCATTTCTTCTTCTTCTTTTTTTTCTTTTTACCTTTTTGAGTTTTCCTAGTTTAGGCAGGTTGGACACTGAGATTAAGCCAACGTTTATCAAACTGAGGAACTCCAGGTTGACGAACTCAGCTGTGAGGCCTTCGATTTTTCCTTCAACTGACCGACAATTGTCGAGGACAAGTTCTCGTACCTGAAACATAGAAAAGTGCAATATAACATAAATAAACTTAATCTCCACTGTTTCATGCGTTTAGTGGAATTACACTCACTACAGATGCAGAATTGTAATTTAATCTAAACCATTAAAAATTTTGCATATTGAAAAAATATTTTTCAAACTTTCTTTTCTAAAACAAAATAATCACAGTAAATTAAATGAGACAAAACAAGCTGGTAAACAACCATAATGTGTTTATTGGGGGATGTTGCTGTTTAGCAAAATGGCCCTTTACTTTGTGAATTAAAAAAGATGTAACAAAATAAAAGGCATTTTGTGTTTGCTGTGAAATATTCGAAAAACACGTCTGAAGGCGGAGTTACTTTCACACAGTTAAAGCTAACACTGGTTGCGCAATTCAGCGTCGGACAAAAACGTTGCGAAAAAAGTTGTTGTCAAACGTCAAAGATCACGATTTCTCCACTAAACGCCGAAAATGGACTCTGTGTCCCCGTCTACAAACTGCCCGAATCGCTGTGTGCTTAATTTTTCCGGGCACGACGGTTAATGAATTGATTTCTGAGAAACGAGGAAGAGCCAGGCAGCAGCTTCCCATGGCCGCTGATGCAGTCACTAATGACAAATGCAATGATTTTTGTGAGCTAGCTTGCTACAGGCTAGCCATTGCCCCTTTTAAACGCTGCCGTGCGGTAGAGGAGCAGCTACAGAGGTCTGTCTGCCCGCCATTAGCCAACCCAACAGCAACGGAAAGGATTGCGAATACACCCTTAGTACAGATTTTCTTTTTTTCCCGTAAAACCAGCTTTCAATGAGGAAGTGGAATATTCTTTGTCGTCGAGCGAACGACCGATATTGCCAGTTTGTCACAGGGTACCGCATCGTTTTCAGGTCGAAGTGGCGAAGGAAATATACTGAGAACGGAAATTTAGTAAAAACAAAGATGGAGACAGTTCCTTTCTCCCAGAGCTTCAAAGACGACAGAATGACAACATGGCGATTCCTGAGATACAGTATGCAGTTCTCTGAACACTTCAATGGCGAAAAGTGCTGATTAGAAAGAGTGATTATCATTACGTACACATTACCGAAGTTATTTTTCGATGCTAAATTAGTTTTATTTCATGCATGAGTCCCGAGGAAACGCCGACCGTCGAGTTTTTGGCTGCCCACGCATCAAGCGCGGTGCACCGGATCTCCGTGTCATTCAAGCAGGCTGGCTCGGTTAATGAAGCCGCTGGCCAGCAAATCGATCCGTTTAGTTGCAAACAGCTTTACAATAGTTATAATGACAATCATTGGAAGGAATAATGGCTGTGTTTGGTGTTTGAAGCTTACAGCTGGCTGTATTTTGTTGTCTTTGAGCTGTGTGGCGGAGGGGGTAATATGGCGGGAACCAAACACTAAGTTAGGGGGCTGCTGCCTGAACGGTTGTGACTCGGAACCATCTGGTCACCAGACTTCATTAAATAAGTAAGCGATGTTTAGACGAGTACATGCACCGATACGAACGGGCAACGTAGCTGCTGTGCAAGTGTGCAAGCTATTTTAGGGAATTAACTGCTGCACACTCCCTTTAAAACTTACAAATCGCATCAGCTTTAAACGTGGCTTTAAACGAATCACCATCACAGGAATGGCTGCCTATTTCATATAGTTTGTGTAAATACGAGCTGGGTGAGATTAGAGTAACAGTGGCTTAACGGTAAATGGTCAAGGTATGGATGACTCGTGAATCAAGTGACTGTTTTTTGTTGTCGCTGCTGAATCTGGCCATTTGATATTAACATTAACGTTACTCCGCGGACATTTCTGGACATAACTCGTGATCGGCCCGTTTGTTAGCAAAACTCATTTCTTGCAGGAACGCCTTGGAGTTGTAAAGAGCATTTGTAATAAAAAGAAAAAAGCGCCCCATTTTTAGCAGTTATGCTAGCAGCAAACATGGCTTCCAAGGTCTGTATAAAATATAGCACTGTGTGAAAGCCAAACGCGGCGCAGGAAGAGCATTTCTTAATATAATCAGCGTAAAAAGAAGTTTACTAATTGTGCTTCAACGGTGGAGTCGAGCTGAATCGTGTGTGCACCGCTGACCAAAGAGGCTGCGAAACGGTTAAAGCACTGCAATAATGCCAGCAAGCTGAGGAATCGCCGTTTCAAAGTAACGATTGAATATCGCTTTTCTCGTCTCGTTGCCTCCATACGCCCAAACCAGAGCAGTACGGACGACTGAGCTTGTTGTGCGAGTGTTTTCCGCCCGATTATAAAGGAGAAAGCTCATCTAAAGCCCATGTGGTCACCATTACGTTAGCCGCACAGGTCACTCGCAAAGCAGAAAAAGTAGCAAGCTGGCTAACAAGGCTAGCCCGAAAACTAAGGGTTGGTTTTAAAAAAGCACGACTCACATCAGACGGTGTCCTGTTTCTTAGCTCCAAGTGGATCCTCTTTTTCATGTCCATCTTGCCCTATGAAAGTTAAACTTTTCTCTCTCGGGTTTTGCTGGGATCTTCAGTCCAAAGGCAGAGATGCCCTAATGGAGGGAGAATATAGGACTGTATAATGAACTGAGCCAAACGCTAAGTTAGTCGGAGAGAGGAGAAACCATGGAGGGAAACGGGACTGAAACAAAATATATGCTCAACAGCGCCATCTGCGTCCAGAGCCGCCCATCGCCTCCACAAAGGCATTGCAGTCACAAAACATGACGCTGCCCCGAAACGCTGCTATGGTGCAATTTATGTCTTCTGCAAGGAAACTACTGTACTGTGTTTAGTCAAGACAGGATGCTTTTGTCTGTAAAGTCTCTGTCATTCGATGAAGGAAAGCAGAAAACATACGTTCAATTCGCCCGACACAGAACCGAGCAGTTAGACAAAGTAGGTCATACGGTGAACTTTGTTTATCTGTTTGACTGAATAAAGTTTCAGAGCTTTAAAACACCTGTGGTAGATTTCATTATTTCTTCACGTCCTGTGTGTCTGCAAAATGTCTAACATCACAAATAAATCCTGTTTTGAGTGTTGCTCAGACCTGTTGCCCTCCAAAGCCCCCCAAACTCTCCTTTCTTCTATTTACTTGCATTAAATTTGTCTTATCTGTGACGATTCTGATCAATAAACCGCATAAATTGAGAATTTGTGTCGTACTCATGGCTCATAAATGGCAGGTTCTTTCAGCCGCCCGGGCACATTGCGAGGAAGGAGGGGTGTGTTTGGTTTGCAGTAAAGAGAGCATTGTATATGCATATGGAGAGCAGGGCACCCCGTCAACCCCCCCACCCCACCCCTCCTGCACTTCCTGAGACGCCACAGCACTCAAGCTGAAGTCTACTGAGCATTAATTGTTCATTTTTATGAATTAAAGCAGAAATCAGCCATGATATTCTGGAGTTTTGTGAAATTATGGCTTTGTATGGAGAGCCGGTGGTGTAGTGATGGACACAGGATCCAGACTTACTGCTGCATGTCCACAGCTCAGGACCAGGATCCAGACTTACTGCTGCATGTCCACAGCTCAGGGACCAGGATCCAGACTTACTGCTGCATGTCCACAACACAGGACCAGGATCCAGACGAAGTCTTTGGCCTTGTGCAAGTTCAATGTGTACAATATATGTGTGCATAACTTAATTAAATGAGTGGTTGGTAGTTGAAAAGACCCACCAGAAGATGGCACTGTAATATCAGAGTTGACATTCCTCAAACTTGAGTTTCATTGTGCAACAGTAGGGTTGTGTGTGTGTGTGTGTGTGTGTGTGTGTGTGTGTGTGTGTGTGTGTGTGTGAGAGAGAGAGAGAGAGAGAGAGAGAGAGAGAGAGAGTGAAAGCCCTTTCTGCTTTTAGCTTTAACAGTAATGCTGATGATAATCTGTCCCCTCTTGTGTCTGACTTGTACCGGCTGAAGAGTTAACCGTGTGCAGCCGGTGGTCCTTTGACCAGCTGTTCATGCTAGTTTGAATGTGTGACTGTGTGTGTGTATGTGTGTGTGTGCCACTCTTTGTTTACATCTAGCAAAGGGACAGTTTGTTTAACTCGTGCATCCCAGAGAAGGAGCTTATTGTCCTTTCATCCATTAAACTACGAAGCAGTTACTTAGACTGACATACAGTCCTGTCTTAGAAAGTATGTGTGAATTGCTTAAAGCTTCTTCAATGCAGACGTGAGTGAATTCAAACAAGATAGCCTCAACATTTCCCCTACTGTGCTGGAGGCAATTGGCAGTTGAGTGTTATTTACTCTGCCGGGCAGGTTTTCTCTCTCTGAGTGGCTCAAACACACACATCAGGGCTCAATGTGCTGTGAGAAGATTGAGAACACACCCCTGCAAAGCTACTCTCCATCTGCGAGATAAGATGGGTACGCCCCTACTCCAGTCGAAGACAGGATTTCTGGCTTCATCTAATGGCTTTCAGCATGACAGTCTACCTGCAGCGCTTCATAACACATTAGCTTTATTAGAAAAAGACACATTTAGCATGAATAAAAAATGGGTTTTTGGTATATTTATTGATGATTATTGTTATTATTCATGCAGAAAGAAACACAAAAGGCTTTAATATTCAGAACTTCTTTTAAATCTTAACCTGCTTTGTGCCCTCCAACACCACCAGACAGTTTAGACATTGAATGATTGCCTAAATCCAGTCAAGGTATACTTTTGCTATTGCTAAGCAACAGTAATATTTTAACTTTACTCTCAGCTGCATAAACATACATGCAAAGCAGAAGAATCCTTTTTATTTTCCAGCATACAGCAATTCACACAAAGGATTTTTTTGCTTGATGTTTGAGTCTGCTTCTATATGTATTTCCTCCCTTAAACACATACACTGTACATATTACGTCCCTATCTCACACTGCCCACACACAACTTGCTCCAGTCTTCTTTTTTTTTTTTTTTCTTTCACTGTCACTGCTGTGCCAACTCCTCCAGCTTTACAAATATGATAAGACCAAAGCTGCAAGAACTCTTCCAGCACAGTGGTAATGGTTAACCAGATAATTCATTTAGGGGTGGGAATAGAAAACAGTCAGAAGTTATTCTGTCTGCTGTCCTGTGCTCACCCGCCATCAATGACTTGAGTTCATTCATAGCAGGACTCAGAATGGAGGAGACGTTGCAACAAGAGAAGTCGGAATATAGCAATCCAAATGAGGACCAAGGTTAACTTTTAATATTCCTTCACTTAATTTGAAATGAAGTACTTCAGTGTTTTTGTAGTAGAAAGTTGGCTGAGCTAGTTGTTCATTTGCGTGTAGTTTGGTGTCTTAAGATCAGCTCAGACGCATTTAAATCAACGTCTAAGATACGTTCCTGAAAATAAGACACAAGTTTCATCTGTGTAAGTGTATGTTAAACCTCAGAGTGGGAGTGTTTCTGTCAAAGACTCGCCAGGCCGGAGCTGGAGGAAAACATGTCCGTCTATAAACGACGTCTTTCTACGCACTGCTCTGCATTTCTTTGGTTTTAACCTGGCCTTGTCAGAATGGATCCTCTGAGTGGGTTTCTGTTTTACAGGTGGGATCCGTCGCAGATTGAGGGACAGGGATCTTCTCAGGAAGAGAAAGGCTGAAGCAGAAGAGAAGGAAACTAACCAGTGGGTTTTGGGGTAAATGTATTGTAAAGCACAGTCAATGTTAGTGCAGTGACCTACATTTACAGCTGTGTTCACTTGGAGTTACCATCATGACTTTAGCACTGAAGACAATGCTACGGATTCAAGTACTTACAGTTTATGCCAGAGTATTGTTTTAATGCGGTGGAGAGTAAAAATGGAATTTTTAGCCTCAGTTTTGGAGATTTATCAAGGCTTTATTAACAAAACCTGCATTATAAAACACCATACTTTACAATGTGAAAACATTATCAGCTGCTTATCACTCCTGTTCTTTATATTGAATGTGGAGCAAGAGGAAACCAAAGGTTGCTCTGGTGTTTCTATTGACGCTCCAGATCCAGGTCAAGGACTTTGTACTATTGGTTTTGCAGAAGTATCACAAAGAGCTAATATCAGTGTCCACTGTTCTGAGGTTGATTACAGTTGTCATACTCTTTCAGGGTGGAGAGTCAGAGGAAAAGACCACGGGCTGAGGACAGGAGCGGCGCGAAGAAGAAGGGGAGGCCGAGGAAGACTGAACCCACGCCGGAGATATCAGTCACTCAGGAAGAGGCAGCAGCTCCTCCAGAAGCTCCTGCAGTAGTGATGGTGGCTGAACCTGTGGAGGTCATCCCAGATCAAGCATCAGGCTCTCCATCCCCCTTAATTGTTGTGGAATCACAACCAGCACCCGCCCCTGCTCCTCTGCCAGTGTTTGGATCTCTCCAAAGCCCCGTCTTTGCTCCTGCTCCAGTGAATCCGGCTCCAGCCGTCTTTTCACCCTCAGTTCCTGCACCAGCTCCCTCCAAAGATCCGGATTCGGCTCCAGTCTTTGTCCAAGAGTTGGCTCCAGCTCCAGATGTCGCCCCCGCTCTGACCCAAACCCCTGTTCAAGCTGCGGCTCCTCCCGCAGCTCCTCCCCGGGCAGAGACCCTCAACATAGAGTCACAAGGCAGGGAGGCCTTCAACCAGGTCCTGATTGAGGACTTGGGCCCAGATGAGGAGGAAGATATCTCTCTATCTCAAGACAAAGGAACTGATGAAGGTAATAAAGAGGAAATTTAGGCACCCAGACGAGTGAACGGTGTGGAAATCTTGAAACATGAAACATTGCCTGACTGACTCCATCATGTCTGTCTGTCTTTTTTTTTTTTAGATCTGAGTGAGACACCGTCGATCAGCGCACCTGAACAAAACAAAATGTTCTCAGTTCCCACCTTGTCCTCGCCACCTCCTCCACAAGAATATCTCCCAGGAAATTCATTCTAATTTTCTAAAAACACATTTCAGATACTGCCTCAGTTCAGCCAGACTGCATGCTCTCGGTCACCGTTTGTACCCGAGTATCACTCTGGTTAGTGTGCAGCCTGTTGGCTGAAGAGGACAAACATGTTGAGCATATGCGTCGCCTATTTGACAAGTGTATGAATTCAAACCGAACCTGTATGCTTATTTATTCTGGTTTGTGCTTCATGACGAAGCTCCTGAATGCTATTTTGTATTTTGCATTTAGTAAACTGCAAAGTTTGTAAATGGTACAGTAAATGGAATAAATCAGTGCTAATTATGTATTTGTAATTGTGGATTCATTTGATTGAGTTTTGTAAAAGTTGTTTTTTTCACCTAATAAAATACAAGGCCTCAATCATCTGACTGTGGTCATGATCATCTGTGTCATCCACAGACTAATGTGAGTATATGATCAATAAAAAAAAGAGATTTCCTTTAAATTCACTGATAGATTTTTATCCTTCTATTGACCAAAGAGGCTTTAAAGAGACTGTATTTTTGAGGATCTATCTGCTCTCCTAACGTCCAGAATTGGTCATATTTTTTTCACTTAAATGGGGAAATTTTGAGGATCAATTCTACCTGATGAATTTAAGCATAACTATGTTAAAATTTTTGTTCAGTGAAGGTGAAAATACTTGCCATATAAATGTAAATACTCTAACAAGAAACATTTTTTTCTGCTCTGGTCAGTGGAAATAAAAAGTATATTTCATTAATTTTACAGTGTGAACAGAATATCTGTACATCTGTGGCCTGTTAGTTAAGGCTCTGACTATCACCTGGATCTGCTTCACTTAACACTGTATAGACAGAGGTGAAAGAAGTATTTGGATCCTTTGCTTCAGTAAAAGTAACCACAATGTAAAAATACTCAATTTCAACTAAAAGTCCTGTATTCAAAATAAGTATTATCAGCAAAATGTATTTACAGTATCAGAGTAAAAGTACTCACTATGCAGCACAATGTATCAGTGTATTATTCATATATTATTACTGATGCATTAGTGGTAACAGTTGTGGATGAAGTATTCAGATCCTTTACTGAAGTAAAAGTACAAATACCACAATGTGAAAGTACTCCAGTAATAGCAGAAGTCCTGCATTCATTACTTGAGTAAAAGTATATAAGTGTTATCAGCAAAATGTAGTTAAAGTATCGAAAGTACTCATTGTGCAGTGAAAACATCTGTAGATGTTTGAGGTTGAGTTCATTTTCATTCACACCCTGAAATCTGTACTTCGATGGTCCAGATAATCCTGTGAATTTACAGAAAACAAATGACTGTAGGAAACAACTCTTAACTTAAACGAGGTCATTTTAAGGTATTTCTGCAATATTTTTCATTTTTTGTACTGATTTCTAAATTTGAGATGTTTCATAATGAACATTTCATTGTACAGCGGTTGGACTGTAAAATGCAGAGAATGTCTACAGTAGATTTGTATTTCCACAGAGAATATATTTCCTTTGGAATAAGTGAAGGTTTTTCAGCTGTAATTTGACAGGACGTGTTTGGCAGCTTTTGCTGCCAGACTCTTTACCTTTTTTAACGTCATTAAATTTAATTTTAATTTTAAATTTTGTTTAAGTTTTACTGTACATTCAGCAACAGGAGGTGTATTTTTTGTATTTTTACAGAGGATCCAAAGCAGTTTATCATTCAGGATAATTAAGCAAATGAAAGATTAAATTTACAATTATATTAATTTACAGATGACAACTTTTATTTTAAGGTCAATAAAAGTAATTAACTGTATTTTTATGATACTTACACATAATATTGAATAACAACAAAATCCTGTCAAATAATACAGTAAAATTTCTGTGTAATAACTTTTTTTATACTGTTGGATGTTCTAATCTGCAGCGATGCATCATGTTCTATCAGATCGTCACGTTTGTATTGTCGATGTCCTGTTAAAGCCCTCTAATAAATAAACCCTGTTTTCATGCATTTTCCAGCTAATCCAGGAGGGTTTTTAAAGTTCATTTAGCTTTAGAAACTCTTGGTCCTTCAGTTTATCAGAGAAATTACAATTCAGAATTCACCAAATGTGGAGATATGTGGTTTTCACTAGACAGGAAGGGTATGAGAAATAATAATCTGCGTATGATAATAAACGAGTAGCTGAAGATGACAAATGCAGTGGAGCAAAAAGTGCCATATTTGCTTCTGAGATGAAATACCCAAGTGAAGTACCAGTACCTCAGATTTGTACAGTATACAGTATTTATACAGTAACACTCCACCACTGGCGGGAAGGATAAGCAGTACTTTAATGCAGTATGGTGAGGTGGAGCCAGGTGTGAATACTTCATGTACTGTTTCATCTGAACTATATTTCACTGTGTAAATATAGAGTAAAAGTACTCAACAATAGTACTTGAGTGAATGTACCTACATTCCACCACTGACTGTATTTTTAAATAAAGCTTTGTTTGAAAAAAGTAAGCGATGCCGCTCCCTGCTGGCCTGAAACAACACTGCACCTCCATCAATGGCTTCATGCGTAATTTATGTGTATTAGCTGCAAGTAGTGTTTTGCACCCACCTACGCGACAATACACAAAATACAGGATGTAAAAATCCCAAAAAACTGCGCTCTTCAGATGGGTTTGGTGTTGTCACGTGACACACTGCAACAGGAAGTCCAGGATGTGCTTCCGCGTGGAGAAACGCCCACGTGGTTCGTCAGCGTGCGCGCTGTCGCTGTTTAGCTGCCGTTAGCTGGAGGTTGATTTCTGAGGCTTGTGTGTTGTTTTTGGCCTCGTTCACAGCAGCAGGATGAGTCCTGAGTGTGACTGCTGCCGCGAGCGCGTGAATAAACTCAATCAGCAGGTTTCTGTGATGAGAAAAGAGATCAAGAACCTGAGGTATGTTCACTGCATCACCTGGAATGAACAGGTGTGAACGTGCCGCAAACACACGTGACAGCTGCATGTTTTTCTCTGTCGTCTGCTCTTAATATCCAGCGCTGCTTTACTTCATGGAGCTTCACTGTGTGTCTTTGTAGAAACGTCATTCTAACTTTTTGTCATTATTCCGTTTCTCATCATGTTTGCTTCTTTCGGCTCTTCTTTGAACAGGCAGATGTTGGACAGTGCAGTCAGAGCTCATCGCAAACACATGATGTCCATCCAGTCTGCTGTGTCAAAGGTTGGACTGTGTGAGCCTGATCGGACGCCACCCCCGCCTCCACCTGCATCCCCACCTGCATCCCCACAGGCTGCATTAGAGCGAGGTCATTAAAGACAAGACGTCCTCAGAATGAGCAACTGTCTGAATATTAGGCCTGAACTGTTAATTGAAATATTATTGAGATCTCAGTGTGTCAAAATCTTCTCCAGATTTAAAAAAACACCCCAACAAAAGTCACATCGACATGATTTTAATAGTTTTTCCACTGGAAATGGAAATTGTGATGCAAAAATTATCACCGTTTATGAATCACACATCAGTCGTAATATCTGTCAAAAATAATGACAATATGAGGTTTTTTCTTTCTTTCACGAGCTGAGTTCTGGTTACGCTGTTAGAAATGAGCAGCAGCGTCTGTTTACTGTGTCCAAACGTTAGAAACTGAAACACTGTGACGTTCCAGGAAACATCCAGACCGTCCCGATTGGTTACATCACTTCCTGTTTCTCGGTGAAGAACGGGACCCCCAGACAGCCCACCATCTGTGGGCCCTCCAGGGCAGAGCTGCGCATCCAGCAGAGCGTCTTCAGTAACCCCGAGCACGCCGTGCTGGGCCTGGACCAGTACTCCCACGTCTGGTAGGTGGTCTGCTGCTGTCATGCCGCACGTTTCTACGTCAGAAGGTTTGATGTTTTTATTCTGCTGACTGAAGAACGCCACGAATCAACATCGTGATCATTACAGCGTCTGCAAACTTTATTTGGTTTCAGCTTTCAGGAGTCTCATCTGCAGCCGATGTGGAAACCTTTTCAAGTCTTTGGGGTTGAATCGCTCCGACGCATGAATTAAAACTCGTTAAAGTGTGTTTTCATTGAGACGTTTGACCTTTACTTGTTGAATGAGGCGTCTCTCTGGTTTACTGTCTCTCTGTGATCTGTGCGGCTCTGACCTGCGGGATGTAATGTGCACATGCACAGAATCACTGAACACTTTAAATTAACCACATGCACTTCAGGCTTCTTGACATTTGATGTACATAAGACAAGAAACAACCTTCACATTATTCTTGCTTATCTTTTTGACATTGTGTTTATTTAGATTTTGTGGATTTTGGGCGTCTGTTTCTTGATATTTTTACACTTGTACCTTTTATTGATGTGTCATATCTGCACTCCTTCCTACTTTGTATTAGAACAGCGGATAACAGGTTTCCTCTGGATAACTGAAGCTCTGTCTCGTCCCTCTCTGTCTAATACGGCGTATGAAGGCCTGTGGGACTGGTTTTGTGATTAAGGGCTGTTTTCGTTTTCGTCAGACAGACAGTCTGAATGATTTGGTGTTTTGGTTCACGTCATCTGTGTGTTTCCTCCTCCTGGTCTCTGCAGGATCATCTTTCTGTTTCACAAAAATGGGCACCTGAGCTCCAAAGCCAAAGTGAAGCCTCCCCGACTGGACGGTCAGAGAGTGGGCGTGTACTCGACACGCAGTCCGCACCGACCCAACGCTTTGGGCCTGACTCTGGCTAAACTTGATAAAATTGCAGGTGAGTGTGCACATTTAGCATTTAAAGATATCATCATGTCGAGACTCTAAACGATCGAGTTCACTAATGTACAGACTTCTTTCTGAATGCTGAATGAAATGCAGGAGAAATCTAAACGTTCAGCTGTCACATTTTAACCTCGACCGCAGAAACAGGTAACTGACTCTGCTTATAGAAGTCAAAGCATTCCTACCTTCGTTCTCCAGGTGATACAATACATCTGTCAGACATTGACATGATAGATGGGACTCCAGTCCTGGACATCAAGCCCTACATCCCAGAGTACGACTCCCCCCACACCAGGATGTGCATGGACTCTGAACCTAACGACTCAAACACAGATCAACCACAAGAAACTACTGAGTCACCAAATGAGACAACAGATCGTTTAAACCTCCAAAAAGACTCAGATGAAATCAGTGAAAGACCCGATGATGACGTGCCTGAAGCTGATATTCCACCCACAGATTCATGCGGAGTCAGTGCTCAGCTTTCCATCCCCAAAGACCTCCACAATGTGCTGGAGGACGTCAAACACTATGTGACCCAAGGTGACCTTTGCCAGCTGAGTTTTGAGAGCAAGGATCAACTTTCAGAGTCTCCCAAAACCAAACGACCGGAGTCGGCAGTGGATCACCCTCGATATGGAGAGGAGGCCTGCAGCACCATTGCTGGCTGGATCAGAGAGCCTCCTGTTGGCAGTCTGGAGGTGCGCTTCACCCCTCATGCTCAGAGGGAGTTGGCAGAATTCCTTCCCACACACCTGTCAGGTAAGTCTGACTTACATTGTGCATTATAGTGCAGCCTCAGTTCTAAAAACGTTGGGACGCTGTTTAACACATCGATAAAACAGAATGTAAATATCTGCTTTTTCACATCGACTCACCTGAAAACAGCACAAGTCAATATATTTAATGCTTTTCCTCATCAGCTTCATTGATTTCTGTAAATATCTGCTTATTGTGAATCTGATGCAGTAACACATCTCACAGACTGAAAGATGTGGAACACTCCAAAAACACCTGTTTGAACATTCCACAGGTAAACAGGCTGATTGGTAACAGGTGAGAGGATCATGATTGGGTATGAAAGGGGCATCCTGGAAAGGCTCAGTCGATCACAGAGGATGGAGCGAGTTCACCACTTTGTGAACACATGAGTGGTTTAAGGATGTTACTGCATGGACTCATGAACACTTGAGAAAACTGTTGCCAGTAAACAGTTTGACTGCAAATGATTTAATTCCGTTTTATTTACGTTTTATGCAGCGTCCAGACTTCTTGGGAGTTGGGGTTTTATTAGATTAAGCCTGTTGTCAACCAGAGAAAAGGGTGATGTTGTGCCTTTCTCCACAAGAGGGAGCTGTCGTGACAGAGATGAACATGAAAACTGTCAGTCGTAGTTTAACAGCGTGCTGCCTCATGCCACACAGGACCCCCTGAGAGTGACAGACCCCGGTTCAGGTTTCTGCGCAGTCCAGAGGAGGCTGCTGCCGCCATCAGAGGGGTGCTGTCAGCAGACCCACGCTCAGTCTACAGGAGGACGCGCTGCAGAGACAGACTCTTCTTCTTCACCCTGGACACGGCTGACATCACCTGCTGGTTTGGACGAGGCTTTGCTGAAGTACTGCAGGTCCGACCTGCTGAGCAGCTCATCGCCTCAGTGTGAGAAACCATCTCAGTGAAAGTAGATGATTAATTTTGGTAGGTTTAATTTTGTACAAGTTGATTAAATAAAAGAGTTTTGAAACAAAAATGTTTTTATATTTTTTGTCCTTATTTTGTGTTATTACTGACAGGAAGCTCTAATTGGGCAGAAATGATATGATAATGAAAACTGAATTCATTTCTATGTCATAGTTCAGTACAAATGATCTAAAA
The DNA here is from genome assembly GCF_051107435.1 of Chaetodon auriga. Classification (NCBI taxonomy): domain Eukaryota; kingdom Metazoa; phylum Chordata; class Actinopteri; order Chaetodontiformes; family Chaetodontidae; genus Chaetodon; species Chaetodon auriga. The sequence continues at coordinate 2,593,002 of NC_135077.1, read as the reverse complement.
ACAGGATTGATTGTACAAAATCAAGAATTTAATAAATTCTTCCCATGAACTATCATGTGAAAGGTTTACCCACTAGCCCCATAAATCATTTCTACTTTCAGATCTTTTTTGTGTTTATTTTATTCTATTGACTTTTATTTATTCATTGGCTGTATTGTAGGTTTGTAAGCCTTCTGTTCACAGTGAAAAATAAACTGAATGATAATGAATTAGATTCATTTGTTTTTGTAATTTACTCAACAGTGAGAGTAAATCACTCTGACTACTATTAGACACGTGAGATGGAGGTACAAGGCACCAGGAAGGCACCAGGAACAAAAGAAAGATGCTATTTTTGTATTCAGGCTCAAAATTATAGAGAAAAAATAAGACATGTTCTGTCTAACAGATTGTAGACCAGCAACGAAAACGCCCTGGAGAAGTGACATTCACTTCCTGTTGGGGGCAGCAGGGCGTAGTATGCGCTACCGTACTTCCGCTCAGTGTGTCACGAAACAAGCGAAGAAGAGATACCGACCAATAGCAGAGCTAACAGTTGTGTTTTGAATGAAACGCGGTTGATGGCAGCTCAACGCTAGGATTGTTTACCCTGTTTTAAACACTTTAACAGCGTTGGTTGAAGGTTGGTGGTGAGAAATGAAAAGTTGAAAAAGGTTTTATATGATTTCATAGTTTGGTTAATTTGAACTGTTCGTTATCTGACGCTGTGCGATGTGTAAACTAACTGAAGTGAACCTAACTTACGATGTCTGACGACTTCGGTAACGCTTTTCTAACTAGGAGTTTGCTAGTCTTCGCTCATGCTAACACAGTTCTTAGCAACTCGTTCTTAAAATGTTTGATATTACCTCATACATTCAAGCTGGGTTTGATTAGTTATTAGAGCTTATGAATGCGGTAATAAGGCTACCTCTAGCCAACTGCCAGCACTGGATACGTAACGTAATGTCAGTAACGTTAGCTTCTTAGCTAGCTAGAAACCGGCTTAACGTAAGAGTCCACCAAACAGTTTAACTAACTCCGTTTTAACAACACGTTAAATAGTAAATTGTTTGTCTTCAGTTGCAGTTGTGCAAGCTGTTTCCCAGCACTCCAGAATAATGTCCTCCAGGAAGTCAAGCTGCAGTGGGGAAGACTTGGTAAGACATTTGTGCTCCGTTCTGCGCAGTTTCGTTGTTGAATAGTGGCTGAAAACGCTAATAATATTCTCTCTGACTTCTGTTGATGTTAGCCCTCAAGCAGATGTGGACAGCGCACCCCTCTGAGAAGTCTCGAGAATGAAATGCTGCATCTGTCAACTCCATCGTCGAGCTTCAACTCAAAATCACTGCTCAGTGCTGATGTTGTAAAAACAACAAAGGTGGGCTTATGCTAAAATCTGGAAATGTTCCTATTGTTTTCAATGTCTATGTGACTTTTTCTTAAATTGCATTAATTTTAATCAACAGGGTGACGTTCCTCTCTGTGACCCAGAGCCCCGCTCACAGTCTCCTCCATCCACCCAAATGATACACACCAACGCTTCATCTATTGACGTGCTAACCTCTGAGGCAGCTTGTGGACTTGGAGATGTGACGTTGAAGTCCTTCATCTGTCCCGGTGGGGAGGTTGAGATTATAAGCTCTTCAGTGTGTGCAGAAGAGAGTATTATTTTAGAGGAGGATCAGGCTATGAAAAACACTTGTGAAACAGAAGATACCGTCATCTCTGACAGTGTATTAGTTCAGCCGTTCAGTCACCATGTAGAACATCCGTATCACAATCCTGAGATGAAAGATGCTTCCCAGGGTGACATCGATGCTGCGTGTCTCTGTGAAATTTCAAACATTCAACTGGCTTCCGGAGACTTGGTTGATAAACGTGCCGCAGAAGATTTCAAAGATCTTCAGGATGAACTCTGTGGGGAGACAGATGTCACTTGGAAATCCTTTGCCTGTGATGGTGGTGAGGTGGAAGTTTCTGATGTTACCAGACAACAAGATGAGACCATTCCTCTGCCCAAGGCACAGCTTGGTGAGCCTTTACAAGACACCAGTGTGAATTCAAGCAATCTCTCTGTCTGTGGACAACTGTGTGAAGCAGGACATGCAGATCATCCCTACAGCAGTAGTAAAAATGGTGTTTGTGTCATCACCACCTCGTCTGAAACCACAAATAGTTCTGAAGAGCCTGCTAATGGACCGAGTGATGTAACCTTCAAGTCATTTAACTGCACTGGAGGTGAGATTCAAATTTCAGATTGCACCAAACTTGCAGATGAGACTGTTCCTCTACCAGCTGACCAACAGAGTCACGGTGAGTCATGCGATTATGGTATAGATCCAAGCATGTTAGCTAGTGATCGGGATGTGCAAAACGGTGAAGATCATTTAGATCACCCATACTGTAATATTGAAAATTATCCATCGACCTCCAGTGGCCACCTCGGTATTACTGAAGAACCATCACAATTCAGCCTTGACGCTGTGGATGAGGTTAAACACATTAGTTTGGTGAGCCCTGATAGCCAAACTGTTAGACAAGAGAATATTACATATGTCTCTTTCATGAGTGCCAGAAATGAGACTGAGGAATCAGATGGCACCCGATTGTCTCAGAAGACGTCCCCTCTGCCTGACGACCATGCTGTCATCTGCCAGCCCGCAGGTGGCAGCAGTGTACCTGCTTCAGTCACACAGGATCACGTTCAAGATAACTGTGAACAACCTAACAGCCTCATAGAACACAAAGAAGTTGTGGAAGAGACTGACCCACCAGCTGTCAGTACATCTTCACCGACTAACACGTCTTTAAAGGTGTTGGATGATGAATCTGGTAACTCTCTAATGCAAGAAACCTCAAACAAGGACTCAGTGCATCCTGGCGACAGAGCACTGCCTTCAGTCTGCAGCCACCTTGCAGCCTCTGCAGAGACTCCTACACCTGTGGAAGTGCTGGAACATGCGCCTCGTGTGCTCCTCAGCGGTGGATCCCCTGAGTCCTGTGAGGCCAAAGACAGTGCTCTCGGCTCATCTGGAAACGGACCTGCTCTCTGTAACTCTGCAGAAAGGCTCCCTGATGTTTTGAAAGTGCTGGCAGAGTGTCCCTCAGTCGCGTCAGTTCTGAAGTTCGGACTCCTCAGTCCAGTTGTCAGGAGAGCCTCTCTATCCGTATTAAAGGCTCGTAGCAATCCTGCTGCTGACCAGTTTTTGTCTGACGATTCTGCTCTCGAGGCTGAAAAGAGCTTTTTGGCTCCTGTTAATGTCGACCCCGCTGGTTTATGGGCAGAGCACTTGGAAAGCCCCATGCCACGTCCTCTGTTAAATTCTACAGCACTAGGGTTCAAAGCCCAGCCAGGCCCAGGCACTGAGCTAGAAGAGGATGTGGGAGTGAAGCCTTGTGCTTTGCCTCAGCCTGAAGCGGACAAGCCGGTTCTGGATATCCCTTTGATTCCAGATGGTCCCCTCCAGCAGCAGCTTCGGCAGATGGCAGAGTTCCTCTTCTTGGCGTCAGGAAAGATGGGTCCTGCTGCTCACGTTCCTCCTCCTGCTGCCATCACGGTCCCATTGGCACAAGCTCCTCCTGCAGAATCCCACAGCGTCTGTGTGGGCACCACTCCGATGAAATGGGAAGACCGCAGCGTAAATACATCTGGTCAGTTTGAGAGAAAGAGGGATTTCACTGTGGTTGATTCCTGCACTCTGACCGACCCGCTCCTGTGGAAGTAAGTGTTGCCTCTGGATTAGCTAGTTAATAAAACTTAGGTTTTGTTATTACAGATTCAGCTTTCTGTGTTTTCTCTGTCCTCTTCTCACTGTTTCCCTTTGTCGACTCTCTCAGTGTACCTCCAGGCAGCCTAGAGTGTCTCCCCAGACAAGAGCTGGAGCAGAGGTTAAGGTCTAGCATGATCATGGTGGAGGCTCTGGTGCAGCAGTTGGCCACAGCCAGGACACAAGGATCTCCTGCAGGTCCTGCACCTTCAGACCTCAGAGAGAAACTAGTGCAGACAGACCACACTGAGCTCAGTCAGGTAACGACACCTTCAGAGTTTCTACTTTTGTAGATTTGATTTCACTATGATGACTTCTTTAGTCCATCACTCTGTAAATTTTTCACAAATTCTGGTTCAAAGGATTATTTGTTTTATATTTTACATAGACCACCATGTACAGAGACCTATATGTGGAGGCTCTGAGCAGGATTAGTGAGTTGGAGCTGGACGGGAGTTCTCTACAGAACCTCATCCAGTGCATGCAGGCCATGAAGGTCTCCATGGTAAGACACAAACAATGACACATGTTCTGTGATGCAAAATTCTTAAGCTTTATCAATAAAAGGCTCTGGCACGTCGCTGTGTTCAAGATCTTAAATTGTGTTTGACACACACTGACAGGCGGTTTAGTTCTTTAGTAACAGTGAAGTGTGTGTTTGCCCCAACAGACTTCTCTGAGTTGTGACACGGATGCTGCTCTCTCTAACATGAAGCAGATAGGAGACGTTGTCAGAGAGGACCATCAAAGCCTTCTTTCACATGTATGTAAACATGTCCTTCACGTCTTCGCCGTCTGACATCATCTGCGTGTTTTTGTGTAATCACTCAGTGGGTATGAACTGTGTTTCTTCCCTGTGTTGTTCAGTATGGACAGATGAAGTCTCTATTCGAGAAAACAAGGGCGACCCAGGAAGTGATGATGCAGAAGGTCAAAGATGCTTTTCACCAAAGAGATGACATGAGGGTGCAGATGGAGGAAGCCTTCACGGCCAAGGAGGCGGTGAGCACTGGGACAAATCTGTTGTTAATGTGACCGTAGAAGATCGATGTATGTTTTGTCTCTGGACTTGTAGTTTTTACATCTCATGGAGAATATTCAAACATTCATTTTTGATCTGGTGACATGCTTTTTTCATAGCACTCTTCATTCCAGGAGCATTCAGTGTGTCTGGTTGTCTGTTTCCAGGCCTTCAGTGCGATGGAGCAGCTCAGGACACACTGTGCAACAGAAATCTCAGAGCTGGAGAGGATTGTGGGGTCTCAGCAAGAACTGTTAGCTGCCCTGGACCGGACTTACCCAGAACAGGTAACAGAGCAGGCAAAAACAGAACAGCTTGACACAATCTGTTCAGAACATCCTTCAGAATGTGTTTCATTTCTCTTTTTCTCCACCGATGCAGGTCGCATTAAACCAGGCCTACACTGAAACGCTGAATTCTGTTTCGGGTGTTTTGTCTACAACCATAGAGGAACAGTCCAGTTTGATGACAGAAGTACGTTCAATGCATCTTTTTAGAAGAGACTCTAATCAGCAATCTAACAATTCCCCAAAGTCACAGTCTGCCGGGCGCTATGAAAGATAAGATGAGCAGAAAGTGTCAGAATCTGATGTCAGAGGACTAAAAACAGCATCAACAGTGTGATAACTTTGTTTTAAACGCAGCTAATGCTCATTCTAACGGATGCTTTCATGTCGTTTCACAGCTCTGCACAGTCAGAGGCCTTCTGCAGAAAACGGCTCCTCTGCTTCTGCAGCTGAACGAGAAGGCGGCCGTTGCTTTGAGAGAGCGCGACGAGCACATCTCCGCTAGAGACCAAGCTGTGGAAGAGCGAGAGCAGGTCCGATGGCCTGAATTTAACTGGGGCGTTTGTTGCCCTGCGACTCTTTTCAGCTTGTCCTGTAAGAACGATGATGGCTGCAAATAGAGAAATTATTTTTGGATTTAAATGAACTTGTGCTCAACAGATCGAAGAAGAGTGGAACCGAACTAACCTGAATCTCCAAACTGCCAGAGAGCAGATTAGTGATTTCAGTCTGCAGGTGACGATTCTGACCTCAGGTAAAAAAACAAAACAAACAAAATCAGTGTTTTCACTTGCTTTGGTCTGTTTGTTCCCTCTCTTTTTAAGCTGTTATCAGCCTGTAAAATCACTAACGTACCTTTTCAGAGATGGGTGTGCTGCGTCAGAAGCTAACAGAAAGAGAGGAAGAGGGAGGTCAGCTGGAGAGGAAGGTGACGGAGCTGTCTGCCACCGTTTCCTCCACTTTGGCCTCTTACACCTTCCTGGAACAGGCTCTTGCTGCAGAGACCACGAAGTATGAATCCCCACAACACATGTCATATGTTTTATCAGGTGGGAGCTTGAAGGAGTTCACTGAACTGCAGCATGCAGGTGCTGAACATGTCATTTTTTCAGGTTGCAGCAGTCATGGAAGGACATCCAGCAAGCCAAGGACAGATCAAATGAGTAAGTGTTGAAGATAGTTTTATCAAGAACTTTTCAACAAAGACAAAAATGAGAGAAGAAAAGTTGATCTTTGTTAAAACTTGCAGTAAAACCTACTTCTTTATATCCCTTCTTAAGTTTACATTTATTACTAAATGTATTCGGAACCCATTGGGTAAGATGATCTGTTTGGGTATCCACACTTCAACTGCTCGAATGTTTCCTGTCATGTTTCCTAAAATGCTGCAGCTGAAGCACTCTGCCTGTGTTTTGTCTGCGTCCAGGTTGGAGGCGTCTCTGGGTCAGTCGGAGCAGCGTGTGAATGAGTTGAGTCAGGCTCTGTCTCAAAGCGAGGAGCAGCTCGGTCGGCTGGAGGCGCTCTCACAGTCCCAGAGCGTGGAGATCCAGCAGCTCCGGGATGTCTGCACGCAACTCGCTGGAGTCCGGGAGATGAACGAGGTTAGTTTGTGTTTTACTCTGGCAGCACTTTTTCAGTCGTGACTTTGAATCTTTCTGTCTTTTACACCCTCTTAGAGGACTGAAGCCAGATGTTTGCAAAGTGTGACCTGCCTCAGCTTCATTCTTTAAGTTTATCAGAGCTGTACCACATGTCATTTTAGTTTTTTACATATGAAGCTTCTATTTAGGTTTCATCCTGTCAATTTTCAAAATAAAACGCCCTGTGCAGACTCCTGATCGTATGTCAGCAATAAACAATAAACCCCCATTTAACTACACAGTCTACCTAGCCATGGTAGAAACACAAACATCAAGGAAAAATGACCAAATCAGTGATCTAATCTTGGTAAAACGTGTTCATTCATACAGAAAGGGTGCCGTCATCGTGGGAAAGTATGTGACTTCTGTGTATCAGTGGATTTCAGGTTTCATGTATTGTTTCTGCGTGCGTGTCAGTTCTTGCAGATGGAGAACGAGTTGACGAGGGAGCAGATGGCTGAAAGTGAGCGTATGCTGAGGACCAACCTGCAGGGGCTCCGGGAGAGGAACATCCAGTGTGAGGACCTAAAAGCAGAACTCGCTCAGCTCCAGTAAGTTTAAGTGAAGGGAGCAGCAACTATGAAGCAAAAGGAAACGAGTCCTATCTCTGCAGTGACTTAGATGTGGTTTCGTGTGTAAACTAAAGGATAACGTGTGTGTGTGTGTGTGTGTGTGTGTGTGTGTGTGTGTGTGTGTGTGTGTGTGTGTGTGTGTGTGTGTGTGTGTGTGTGTGTGTGTGTGTGTGATGCAGACTGGAGAACAGGAGTTTGCAGGAGGAGCTGGAAACCACGAGGTCCACAGCCAGCGCAACCCAGCTGGAGCTCAGAGAGAAGCAGGGACAGGCCGTCACTGAAATCACTCTGCTGCTTCACAAACTGCGAGGGCTGACCGACGAACTGAACGCAGCTCTCAATGACCAGGTGACACCTAAGAGCTGCTGAAGCAACCTGAAGCAGAGCCAGAGCCAGATCTCACCACCAGTGTCTCCCTTTCATGCATGCCCATGCTTACTGTGTATCCTACACATAGATACGCTTCAGTTCTCAATACGAGTGGCGTCGAACTTCATGGTTTACAAATATTAAAGTTATCCTTAAATGAACAGTGAAAGTAATTGGACGACAGAGAGCAACACGTTTTGTCACTCAGGCTTATATGTCTTACTTTTCAGACATCAGAACCACCAAAGGATGGAGAGTCTGAGCCAGTCCACAACGTGGAGCGGCGTCACCCCTCCAGCTCCTTTGTCGACAGCATCATGGTGGCATTAACAGCTGAGACGGAGGAGGACACAGCTGGACCAGGTACTGCAGCTCAGCCAGTGTCAAACTAAGAGAACACTACTATTTATTAATCTTATTAAAATAAAATTATTTGACAAAATAAATGTTGGTCCTTTTAAAGAAGCAGGAGATGTCTCATGTTAATCGTCAGTTTTCTATAATTCTCTTTGATTCTTCTTGTTTGTTCTACATTAACTTCTGTTGCAACTATCACATTTTCCCTGCAGATAATAAATACGGCCATCATTTTCTAATATGTAATTTTGAATTAACTCGTCTCCCAGCAGTGTAGAAGCTTTTCGTTTGCAGAGCTCGACTCTTGGCTACAGGGGCCATGTTTACTTACCTACATGAGAAAAACCTAACTGTGACTCAGCTCACAGAGGGCTTAAATGTCCTCTGACGACGTCGGACAAAGGAAAATCTAAGTCGTAGTTCGCTGTCTTCAGCCCCCTCAGACACGCCTGAGCCACAGCGTGGAGCTCTGTTCAGTGCGTCGAGCGCCTTCGTCCGCATCGCCGCCGTCACCCCTAAAAGGCATCTGAGCGCAGCAGAGTTTGAGCTGGAGGAGGACGAGCAGAACGGCGTGACGGACCTGTTCGCCGGCCTGGACAGCACCGTCACAGAGCTCATCAGCACCCTGGAGTCAGTGCGGCAGCGTAAAGACGCTCAGCTGGAAGAGCTGCACAACACCATGTAAGTGACGAAGATGAGAGTTTACAAACTGCAACCGTAACACACTCAGTTTACAGTGACATCAAACAAAAAAGAAAATTCTCACATTTGGGAAAACTGGAACTGGCAAATGTTTGATTTTTGTTTGACAACAACAGTCGACACCAGTTTTTATAGTCAGTTGTTTGATAAATGCACTAGTGTAGCCCATCGGATAATTTTATTTATTTATTTGTTTATTTGATCCATATTGGAGGTCACTTAATTGCTTGTTTTATCCAAAACCCAAAGATACTGAATTTATTATCCCATTAGTCAATAAAAGCAGCAAATCTTCACAGTTGAGAAGCTGAAAATGAGGAATTTTTGATCTTTTCGTGTAGAAAAAACGACTCAAACAAGTCATTGGTTCAATAGCTGCTGCCACTGCAAAGATCATGTAGGTGAAAGAGTCTGTGCTGTATCTGAACAACATGTCTGAGAGGAATGGATGTTGTTCCAGCTGCGGCCTGAAGGTGGAGCAGCAGGCTGCAGACTGCAGACACCAGGCTGAGGTGTTGGAGCTCCAGCGTCAGGTCAGCCGTCTGAACAGCCTGGCTGAGAGAGGAAGTCAAGCACTGCAGCAGAAAGCTCAGGTGAGAACTGCCACGCGTCTCACCTGTGTTGACTTCACCTGTGTGCAGACTGACAAATGAACTTCTTGAGCTGAAAAAAATTTTCTCTTTGCACAGGATGACAAAACGATGACAAAGCTGATGTCAGAAATACAAGAGACGCAAGAATTTCTCCAGAAATACAAGGCTGACAGTAACGTGAGGCCCAAAATCCACAAAGCACACACCTGTCCACACTGAGTGTGTGCGCGTATGTGTGTTTTCAATAATGCTGTTTTTCACAGGAGCTGCGGAAGGAGGTGGTCGAGCTCCGTCGGTCCCTCCAGCAGTCGCAGGTGGAGTCTCAGTTCCTGCGAGCGGAGCTGAGGAAAGCTGGAGACCAGTCAGCTCCTCCGGCACATTTCATGGAGGAGAAGATCCAGTTACTGAAAGAGGTACGAGCCTGCCGCCGGGCTGCGAGAGGGGCCGGACACAGATGCAGTAAAGTAAAGTTAGGAGCCAACACTTCAGGTTTAATTCTCATTCTCACTGATGTGGCTCTCTGGTTTGTCTCTAGGTGGAGAGGCTGAAGCTGAGCCTTCAGGAGGTGGAGCAGGCCAGAGTTAGACTCCTCGAAAGAGCCAAAAGACACGTAAGTATCTGCTCGGTGTTCTGCAGAGTACAGAACAGCAGCATGTCTGTTGAAAGCTAAGCTGTGGTGTAAGACGTCACCCGGTCTGTTCGTGACGCTGTAACGTCTCTCACAGCAAATCATCCACCAGACCAACCAACAGAAGAGTGAGAACGAGCTTCAGATGTTAAGCAACATGATCAGTAAAATCCGAGAGGTGAGAGCTGCTCTCCACGTCGCTCGTCTTCCTTCTGTAAATACTGCGTGTGCGTGTGTCTGACCAGTGTTTTGTCCTCACAGACGCTGCTGTCGCTGCCGGACGGCGTGAAGAACAACGAGCAGCTCCAGCAGCTCGTCGAGTACATCGGCTGACGTGTCTGTCAGTGTGTGTTTGTAGTATTTATGTTATGTTTTAGCTTCTTGTGGCTGTAACTGTTCATATTTTTTAGTATGATTTAAATAAAAAAAGTTGTCTTTGTTTCTCATATTTGTGATTTTTTTTTTTTTTCCATTTCATGAGCAATGACAGCAGCCGAGGTCAGATTTTAAATGTCAGCAAACGTGTTTATTAGTATTTAAAGTGTTAGTTTTACAATCAGGGTTCCAAGAAAGTAAATAAAAAACCTGAATAAAACCAGAATGCAGTAACACCCTTCATCCTTCATGTGTTCACAAAGTGGTGAACTCGCTCCATCCTCTATGATCGACTGAGCCTTTCCAGGATGCCCCTTTCATACCCAATCATGATCCTCTCACCTGTCACCAATCAGCCTGTTTACCTGTGGAATGTTCCAAACAGGTGTTTTTGGAGCGTTCCACATCTTTCAGTCTGTGAAACGTGTTGCTGCATCAGATTCACAGTAAGAAGTTATTTACAGAAATCAATGAAGCAATCAATGAATCAGTGATGAAAATGATCACATTCTGTTTCATTTATATTTACCCGTCTCAACCTTTTTGGACTCTGGGTCGTATGTAAAATGTGCTGAAAACACGTGTGTTGTCAGGCGTCGTATGTTCGCGCTCTCACCTGACAGATTTTTACTCATCAGTGTGTGAAAGTAGTTGATGAGTTTAATATTTTTGACCCTGTATTTAGTCCAAGCCATCAGACGACCGGGGCCGTAAGCCGGAGGTGAAGTCTGATCGGCCTCCTCAGGTGCTGCCCTGTCATCCTGAACTGTGATTGGCTGTCTGTCCGGTCGGCGGTGGGACAGTGTTTGCAAGACCAACAGCAGCAGGTGAATGAAACTGTTTTAAATGTCCACTATCATAATTCACACGGAGGCAGTTTGTAGCTTTTTCTGCATGTGAGAGTGACGTGTGTGTGGTCTGTGTGCAGTGTTTTGTCCAAACAGGCTTATTTCATTGAACTTTTTCTGAGCGTGCAGCGTTTTCATTGGTACGCAGCCACGTTTGGAGGTAACGCTTAGTTTGAGGATTTAAAGTGTGGTGATTGGTCGGTCTGATTATCTTTTAGATTAAACTTTAGATACAGGAACATAAGAGGTTGTAATGTTGGTAACTAAAGTAGAAACGCTAAATTAACGCCGCTCCTGTGTGTGTTTGTGCGTGTGTGTGTGTGTGTGTGTTATCTGTTAAAACACATTAAACACACAGAACTGCCTCCAAATCAAAGCCCGTCAGTCAGCTGGCTCCGGCGCTGTCCTGTTGTGTTTCCATGTCCAAACGAATTTAAACTCACGTGTGGCTGCATGAAAAGCTCGGGTTCAGGTGAGCGTGACGTGTGCTGTGGTGGTTTTTATCATCCAGATGCTGCTGTTTATCACCGCTGTCACCGCTGACCTTTTGAATATTATCAGACTTCAACGCTTGCTGCTGACTGCTATCGTTTAATCCACACAGATTTTAAGATTTTAAGAAAAACTGGCATGCTTTTAACTAAGAATGCTTTGTTAAAAAAAAAAAAAAAGGAGTCATATCTGTCAGCAGAGCTTCTTTTCTGATAGGAAATTGAAGAGTCTTCACTATAATGGAGCATTTCCTTACGAGTCCCATCTTGTCAGATATGCAGACTGTGTGTGAAGGAGGTTCCTGGCGTTGAGATAAAGGACTCGTGCTGCTTAACTTTACAGGCTGAAATATCGTGTTACAAGTCAATTCATTTTCTTGATTAGTGGGTCTCTGGTAGATTAACTGTGTCTGTCTGTCTAAGAGCCGTGTTGACGTCTGCACACGATAATCGAGGCCGGTCACAGTGGCTGATAATACTGCGGCTCCAGACAACACTTCAAACCAGCTGAGCTGAAACCGCCAAGAAAGCAACGGGAGCACAAAAGAAAAACGTGTTGGAGGGAATTTTTTTTTGTTCCTCGTGGCAAATGTGTCCATCTGCTGCTCCTTATTAATTTTTAATGTATTATAGTTAAACTGTAACTTACAGATATCATCATTTAAATTCAATAAGTGGATGTAAACCACAGTTTCCCCTTTGGATGTTTTAAAAATAGCAATTCTGGTTTGACATTTTTGGCACAATTGCTTAAATTGTGAGACCAATAATGCATCAGAAATGTATTTTATTCTCCAAGAACAAAATGTTGTTTATTTCCAAAAAGGCAACCTCATATGCATTTTCATTCGGCAACAAAATACATGCAAATACACTAAAGCTGATGTTCTTCATACAAGCCACTTATTGCAAAGCCATGAAGCACAATAATTTATTCTAACCTTTCAAAGTCTGTCACTTAAACTCACCAGTGATGTAAATATTAAACTTGCACATTCAATTCATGGCAAAAGGAAAAAGCTCGCAACCACACACACTGGATGGATTTCACCCTCTCACGTGCTGTGATGAGGCCGTGACATTAAATCCAAGTTTACAGCGTCTATCTCAAAGCAAATTACCAGCGATAAGGAAAATGGGTTGTAGGGTTCATGTTTTCAATCACAGTTGTGTCAGGAAAGTTTTTTTTTTTACTCAGTCTGTTTAGTTTTGTCTTTAATAAACGTCACGAACAAAGAAAAACAATCGTGTTTGGCTCACTTGGTGCCGTCTCAAGTCTCTGATGAAGGAGCCGAGATGCTCGGGTCTCTGGTCTCAGAAGCTCAGATGGCGGACACAAACCTGTCCATATTCCCCGGGTACGTGGGGTGTCTCAGGTAACCCCCAGTGTTGGTGATAGGACCTGCAGCGCTGCTATACTGGGAGAAAGAGCCCAGCTGCACCGGGGAGGCCCTGCCGTAATGGTCCATGGGCTCTGCAGACCCGTGGGCTGAGGAATGGAGGCGCCCCGTCACTGCGTACCCCTGGGTGTGGCCCTGTCCATACGAGCCCTGGTGTGTATGGGGGTGTGGGTGGCCGTTCGGCCCAGAGTAGGCGAACCCGGGATGCGTGGAGCGGGATGATACGCCCCCTCCGCACGGCTGGCTCTGGAACGCTCCCAGGCTGCAGGGACTGGATCCGTTCAGATGCCCCTCAGGACTGAAGCTCCGGTTGGGCTGCTGCATCGCTTCTGGACCTTGACCTCCCAGCATGCTGGCTGGACTCGGGTGTCCTATGAGGTTATTGATGCTGAACATGCGGGTCTGAGCCGGTCCAAACCCAGGAGGAGATGAAGAGGGGTAGTAGGCAGAGGGCAGCTGCTGGCCGTAGGTCGGACTGACCGTCATGTTGGGGTAGACGGAGTTGGCATATGCAGCTGATCTGGCAATCTGGACAGGAGAGAAAACTGGTGCCTCGTGGACGTATGAGGTGTAGGTGCTGAAGTCGCAGCGCTTAAACCTCTTCCTGCGCCTCAGGAAGCTGCCGCTTTCAAACATGTCCTCTGCGTTTGGGTCTAAAGCCCAGTAGTTGCCCTTCCCCGGCCGCCCCGGCTCTCGAGGGATCTTGATAAAGCAATCATTGAGAGTCAAATTATGGCGGATGGAGTTCTGCCATTTCTTTGAATTGTCTCTGTAGAAGGGGAAGCGCTCTGTGATGAATTTGTAGATGCCCCCCAAAGTCAGCTTGCGGTCAGGGGAGTTAGCAATGGCCATGGAAATGAGCGCGATGTAGCTGTAGGGGGGCTTCCCTCGCTGGAGAGGTCTCTTCCTTCTCCGGCCTCTGGGCTGCTCCTCTGTCTGCGGTGGAGGGTTGGAGGCAGACGAGGTGTTGTCTGCTGAAGGGTCTTTCTCCACTTTGACCACAGGCATTGTCATGGACAGCTCAAAAAGTCCCGTAAAAGACTACAAAGTGAGATTATACAGCGGTTTTACTGCAGAGGCCGCACAGAGCGAGTACTTCCACTGGTTAGATGAAGCTCCCTCAGGTGACAGATAAAATCCTGCACAGGAGGAATCAAAACAAGCTCAGCTCAGCACACGATCCTGCTCCAAAGATCACACGAGAGTCTGACTCACTGTGTCTGAGTCCAGGTCCTGCAGCTCTCCAGGTGCAGAGGAGGTAACGTGCTTTTCCAAGAGATCGCGTTTCGTTGAACGCTGCGCTCGTTCGGCTTATTCCCACAGTTTGTTGTCAGGTCGAGCTGAAGAGTTAAGGTGTGCGAGCGCCATGCGTGGTGTTTAAGGTGTGTGTGAGAATGAGTCACTCAGTGTTACCTGAAGAGTGTAGAGCACCTGAGGGGCCACACCCCCTCAAGCATCACACGCTCTCGACATACCTCAGCTTTGTAAGGGTCTATTGTTCACGTTCGACAAAGTCTGCATACTTCTGTGGTGGAAATTTCTATTTTAAGCGTTTTCAGATGTTTTCAGATATGGATGTAATATTTATGTAATAATAAATGTCTGATAGCTTGAAATGCAAAAAAATATACATCTTCTGTTCAAGTCAGAATCTACTTTTCTGAGATTTTAAAAGTCTTATATATAGTTTATATATATATAAAAAGTGCACGCAGAAGTTTCAGTTTTCACCTTTGATTTCCTTTTGTGTGATGAACTACCAGATGTGTCCTACAGCAGAGCTGTCAAAGCAATCACTGTTTCCTTTTTAGATTCAAATTTCCCTTTAAGGCCGACCTCAGTTTACTTTAAAAAGTCCAAAATGGTCCACGTTGTTTTGACGTTTAACACTAAAAGGCCTCTTTAGTGGTAACTTAACCTAGGTGTTGTTTTTCTACCTTGCTTCCTTGTTTGTTTTGTGCCAGTGGTTGGACCAGCCAGCTGTGTTAAGAGATGTAAATGTTTTCCAGACAAAGGCCGTCCTGTGATTTCAGCATGCAAAATATAGGCCATCATCATAATCCCTGGACGCAACCCGAGAGACAGGAATAACCAACTCGACATGGAAATTGTTCACTGAAATTGGTTTTATCATGAGCGTCTTCAGGAGTCGGTGGTAACGCTTGTCGGATGTGTTTTAAAGTCAGAGTTTGTGTTTTCTTTCTCCTTCTGTGTGTTAGTCTATGGCACACATGTGATTCTACATAGCCAAACCCATCCCTGAGTCGTCTAATCTGTGCAAAGCTCTGCTTCTAAGCTGACTTTAAACACTATTAAACTCCACCGGCACCAGCGATGCAGACAGAGCTGATACTCAGGTGGTATGAAGGGCCTCCACGGGGCCGGGGTTCACCACCTTAATCACTTAAACAAACAGAGAGGAGAACACAGCCGCGCACTCCCACCGCTCAACACCAGGCTGGGTTAACAGCCGGGCATGTGTCAGCGCCGGAGCCCGCCGAGGGCCGGGCGTGCTCAGAGGAGCAGCCGATGAAAGCTTTAGTCCTGCGGGGACGGCCGGGGGGTCCGGCTCGGCCGGGCCGGACCCGCAGCAGCGATGGGGCGGTGGGACCATGGCTGAGCACGAGAGGCCGCGTACCCTTTAGCTCCAGTTCAGCTTTGTTATACCTGAAAACAACAAACAGATTTTTAGTTTAGATCAGATTCAACTTTTTTTTTCATTTTGGAAAAATAAAGTTGTTTTAGAAAATTTTTATTTATGCTCTAAAATTTTACGGTTTTTAAAGCAAAATTTTATTTATATGTTATTTGATCATTATTATTTTCTATGATTTGATTGTAATCAGGAAATGAAGGATCCAAAGTTACAGTTTCAGCGCTGAACAAAGACTGATGGTCAGACTTCAATTAAAAACGTGATTCAAAAATCTTACTCTGATTTATTTTTAATAAAACATTTTCTATCGTGGTTTTGATTAACATCCGATTCTTTTTCCAGATATTTTATTTAATTACACTCAGCAAACTATTTTCTCAGATGCTTGATTTACATATTGAAATATATGTTTTTTATTGCACCACAAATGTTTAATCAGCAATATTACTACATGTTTTTTAGTCATCTGATTTGCCTAAATTTGTACACGTGTGTACTGTAGAAGACTGTGTGTGTGTGTGTGTGTGTGTGTGTGTGTGTGTGTGTGTGTGTGTGCACAGGGCATGCAAAGATACCTGACGCCCTTGTCAGTGAAAGGAGATGAGGAGATAAATACACACGTCTCTGGATCACAGTGAATAAAAACACTTCTACTCCCTGAATGTAAATACATGTAAATGGATCCTGATACAACGAGGTCATCAATCGATTAGTAGATGTTAGATTTTTTTTTTTTTAATTGTTTAAGTTGTTTACCAAGCAGAAGTGCTTGAGAACTAAAGAATTAGATGAGGTTATTAGATTGTGTGTGTGTGTGTGTGTGTGTGTGTGTGTGTGTGTGTGTGTGTGTATAGGCAGTATATATAAGCACTTAATAAAATAATGATGGATTATAAAGAATTAATTGTTGGTTGCAGCCTTTATGCTGAAACACTGCTCATTTTAGACAGTTAGAGGCTGGCTTTTAAAAACTGATGAATGGTGTGTGTGTGTGTGTGTGTGTGTGTATTTTCAATGTCTTTAGCTTCTCTTGTCTAAATATCAGCAAAATCAAATTTAAAAAGTAAGATGTCCTCAAATGAACACTGAAACCTTTAGACGAACCCTCATTCAAAGAGTTCTCGTCTGTAGATGACAGAAACTGATTTTTTATTGTTTTTGTTCATCTTTGTGGTTTTATCGTTAACAAAGGACATTTTGTAGCATGTAGCATGACGGCACAGCACCTGTGACGACCCTCTGAGCAGGCCTCTCCCTCCAGGTGCCTGGTGGGCGGAGTCTGGTCTTCGGGGCGCTGCAGCTCACCTGGTGATGTAGATGTAGAAGCTGGTGGCAATCAGCTGGCTGTGGCCTCCACCTTGCTGAGTTTTTGTTTTTTTTGTTTGTCTTCATCTTAATTTCTCTGTAGGTATTTAATACGTCAGTAGAGAGTGAAAATATACATCACACACAAAAAAACTGCAGAAGAGAGTTCATGTAGTCAAAGCTGCAGCCAATAGGAAGGGGGATAAAGTGTCTGACTTCAGCGAAGCAAGACGCAGCTTATGCTTTATTTGACTTCAGCATTTATTTAGCGTTTAGCGCACAGATATACAATCAATGAAACACTGAAGCTGTAATCTTTGAGCCGTGTTTTTATGCCACAGTGTAAACACACGGAGCCAGTGCACCCTTACCCACGTGACTGCAGGCTGACAGATGTGATGGACATGCAGTGCAGCTCGGAGTGGACCTCACCCTTTCCCTGAGATGGCTTCTTATGCTTCGTGGCTGCGAACAATCACAGGTGAGTGATTTCTCAGGTGCCTGTTGTTGCTGGAGCTCAGGCTCATAGCTGCCATAGTTTGCTGATGCATCATGATTTGGCACTCAAGCAACATTTACTGTTAATATTTGTTCATGGGCCTTTTATCTCACTGTTTGTGCTGGTGGATTAAAAAATATGAGCTGTGCTGCTGAAAGGTGACTCTGCTGTCAACAACCTTTTACAGCGTGCTGATGTGACTCGAGTGATTCTCGCTTCATGCCAGGCCGACTGTGTGCGGCCTGAAAATGTGCTTCTCCTTTAGAAAGAAAACAAACTTTCACCCGTTTCAAAAACAATATTTTGACTGACAAAGAATACAAGTCTTTTTATTGTTCTGTGATTGCTTGTTTTTTCCTCCTTAGAGCTGCTCTAAACATTATTTTTGCACTAACAGTGGAGGAACTGACACTTGTAGAAACAGACCCACAGGGGATTATCACAGAAAACTGTAGTTCCCCTTTTTAACATCTGTCAGCTCATTGTTTTGGTTTTCCAGGTCACAGCTTCACTGTTTTGGTTCACTGTCAGCGGTTTACAAAAAAGCTCTGATAAAATCACTGTAGTCTACCTGCACGCCACCAAACAGTAACATCCAACCAAAACACAGCAGAGTGAGCGCTTTGGATGTAGATTCACCAGGTGGACAAAAACGTGACTCCGAACTAATGCTGAAGTTCTGTATCTGCTGGATGTGTACATAAGCAACTGTTTGCTAACGTGTTCCACATATCAACTTAATAAGGTGATAATATATAAATGGATGTTTGCAGCTTGTCGTGCTGCCCCCACGTAGCCCTCAGATCAGTGATTAATGCCGTCTTAACGTAGGAGGTAGATTGTAGGAGGCAGGCAGAATAAGAAATCACCACATTCTGAAATGCTACTTTAGCTCAGAAGTGAATAAATTCTATTTATTATAATTCATAATTTATAACTATTATAAACAGCTGCAAAAAGGGGGGAAAGGTACAGAGTTACATTTGCGTTAGCATTTTGGAGCTAGCTGTTAGCATTTGATATGAAGAAGAAAGACGAAGAAAAATCGTCCGTAAAGAAAACAGAAGGATGCATCAGTCAAACTCGCTTTTGTTGCAGAGCTTAAAATGGCGACTTAGTTACCTTAAAGTCAAAGTACTTTTTTGGTATTTTGTGGACTCTCTGCTCTCACGCAGCGTCTCAGCCTGCAGTTTCAGTTTCTGAACCCTGATCTCTTCGAGTTTTGAATGTGGTGTAGCTCGCTGCAAACAGTCTTCCTTTTGAAGTGTACTTGGGTTCAGCATCGCTGAGCATGTGTTAGGGCCTCCACAGCTAAGGGCCCTGGAGCCATGCACTGATGCCGCCATGAGAGGCCTCCACCCGTCCGTCACAGCGCGGTGCGGAGACGCAAATGACGGCTGGAGGCTGGGACAGCTGCACCGGAGAGCCTGGCTGCAGCCAAGGCAAATGAAGAGCTCTTCACTTTGTGCCTCACACATACTTCTGGCTGTGCCAGAGAGAAACGGCTCTCTCCAAACAAAGCCAAACAAATTAGACATTTGAATTTGAACACTTGACTTTAACCATTTGGTGGCTGCATGTATACAGGTGGTGGATGATTTTAGGACAGGGCTCAGGTCACATGACCACAGACAGGCGGGCAGAGCAGACCATGGAGGGGCCGAACAATGGCTCCGGTAAAGAGAGGACGCTTTATATTTCATATAAACTGTGTGTTAAATGAAATAAAAAATAAAGTGAAAATTGTATGAAAAAGGCCCCAAAAAATGCTTTTTTACCTTTCTGTTATTTAGTCATTAATTCTTTAATTTTTAAAGGAAGGATTCAGCTCATCAGCAAATTCCACCTTGTTGGAAAATTACTTAGAAATATCAGAAATGAAATGTACAAGCAAAGTCTTTGTTTGCCTGTAGCAGCATGTGTGTGTTTAAGTCACTTTTAAAATATTCTTTTGGGTCAATGTAAACAAGTCTGGAAGACGACGCTGACGCATCATCACAGCTGAGGTCGATTTGGCCGAGTCATGTTCCTGATGAACCTGATGAACGTCCAGTATGTACTCTCTCTTAGCTCAGTTTTTGGTCTCCACCGACTCCTGAAGGAAACACCTGACCCTTTGAGCTGCTGCAGTAAATGCTCCAGACGTCGTGTGCAGCAGGTTTTTAGAGCTTTTACACTGAAAACAGCTGAAACTTCCTACAGAGGCCTGTTAACACTGAGGTCAGTCTGTAGGGTCACACATTCTCATTTGATAAATTGTTCTAAAAATTCAGATTTTAAAGTTTAATGTTTTCTTGTCCAAAAATACTACAAACATATTCCTAAAAATGCATAATATTCCTAAAAGGAAACCATAATTTATTTTTAGAATATGCTCAAAATATTTGAAATATTTGCTTAAGAGAAGGATTCCCTTTTCCACGCAGTGAATCTGCTGCTGTCTTTAGTGTGTGTGTGTGTGTGTGTGTGTGTGTGTGTGTGTGTGTGTGTATGAAGGACCCAGTCAGGCCACCGTGGAGCAAATGAAGGCTTCTTGTTTGCATTAGCAGCTGCAGGGCCTTGGTGAAGATGCAAAGTCCTGACGGTTGACTTGCTCCAAACCCGGGCCAGTTTACATAACTGAAGCACTGCACAGCCCGGGGAGGCTGCCGTTAAATCACTGTGTGTGTGTGTGTGTGTGTGTGTGTGTGTGTGTGTGTGTGTGTGTGTCTCACATACACATTGACACAGAAAAATAAACAAACATACTGTGTACAAACAAACATTATATCCTTGAATGTGGTATGAGTAGGAGAATAAATGCTAAGTAGGTTTAACTCATTTATCCAGTTGGATAAATCATGAAATGTGCAGCTCAGTTTGATTTTATCGAGCTTTAAAGTGAGTTTCAGCTCATTGTTTGACTGTCTGGTTCACAACTGGTTGGTGCAGTACTGCTCTCACAGCATCCTTTTTGACCTCAGCAGGCTCCTGTTATAAGCAAAAAACGGTCAAAAGATCGAATATATACGACCATAAACTAACATCGTGGAGCGTTTGGCAGCTGAAGAGCCATAAATCTGCCTCAGGAGTTGGCAGAGACCGAACACAGAGCCGAAAGAGTAAATACTCGGCATTCATCAGGTGGCCAGAACACGACTCTGTATCCGTAACTGAAACTGCAGGATGTTTGCTAACAAGTTCACCGTATCAACTTAATGATGCTGGTGTCAGACTGTTCAGCGCCAGCATCATGTAATGTAGCACTGTGTTGATGCTGTCCATCTCAATTCTACATCATAATCCCACTGTGTTTTGCATCAGTGCTAATACAAGCTCACACGATCCATTTCATCAAGTTTCATATTTCTCTCAGCTGTGCAGTAACTCTATTTATTATCCATGTTGGCGGCAGTATTTTTATAAACCGTACATGCATGCCGTATGCACAGACTTAGTTTTTCTCAAGTGCAATACAACATATGAGATTAGTCGTTTTCTCTTAAGAATATTGGAAATAGGACTTTTTATGGCATTTAGTATTTTTAGAATCTGTACTTAATGTACAAATACACAGTTGTTTTTCTATTCTGCATCCTGTCCACTTTTTTTTTTCTCGACCCTTCTCTGCCTCTGTTTTTGCTTTTTGTAATACTTGTTGGCTGCAACAACTTAATTTCCCTATTGTGGGATCAATTAAGTCTTATCTTATCTTATCTTAATTTTAACGTCTGCCTGCTGGTGGCTAGTTCTGCCAAGTGGGAAAAAAAAAATCAGTTACTGCAGGTTTATGGCGGGACATTGCCAGGATGGGACTTTGAGTGGCTGAAAGGTTTATGCAGTGAGGCCTACGGGTGTGTCAACAACAACAACAACAACAACAACTAGCACGTGGGACAGAGTGGCATTCAAGCGTTTAGTGTAACATAAACAGTTTTGAGGTTTGAAATGTACAAATCCTGGAGGAGAGGGCAGATGGTTGGAGAGAGAAAGAGGAGCACCGTCAGTTTGACCTCACTGCCCGTGTTTCTCCTGCAGGAGCTCTGGACCAGCCCTGGAACCAGGGGACACCTCGAGGCCTCAGCCGGCTTCAGCCGTGTGCTTGTCGGGTGATTGAACGGCGCCCGAATCCCCCCCACACGTCTGGAGCATCTGCATCGTGAGGCTGCGTCAGAAAATTCCTGCGACTTTCCAGAAGCGACAATCGGACGTTCACACCCGTCACGCTGTGATTGGCCGATGTACGCAGGTGAGAAAATAAGGAGCGCGTGAACTTTTCCTTTAAGCTCCCTTTTGTGAATCCTCGCCCAGCTGCTTCTTCTGTCGCTTTGTGTGCAGAAACAAACACAACAGCTTTTCGTTCCACCCAGCAGAGATCCCCCCCCCCCCCCCCCCCCCCCCCCCGCGATGGCTGGCTTCTCACTTCCTGCCTTCCACTGTGACCATTTGTATCGGCCATAAACACTTCGGCCGTCTGGTGTGTTGGTGTGTTCAGGCGACACCTCGCACAGACGAGCTCTCTTCTGCCGTAAATCGTCCTGAAGCCTGAGAGTTCCTCAGGTCTTTGCTGGCGTCCAAACAGTTTCCCATGAATGTGAATCAATCAAATGGCCTTCGTGTAAACTTTAAGAGTCTTATTTGATTTCAGGGTGTGAGATTGAAATAGCTGGGACTGATAAAGCTTCTTGAATAACCGGTGAAGCCACAACGATCCAACTATCCAGCAGCTGAAGTCATTTCTGCTGGACACTAAAGGACGAGGCTTAATCTGTGTTTTCCTAACATCAACAACTTGTCAGCTGAATGCTTTCCATCTTCACGGCCCGTCTGTGGCTCTCAGCCCCAAATTCATCCGTTCTTACAGAGGATAGAAATCTTTAAAAATGACTCACAAATAAAGGTTTTAATTTTTAAAAAATTAAACAGGAGGAGAACTAGTTTTTACGAACATTGCAGACTGGAGTAAACAGTGTGTTTGTTGTATTTTCAACTGTGGATTAATAAGTGCTGCTGCATGTTTATAGGGTTGTAAATGAACTTATATTAAATTAACTATCGTGCCACTCAGTGTGGAGAACTGACAAAACGAGGTCTACGTGACAGAGGAATAAGCAACATCAGACGACAGACGTTCGGATCAAATCGTTGTTGGTTTTGATCTTTCGATGGGATTTGTTAAAAATAAGGAAACGATAAATCACAGCAGAGCACTAAGACACACATTTCTGTTCGGATTAAAGGCTACGCAGGGGAAAATGAAAGCTCTGTCTTTGTGCTTAGAAATTTAACTCTGTGGTTTTCAGCTACGAAATTCAGGTAAACAAATATTTAAACGGCTTAAAACACAATGAAACAAACAAGCTCGATTCCAAAATGTGATCGTCTTCTAATCCTCTCTGACATAAACTCAACTGAAAACAGCAAGAAGTCAATATATTTAATGTTCTTCCTCATCAGCTTCATTGACTTTTGTAAGTATCTGCTTATCGTGAATCTGATGCAGCAACACGTTTCACAGACTGAAAGATGTGGAACGCTCCAAAAACACCTGTTTGGATCATTCCACAGGTAAACAGGCTGATTGGTCACAGGTGAGAGGATCATGATTGGGTATGAAAGGGGCATCCTGGAAAGACTCAGTTGATCATAGAGGATGGAGCGAGTTCACCACTTTGTGAACACATGATGGATGAAGGAGGTGAACACATGAACTCAGAGAACTTCAGGAAACTGCCGTCAGGAAACAGTTTGTAAATTATTTGTAAGTCCACACCCAGAGTCAGTTATATCTGGTCAGATCAATTTGAAGTGTTGCATCAAAGCCGGATCAGCTCCATGAGTCAGCCAACGACACTCCAATCAGCACCTGTCAGCTCAAACTAATTAGCACTGGAAAATCAACACTTGTTAGTGCTGCGGGATGAGAGGTGTGAATCCAACGCAGAGGAAAAGAAAAAAAAAATGTTGATGCAGACAATGAGAATACAGCTCCTCTTTATTTCTGGATTTAGACGTTTGTTCTGTTAATTTATCGGTCGATGATCAAAGTATCCACGTTTATATCTCTGTGCAGAGTCAGTGGTGGATCAGGTTTTCTCTGCGTGACTCACACAGACTGACTCACCCTTTGCCTGATAGAGACTGTATCTCTCTCCTGCTCTGTAACAGAACTCACAATTATAGTCGCGCTTGGTTGCAAATGTCAGTGCATCTCTGTCGGTTGGGCCCTGTTAGGATCTGTGTGTCAACACCTCGTGGATGTCTCAGCCTGCAGAGCCCGGGCGGCCGCACATGAGCGTTTTCACCCATGCCTGCACCTGAAAAGAAACTCAAGTTGCACAACAGGATCGCACGTTAGGATGGCTAAAGGAGTCCAGCGCTATCCTCCTTATTTTGTTCTACCTCATTTACGCAGATTCATTTCTCTGTGTGTGCTGTCTGACAGTGAGGCGGTGGGGGGGGGGGTGGGGGGGTGGAGGGGGTCGGAGTCACAGATGTGTTGTTACCACACAAAATATTTCCCATGAAGTCGAACTTCTGCCGTCTTTTCTCTGGAACTGTGCAGTGCAGCTCAGTGGACACGTAACGGCACGTCTGCAAAGTGATCTCATTTTAAACTTACATTATAAGCTAAACCTTTTTCATGGGTATTTGCTCTCTTGCCGAGCGCAGGCTGAGAACTGTATGTGGAAATAAAGCTGCTGCTAGCAGCCGGTTAGCTTAGCTCAGCACAAAGACTGAAAGCAGGGGGAAACGGCTAATCCGGCTCTGTCCAAAAATAACAAACTCCACCTACGAGCGCCTCTAAAGCCCGCTAATTCACATGTTATATCTTGTTTGTTTAATCTGCAAGAATAGTAAGAAATAGTCATAACATAACTCCTGGTGAAACCACAGCCTGATGCTTTTAAACGTTTGTATGAATTAAACAAATGAGATATGACGTGTGAAACAGTAAGCTTTACAGGTGCTGGAAGGTGGATTTTATTGTCTTTGGACAGAGGTGAGCTGCTGGTTTCCTGTACTGGTTTCCTCCTGTTTCCAGTGGTTTTTGTGCTGAGCTAAGCAGAGATGCTGCCGGCTGTAGCTTCATATTTACCACACGAGCATGAGAATGAGATCAATCTTCTCATCAACTCTTGGCAAGAAAAAGTGGAACTAATCCTTTAATGCTACCAACATAAAGCTGAAATAGTTTATCTTACATGTAGATAAAGTAAAAAGATGCAG
Source organism: Chaetodon auriga (assembly GCF_051107435.1). NCBI lineage: Eukaryota > Metazoa > Chordata > Actinopteri > Chaetodontiformes > Chaetodontidae > Chaetodon > Chaetodon auriga. The sequence continues at coordinate 2,568,301 of NC_135077.1, read as the reverse complement.
AGACTACCTTAACATAACAGCGTGCCCTTCAGGTATACGCAGGGTTTAATTCGATTTATCGCATGCTCTGCGCTGTCTGTCTTGCCTGTGTGAGACAGGCATCCTGCCAAACCCGAGTCTTATTATTGCAGCAATAATGGGCAGTTAATTTTTTAAATCTTCTAACTCAATTTGATCATAATCGCTGCTTTGGTTGCAAACATTGTAATTGTTCAGTGATGCACAACAAGGCTTTTGTGTGTCATTGCTGACAAGCTTTCACCGCCACCTAAATCCTCTGATTCCTAAGCAGGAAGATACAGGTACTCATCCAGCTTCCACCGAGCACACTGTTGTTTTCCCAGTTGTCAAACTCCTGACATGTCTTCTTAAGCTTGGCAGATGAAGCACTCGTGGAGAAAAGGCCTTGGCTCTGAAAATGCATGTTTGTCATTGTGTGATATTGAAACTGCTGATTTTTCTTTAATCTGAAGAGATGATTGATTTTTATACAAATGAATCGTAAACAGTGAGTGGATTTTGTAAAAGAATAGCTAATACCTCCTTAAATCATAAAACTGCATAGTTTGCCAGTTTCCAAACTTTTTGCAGGTGTAAGACAAACAGTCTTAGGACACACACGAAGATGTGAAAATAAGATGCAGAAAAAATAAAAAATAAGTAAAACATGATAAGAAGAGTCTACGAGCACACCAGCAGCGGTGCTTTGAGCAAAATGCTAACATGCTAATATTTAGCAGGTATAACGTTTACCATGTTCACCATCTTAGTTTAGCATGTTAGCATGCTAATATTTGCTAATTAGCACCCAACACAAAGCACACCTGAGGGTGGGAATGTCTTTTTGTTTTTGCAAATATTTTGCATATAAAAACAAAAATGTTGGACAAATTTTGGTGGCGTCACACGAAACATCAGGGGATAACCAAAGTCAAGATGAGTCACTCTGGACTGTTGATAAAATGTAAAAATGGAGGAGGAAATCTGTTTTTGTTCCCAGCCCTGGTTCTCTAAATGGCAAACAAACAGAGTGGCTCAGAATCTGGCATGCTAACGTGTAGTCGCATGGTGAAGAAGAGATGGCAACATCAACAATCTCAGAATGACTCATCCCACCTTTAATGTCTGTACATGTTAATGTCAGGGTTCATGTTAACCTGCAGCCAAGCAGTGACTGTGTGTGATCACAAGCTGAGTGTGAGCTGTGATCAGCAGAGGAAGACCATTGAAAGGAATTTGAATTATTTTTCGAGGCCTGAGGAGATACAGCTCTCTGATATCTCAGTTAGAAAAATAAACTTTGTGTTGCAGGAATGTTGTTTTTGGTGGGTGTTAGGAACCACAGTCAAGCGTTATCTACATTAGTGCTTTCTGTCTGGCCGAGCAGGGTGAGAGTTTGATGGTTAAAAGGAATATTAGTCATTATACGTTGATGGTTTGCTATTTTTAGATTCAGGTTGCGCACACCTGGGAGCGAAGATGCATGCAAAGGCGATGGTGGTGCAGCATCTACATGCGTGACTTGACTGAGACACTTGAGCATGACCACTCAAACAGGATGTGGTGCAGAGTGTGTGCACTTGTGTGTGTGTGTGTGTGTGTGAGTGTGAGAGAGAAGCAGGCAGCGCGTTGGGTGTTGAAGGTCTCACGCATACCTGTACCTGGGCTGTGCAGAGGGAGGGTCTGACTCAGCCTCGCATGGTTGTTGGCCAAGTAAGACAGAGAGTAAGAGAAATCTAGACTGGTATGCTGTTTCTTTGCAGTGCCACCTGTGTGTCTGTTACTGTGGGATTTGTACCTCCTCAATCACTGACACATGTGGATTATCTGTACTTAAGGCAAAAAGCCAATACAAGCCACATCTTGTGTGCCAGCGATCAGGCACTCAAACACAACATATCTTTCCCTTTGTGGACAGAATCTTCTGAAGATCTGCTACCAGTATAATTGCTGTAATTAGACCTGGAAAAGAATGTTATTTCAGTGTATCCCTTCACAATCGTAAATTTAATACATTTTAGAAACACACACACACACACACCCTGAAGCAGTATTGTCCTGAAACTGTTTTAGACTGGTACCCTGTGTGAGGTGTTGTGGATTTATTCTGCTGGTGCTCAGCAGGTTGGATGAGAAGTGGTCTTTGTGGTTTTGTCATGAGGTGCCCAGGGCTCACGCTTGGCAAAGATCGGCAAACTCAGGTGCAAACACAGGTTAAAGGTGAGTCAACTGACACATTTCGAGCCAGTGCGTGAGCCACAGAGGTGATGTTGTTGAACAATGCTGATAATCTCCCTCATCTGAAACCTCCTCACCTGGATTTCTCTCTGTGCAGGTGCAGGTGGAACTCTGCCCCAAAGCAGATCGCTTCCTTTTCTTTGACGGGTGTTGTCATGGTCTATTCACCGTCTATGCTGTCAGCGGTTTTTCTTAACTTACATAATACACTCCATGTCTATTATTCACGTATAGAATAATAGGACAGCGTGAGGTCATTGAAAAGGAAAATAGTGTCTGTGGACTTTGTGTTCAAAGATTAATAGCCTGATCAGTAATCCATCTATTAACGATATGCCTTATCCTTGAGGCTGGAGGGCGACGCTGGCACCGGCCTCAGCTGACACCGAGAGGTGTTTTAGACCCTGGACAGGTGGCCAGCCAATCAGAGGGCTGACACATAGAGTCAGACAACCATTCACACTCACACCAACGAGCCAGTCAAAGTCCTCAGTTAACCGAACCTGCATGTTATTAGACTGTCGGAGGAAAGTTGTGCAGGCACAGCGAGAACGTGCGAAGTCCACCCTGAAAGGCTGCAGCTGAGCGGGACGTATGGAGAGTGATTGCATCAGCCGGTCTACAGTTAAAGGATAATTTCAGTTAATTACACCTTGAGTCTTCAGATTGTGCAACCATAACCGATGTGCTCACTGAGTTAATGAGTTCTGTGGTCTGCTGCAGCAGCTAGACGTTCGTTCTTAAGTCAGGCTGCAAAATCCACCCTAAATAACGCTGAAGCTGGTGAGGTTCAGGCTGAAGCTGTGTCTGGTGTTTGGTGGCACCACGGAGACCTGAGGCTCATTTTGACTGCTCTGGCACTGTGGCACGGTGAAGGGCTCTGTTCTTAATGCAGTGTTAGCAAACAGGCTAACAGCTGAAAATAGCTAACAATCACCAAATAACAGCAAAAAGGCCTAAACTAGGACAAATGATCATAATTATGTGATAACTACACAACCTTAATCCACAGTGACACTGAGTGATGAAACCGACTATAACAGGATAATATAACGTATCTGACAGATGAAATTGTTCCACAAAATGATAACAGCCGGTATAATTCACTCCTCATCCACGTTTCACAACAGCACGCCGTGCTAACCACTATGTTACAGAGGACTTCACGCCTGCGTTGGAACTATTTCAGATGGTGCAGCCCTTAAAATGTTAGAAGCACAGAAATCTGCCCTGAATTAGAAACTGCATTCAAATTGGGTCACGTTTGAGTTTAAGCACAGCTGGTGCGAGTGCTAACTGTTCAAAACGAGCAAGTTGAAAGGTGAAATCGATAAATTCCTGTCTGTTGTTAACAGATCAGGCTCTTGGCTCCTGTTAGACCCCCTGTACAACGATGGATTATTACCCAAATTTTGGGTGTTAAACTCTGTAATCTGTCTAATTCACTGACTGTGTGATCATGTGAATGCTTGCAATCTTTGACCCACAAGATTATGTTGTCATGATGTTGATCTGTTGCCAGATCTCAGCAGTTCATTTAGTATAGCAATGAATATGTTGGCATAACCATAGAAATGAAGGCCCAAACTACAAAAAGGTACCAAGACTTGTTGTTTCAAAGCAACACCTGCAGACAAGGATGGAAAACTGCTGAATCTGGATCTGAATTTGGGATGAAGGAGGCAGCAGAAACAGCAGATGTGCAGCAAGGATTTCCCAAAGGGGGTCAACACGTTTTATTAGCAGCCCAACACAATAAAACAGTGTTAGTCAGAAGGACGAAGCTTTGCTGCTCGACAAGTTATTCTGGATTGTTTCAGGAATAACAGACTTTATTTTGATGTGTGGGCGTCTTAAGTGCCGATGACGAGGCAGAACCTGACCTGGGCCTGACCTGCAGGGAGAGGGAGACCAACCTGAAGAACACCTGGAAGCAGATACGCAGCACTACAGATAGACAGAGATACAGAGAAATTCCTAAACACTCTGAATTGCGTGTGTGCCTTTGAGTTTGCACGCTTATGTGAATCTATGCATGTAAACAGTGTGTGTGAAGGTTAATAAACTCTGCGCCCACACTCCGTCATGCATGGAGAGGCTTCAGCTCACAATGGCAGTGTGATGGGTGTGACTGTCTCTGGGATTAAAGCAGGAGAATAGATCCAGAAACGGACAGGTTCCACCGCCTGGCTCGCTCTGCGGCGAGACTCCTCCTTAACGCCGAGCGGGGGAGTCCTGCAGCTCTTAAATGTCACCCAATCTGAGGCCTGTTTTTGGACTTAGAGCCACTTTTGATGTTAAAGTCTGCCTTTAAAGGTGCCACGATTGAGCCACATGAGCTGATGAAACACCTTTTTTTAAGACTTCTGCTGATCCCCCCCCTCAGGTTAATTGATTTGTTTGTGTATCAACTTTTTGTTTGGGCCTTTATTTGAATGGACTGATGGATTTGCACACCAAATGTTGTCCCATGGTGGTGCTTTGCATGCCGTGCGGCTGGCCCTTAACCTGGCACCATTTGTCATGAAAGCCCTTCTCTCTGGTTCACTGTTGGCTCACACTTAAAAACCTTTTACAAGCTCAACCACTGTGGAGAATTCATGAGCAGGAATAAGCTCCACTGAAGTTAATGTGCTCAGTCCTGCCAAATAACTCTGCCTAAAAGGCCTGTTCTTCATAAGCCGCCTGGTCGACGGTGAGCCCATCGTTCTGCCTGAAATAAGACAGAAACTCTCCATCGTCGACTTTTTCCCCGATCGGCTGAACGGCAGCATCTTTGTGTCTGCAGGTGTTTTGTTTCTACTATTTAAAACTTTTTATTTGTTAATATACTTTTGTTAACCTTAAAATATATTTCATTAATATTTACATCACTCTACACATCTTTACAGTCGAACCTTTGACTTTTGTTTTTCCTGTTTTGGGTCCTTAATATTCACCTCAAAACGTCACCTTTGTGTGTTTTAAGCGTTTTGCCTTCACTGTGTACTCCTGCATGACGTGACAGTGACACATTGAAGAAGTCAGATCAGACAAATTGCTCCTTTTGTCACCTGGAAATCATTATGCAACAATGCAAAAGGTAAAAGTGTTGTGAGCTGGTTTCATTTGTCTAATTAAACGAGTTATTGAATGAAACTTATCTTTGAAGAACCACAAACCTTAATGGAGAAATTCAATATCTCATTAAGTTACATTACAGTACTTGCCAGCTTCAGTAGCTTTGACACGAAAATGAAGGATGATCACAGTAACATCAGAAATGTTGGTTCAACATCGACCTTCATTCAGTGAACGTCCTTCTCAAACTACCCACAAACAGTCAGATCTGCCAAAGCGTCTCTCACCACCGTGATCCTCCCAGAACTGAGGACTCCAGCTTCTCTCTGTGGAACATTTCTGAATGAACTGACAAGCGTGAGTGAGGCGAAACTTCAAGCTGTGTGATGAACTTTATTAAAGGATTAAAACTCTGGAAATAAAGTCAGTCTGCAGCGCTTTTTGCTTCTTTCACTCTTGTAATATTGAAGTGAGCTGAGTGCCATTAATGGTCCATGACGCTGTCCTCAGGCCTGCGTCTGTCCTCATGGAGCCTCCTCGGCCTGCTGTCCAGTCCCTCTCCCCCCTGAGAGGGTGAGTCCTGACACTCTGCAGGTTATTCGGGGTTACAAACGCAGGATTTCATTTTCACACTCTTTGTGTTTCTCTTTCAGATTCCAGCCTGTAAGCCTGAGTGACAGAGACCCTGGTGGGGGGACGGAGCCGGAAACAAACTCCAGTCCTTCAGACTGACAGACAGGCGAGGCGTCAGACCCCCGGAGACCCTCACGGTATGATTAACAAATATGCAGGAACACACACACACACATGAAGACACTCCCCCCTCCTGCTGGCATGTCTTCCAGCCCCCGCCTCCTCTCCTGTCGCTCCCTCCATCTCTCCGCCGCCGCCGCCGCCGCTGCAGTCGTATAGCTGCCTGACCTGTCTTACTGCCTCGTTTGTCATCTCCAATCAGTCGCTCTTTGAGCGGCTCTGACAGACAGGGGTATTAGCTGCCTCTGTCTGGTGTTGAGAGCTGGGCTTTCCTGCTGAATAGAGAAACTATGTATGAACGCCACAGGAAAACATGTAATGACACACACTGGCACACTCCCACCGACAGCTGCTCCTCCGAGTGTGTGTGTGTGTGTGTGTGTGTGTGTGTGTGTGTGTGTGTGTGTGTGTGTGTGTTGACTCGATCATAACTCTTTCATTGGTTTATTTCCTTTGTTTTGTCTCCGCTTCTCTTTATTTCTACTTTAATGCACCTTTATGTGTCGTCTTTTCGGCTGTGTGATGAAGTTTGTGTAAGAGAAGGAGAGAAGTGGAGGAAGTACTCAGATACTTTACTTAAGTACAAGTAGTCATATTATAATACTCCATTACAAGTAAAAGTATGTACTTATCACCAAACTGGCAGAACTTTGAGTTCTGTTATTGGATTATTAACACTGATGCTTTCATGTGAGATTAGTTCATCTCGGTTCTTTTATGCTCTGTCGGGTTGTTTAATTTACATGAACGCATCATTTTTAAGACCATCGTATGTTTTTATGTAAAATCTTTAACTGTAGCAGACAAATAACAAGTAGTGGAGTGAAAAGTAAAATATTTCCCTCTTTAGTTCTAAAGCCAAAAAAAAAAAAGTTTCACCATCATGTGTATTTGTACTGTATATATGACACATGTCACTACTGCCATTATTCTTCTTATTTTTATTATTATGGAATATAACTGAGGATAATATCTCACTGAATTTAAGAACGATTTTGTATTTTTTATTTTTTATTCCCTTTTCTTACTTCTTTTAGATTTTACATACAAATCATTTGATCAGCTTATTGATTATGATGCAAGTTTCTTAAATCAAACTGCTCAGAAGTACATGAAGTCAAAACAATCAATCTGCCTCTAAAATACTGAATCATTCATACATCAGATTCATCTGCCAATAATTTAATATAAAACCATTTAACTCAGACATTCTGCTGCACAATGAGTACTTTTACTTTTGTTACTTTAAGTCCATTTTGCTGATAATATTTTTAGTTTTCCTTAAGAGTGTGAATGTAGGACTTTTTAATTATTCTTACATTAAAAGATACTAAATAAAACAATAAATAATAAATAAAACATCTGAAGCTTCTTGTTATGACTGAATCCTTTAATCAAAGGAATAAAATCACTTTACATAAAAAGTAAAATAATAATAATAATAATAATAATAATAATAATAATAATAATAATAATAAAAAGTTTAGCTTGATAGATGGTCTCAGTTGCCAGTTTATTAGGTACACCCAGCTACAACTAATGCGGTCTTAGAAGATTTACTTATGTTTTTAGAAATAAAAGCCATTTTTGTGACTTCACTGAGACGGTGGAAGAGATGACAGGAAATGTGGGAAATGAGAAAGACGCAGCGCAGCGTTCGTTTGTTGACTGACTCAAACTCCGGACGATGCCGTTCGTGTTCAGCGTCTCAACCCTGAAGCTGCTGATGTTCACCGCATTAAAAAAAACAGAAACGTGACGTGTGCTGCCTCTTCATAGGTGTCAAAATAGAAGAAATAAAAATTAAAAATGCTGTTAAATGTGCTCTTGTGCCCCGGCGAAGACTTTGTCCACCCCTTTTCTAACGAATGAGGGTTTGACTGAACGCTGGAAACACGTGTCAGTATGACACAACACACCTGAGCAGCACCACAAACCACAGCCTGAAACACGCATCAGCACAGGGACTCTGCTGTCTGTCACTGCTTCAGCTTTCAGCTGCGTGTACCTAATAAACTGGCCACTGAATGTTTGGAAACCTTGAGATGTTGAGTAGATTTTAAAATAACGTATAAATCTTGAGAAGTTCTTGGATTCTGTAGATTTCTTTCGTCATTTCTTGCTCTCCTTCACACCGCAGTACATGCAGTATGTACAGTACCTTTTCCCTGTGCGAGGAGTCGTAGAACCAGTTTCAATGGACTGCAGCTCGCGGGAGGCGGCCTACCTGAGCCTGATGCTCATTGTTCCCTCGGCCTCAGCCAATACGCGGAACACGTCTGTAACCGGTGTGGGTGTCTTGCGGTCTGCTGCGGTTTGGGGTTGGCCAGAAAGCAGATGCAGCCTGCCATTCATGCATTAAGAGCTGCGGCTGATTCAGGTGTCAAACATGATGGAGTGGCTGACTCCCCTGCCCGTTTAAGCTTGCCATGGTCGGCTAGCCGAGCGGCTGACTGAGTGTGCGGCTCCTCGCTCCTCTTTACACGCAAACTAAATGAATCGTTCAATCCAACTGGTGCAGACAGGCCAGTTTAGCTGGATTTCAGAGGAGAAACTTTCTAATCTTAGATCAGAATAGCTGGAAATAAACGTATGGAGGCAACTTACAGGCAGCCATTGAGCCGACATGCTTTTCAAAGCTCTGAGTCAGTGCTGGTCAGGGTTCATCAGGCCTTTAAACGTTGTTAGAAATGTTGAGCAGCTACGTCAGTGACTGTAACCGTGGGCGGCGTGAGCAGACACAATGGCTGTGAGGGATTTTTGGGAAGCAGGCTGCTGTCTGTGGGGCAGCGTCCAAGCAGGCCACCCACCAGGAGAGAGGGTCTGAGGAATGCTTTTTACCGGGCTGCTTGTCTTTCTGCCGCCCCCTCCTCTTCAGACCTACTCTGTGTGTGTGTGTGTGTGCGTGTGCGTGCGTGTGTATGTGTGTGTGCATGTGCGTGTATGTGTGTGTGTGTGTGTGTGTGTGTGTGTGCGTGTGCGTGTGCGTGTGCGTGCGTGTGTGTGTGTGTGTGTGTCTCAGGAGCGCCATCACACACATTACCTGGAGGACAGGAGTGTGTGTTTGAGCCTGTGAGGAGTGTGTAATCGGGCAGTCGGCGTGTTTTGGTTTGCCTGGACGTGGATTTTCGCTGTGACCACCACTGCTGTGGTTTTTTATCCGTCCTGCTGACAGATCATCGATGCAAAGGCTGCACAACCTTTTCTCCTCCTCCGGTCCTTGATAAGCTTTGATTGTTTCACGGGGAACTTTACTGAACTTCTGTGAAGTGTTGAAGGCTCATGAAGCCTCGTGTGGCTCCACAGGGAGCGCTGTCAGATCTGACAAAGTGCCTCAAGTGACGTCACCTGAGCAACGTCTGATGAACTACAGGTTTGACCATTTAAAAGAATCAGAGGTGAGGAGCTTAAGATAAGATAAGATAAGCTAAGGTAAGCTAAGCTAAGCTAAGCTAAGATAAGTTAAAACTTTATTGACCAGACCTCTGTGGACGCTCCTCATCTTGAGGCCGCATTAGCTGCTGCTAGCGTAACACACACAATGCTCTAACTGAACTGTTGGCAGTTTGAGTTGCATTGTGGGTAATGTAGGCGCCATGTTTTAACAGGGGAGAAGAACGTGTGAATTAAAAGCTGATTTTATACTAAAACTTGAAATAAAACCCTCCATTATGAGTCTGACGCTGTTAAACGAGCGCTAAGCTGAATCGATGATCATTTTTAAACAGAAAGGCCAGAAATGAACCAGCTTCTTAAATGTGAACATTTGCTGGTTTTCTTCATACTTTTTGAATGTTTTTGGAAAAACAAGCAGCAAGCATATCTCAGCTTTTGCTCTCTTAAGTTATGATTGGAATTTGTCTTCATTTTCTGACATTTTTTGACTGATTAACTGAGAAAATAATGATCAGATTTATTGTTAATATATTAAATACTTTCTGTTCAGAGTTTTTGATTTTGAGTCAAGAAGAAACTTCCTGTTCAAAGTCAAACTATAATTCTGACTCAGTTGCAGATTAACTTTCAGTCAATCGCTGTGGCCCTAAAAACACCAAAGGTTCCACTTCTTATTTTACGTGTTAAGAAGACGAGATGAGCCGAAACATTGATCTCTGGAACAGAAAATAGAGAAGTATCCCTGCATCAGAGTGTTTGACTCATGTGTTTCTTCTTTATTTATTTCTTTATTTATTTAGTATTAAGCTGTAACCTCTCGATACACAAGTGGCCGATGACGTCTCGTTTTTGGCTCCAGGCGAGAAAGACTCAAATCTCAAAGACCAGAACGCTGGAGGACGCTGGTCTCTGCAGTACATGTAGAGACTGATTAAAACAAACAGCATTAAATGAGCATTACGACGGTTTCTCTTTGTGCTTGAGCTTTGGCTAAAGTCACAACCTCCAGCTCTTTTCCTGCCTTCGTCTCAGGAGTTTTTTTTTTCTACATCCAAATATTAAAATACCAACTTTAAGAGAAACTTTGCGTTCAAAGTTTCTGAACAAATTTAGTTTTCTTAGCCCCAGAAAATGCGTCCTAACCTTCTACTTTACACGCTGGTATCGAGATTTGTTTTCCAACAGAACACCTGAGAGCCACAGTGAAACCACACCTGATTCATAGACCTTCAGCCTCTGATTAATCTCTGTCCCTGTGATCTAAGTGACCTCATTCAGAGACGGGGACCAGTTGAACTGGAGGTGGATTCTGCAGAATCTAGATCACAAGTGGATTTGTTGTGCACGTTAGTAATTGAGGGATACTTGTGTGTAAATGTGTGTATTTAAAGAGGTTTACAGCGTTCAGGATCAGCTCTCCCCTCACACCTGAGTTTCAAAGAGAAGAAGCCAATAAAAACAGGCAGAAGTACGAGAAACGGACTCATCATCAGTCACCTCAACTCTGCAAAGCACCACTGAAACTCCACACTGAGCAGTGTGAGCTTGTCACCACTAGAGGATGCTTCACCTCAAGGTTTTGGAGCGAGGCTGGGCAGAGAGCTGGCACTGTTTCACAAACAACACTGAGCAGGAGACGCCCTGTATCCACAATATCCACCTGTACACATATGCCGGTGCCAGTTACTGAAGCTTGTGGTTATTCTAAGTGTTGGTAGGTTTATCTCACCTGCAGCACGTCAAACACGGCGTGAGCTGTGTCTATATTTGCCGTTGTCACTGGAGCGACAGGCTACAGGGTGTGTGAGTGTGAGGACGACATGCTCTGGTGCTGCTCTAAAGACCTGGCTGCTTAGTCTGCAGCAGGATGTCACAGCAGACCCCACGAAACTGGACCGGCATCAATGCAGCGTGGCACTGTGTGTGTGTGTGTGTGTGTGTGTGTGTGTGTGTGTGTGTGTGTGTGCGCAGGGTAGAGTGAGAGCAGGGGATAAACTGTGTGCATGAAGAGAGGGTGTAGTCACATTGACTGGTGGTGACAGATAATGGGTGGGGACCAAACGCTGTCACGTCACGTCTCATGTTAACTGTCATACAGTTACAACCTCGCAGGCTTATCTGAGCTCACAGATCTTCACTTCCTCTTATCTCGTGCAATGAATGTGATGAAGTGTTACACTATCAAAGTATTTTAAAATAAGTTATTCATTTTATAAGTTCAGCAGAGCAGCACAGCGTTGTGTTTTTTTTCATTACATCTGAGTCATTTAGTAAAATTAAGTCTTTATCAAACTGTACGTTTGCAGCAGTTATTCCTGAAAAGAACAAAGTTATATTTACATCTGGTCAGAATTACTTTGTAAAATCCAGTAAATATAGTGTTGTAAGGAGGCAGTGATGCACTCAGGAGTCTGGTTTTACACCACAGTGAATCCTTCATTAATACAGATGGACGGATGTTGCAGCGATGCTCACTGGAGTAAATGTTTGTGAACGTGTTGCATTGAGTTGAGAACTTAGCCTGCCAGTTTGGGTCTTTGCAGGACGAGTTGTGACTAATGAAACTGTGAAAATTGAGAAAAAGCAAGCGTGAAATGCTGCAAATGAACCACAAAAAGTTTCAGAATGTTCCTTCAATCCAACAGGAATTTGCTCTGGCTTCGGTTTGTCTGTGCTGCTTTAATCACGTTACGACTGCATATTTTTAGCATATCCCTTTATTTCTGGTGGCATTGAAGAAGCATTCAGATTGTTTAGTTAAAGCAGCTATGATTGATGTTTGTATATCAAATAACATGAAAACGATGTGAAACTGGCTACTTGTCACAGAGAATTATCAGCTGACTCAGCAGCTTTCATTGTTTGGATGTTTGGCTTGTTCTCAGCGAAACGGCGGACAGACACAGTTAGCAGTTAGCTGGTTAACGCAGCGAAGCATCTGCCAGCTAAAGAGCTAAAAGAGCTAAAAGACAGTGAATATTGGAGGTGGTCAGAAACTCGACTCCAAGTGAACGATAACGCTACAACAGATCAGTTTAAAAGGTCAATATGTTAATACGTTAATAGAGTTTCGACATCTTGTTTCCACTGCCCCCAAGTGGCCAGAAAAGTTATTGCACGTGTAAGTAATTATACAACAACACAAAAAATACTGGTAAGTTGTGCATTCAAAAGGTTTAAAGTACTTTATATGTGATAAACCTCTCCTGCCCGTGTGACACTAACATGTCTTATTTCTTATTATTTCTGATGTATTCATGAGGAGGTGGAGCTAATTTCCACTACTAACAGTATCATCGTAGTTTAATCAGTAACGCTGCATCATGTTTTATACGGTAACCACGTTTTGTTTGTAAAATCGTGACTTTGTCAAATTAATGTAGTGGAGTACAAAGTACAATATGTCTCAGTGTACTGTGGAGAAAAATAAATATGGAAATACTCGAGTACAGTGTTGCAGTACTTCTACTTAAGTAAAGCTGCTGTTGGTCTCAGTGTTTACTACAGCTCTCCTGTAATTCTTCATTTCTACAGTACAGGTTGTATTTCCCAGCTGTCATATGTTTCATATCTTCTGCCTTTAAGATGCTCCAGCTGTCGTCGTGGCCTCGATAATGTTGCACTGACAGGATTATTAAGACGTTTCAGGCGTCTTGGAGGTACAAACGAGATTTTCTTACCTGACCTATTTTCTTTGCGTTTGGATTCTTGCAGGAGGACATGAAAGAACCACCAGGAAAATGAATAATGCATCCGTCTTTGCTGTTCCTCCTCCATATTCTGAAAACAACTGCTCGACACAGTGGTAAGTAAACCAGACGTTTGGCAAGATGTGGAATTATTTCACACTTTAAATCGTGACACACCTCTACCTGCCACATATCTCTGCTTGAGGCCCGAGCATCTATGAACAGAAAGTCAGCAGGGCAGTATTTCTATTTCTTGGTATTTATTTGAATAAATTACATTGACTTATCACGTTTTTTTCCTTTACATCGAGCATACAGTCTTAGAATCCAGTGCAAGAATAAAAGAAAACCAAAACGGAAAACAAAGAAAAGAAAAACAATCCAAAGACAATCATGTGCAGCACAGACTCCCTCCTTTCACACTGCTTCTGGATAATATACTGTATATATACAGTACATCTATACTGTATGTGTATACTTTTGTCACAGTTACAAAAATAAGATACGTTACTGTAGATGCGCGACTATACACACAAGGTGAAAACAAAACACAGAAAAGCTGTACAGTCCTCATTGAGGGCAAAGATACACACGATTGTTAAAAAAAAGTGAAAAGAAGGAAGGAATTGTATTGCCTTTAAAAAAAAAAATAAATATATGACCTTCAAGCTGCATCATTATTCTTCCCTGGCCAACAAAGTATTCTGTCTGTTAAAGTTGTGCTTCCCTTTAAAAAAAATACTAAATATGGGATATTAGTTGATTTTGCATCGTTCATTGTAATTTGACTGAATATAATGAGTTGGTCCTTTGATTAAAGAGACATCCATGTTTGCTTTAATGTTGAACACTGTCAGAAACAGTATATCTTAAATACCTCGGCATCGGAGGTCCTCTGCAGCCCCGCCCCTGTGCATAACATGAACAGTATGCAAACCCAAAAACGCACCCCTCCCCTAAAATGCACACACAACATCACTACAACATGGGTGAAAAATAGAGTTACTGCCGCACAGATTATTCTGCAGAAGGGTTTACACATCGTCGACACGTCGGCAGAGAATAAAAGCGCAGGGATAACGAGTGCAGTGCAGCACGTGACTGCTCAGCTGACTGCAACCAACAGGTACTGCAATGACTGAGCTGGGTTTGATTTCTACATTATCAGATACAGAAGGGACAGAGATCCCACACAATACTGCATCCAAGCACAGAGCTGGTTAGAGGGAATCAAACAAGGTAAAACCGAGAAGTTTTTCTGAGGTCTAACGTGACACGTAAAGGGTGAACCAGCTGCTTTTAGTCCACAATACGTTGGAGGAAAAGGTTTTTTTTTTTCAGGTAAGTTGCATCATTTCAATCGATAAAACATTTCCACCAAGACAAAAAGAAACAACTCCTGATTCCGTTCAGCCGTTTGTGCACTTCTGGCTATGTCTACTTTCATCTTAATCAATGGCTTATAGACAGCTAAACTACAGAATACTAATCGGACTAGTGGGGATGCAGCAAACAGAGCTACGCCTTCAGCTGCAGACAGAACAGTTGCCCCAATGTGCAGATAAGTCCTACAAGTTATTATATCACAATACATCGACCATTTTTCACACAAGCTGCTGATAAAATACACGTTGGAGGATTGAAACTTACGCACCATAGTTTTCTTACATCACTTCAAACTGTTTAAACTTCACAACTCGTGTTTTTGCAAATCATGTCATCACTCCACTAATCACTGGCTCAGATATGTAATGTCACACACTTAAGAACACAGTTTCACACCTCCTAATGAAAATACCAAAGAACTACAGGTTGCATCTTCACCCCGTTGCATCGCACAGATGTACTGACACCGTGCTGTCTTGTTCTTGAAGCTAAAACTGGATTTGATTCGGGTTTTTTGCAGGTAACTTTGGTATCTAAATCACATACGACCGATCACGCGCACGTTGATATGCAAAAAAATAAAGATACTATGAGTGACTGTGGTTGTTAGTTATCAGCTAAATGAACCCGTCTACAACTTCTGCCAAACGCTGAATAGTTAAAAGGTGAAGACATCCTTTGGACAGAATTTTTTGAGCATGACAGGGTCGCGGTTTCTCCAGAAACTGCCCGAGCGTGCCAAGAGACGACTACCATTAAAAGAGGAATACTTAAAACGAAACAAAACCAGCTCAACATACTTTTTTTTTCTACGATAAAACGTTAAACACTTGAAACCATGCTTGACCTAGAGTCTCTAACAAACATGACGCACGTGGACCAATTTTTTTTTCTAGTATGTGAGAGAAAAGCTTCTATCTACTGTAGAGGTTTCCACAAAGTACAGTGAATGAGAGAAAGTGTGGTTTTGTAAAGCTGCTCTGATAAACCTATGACGGACTGACAGCCAACGTAAACTGAGACAAAAGCCGGGACAGAGATGGATGAGACGACTACGGAAGCCTGAAAGTGCCTCCTGGGATAAGGGGAAGCAACGACATCAACGCAAATTTTTCCTCATTTACAGCTTTTACGCTCAATTCGTGCATACTTGCGTTAATTTATCACCAATCGTTGTTCGTATCTTCGCTCGTTATTGTGTTGTTGCTGTTTTGACTCCTGTAAAGCGGAGTGCAGGTGGTTGGTAGGAATGTTTAGGAAAAAGGTTACTGGGAATACTGGGGGGGGAAGGAACTGGAGGCCTGGATTTGTTTCGCCACTGTTGCAGACACAGCTGGTGGTGGTGATGTCCTAGTGGGGCAGCGGCACCAGGATGTCCACGTAGTTGATGGGGAAGAAGCCGGAGTTACCGTGCAGCATCCCCTCGTACCAGTTGTCATCGATCTTATTGGTCAGGGTGATGATGTCGCCCTCCTTGAAGCCTAGCTCACCTTCGTTCTCGGGGTCAAAATCGTAGAGTGCACGACAGCAGGGCTGGTCCATGGGGGCTGGAGAAGTGAAGGAAAGCAGAGTTAGAAGAGGGGCTGGAGGAGGAGATGCCATGCTGCTTATAGATTAGAGACATAATGATCAGAAGAAAAGCTTGTCAATGGCTCACCTGGAGACCTGGCTGAAAGAGGGAAAGAGGAAAAGAAGAAGCAGAGAAGTGGAGACAAAGCAAAGGGAAGAGCATCAGTGACTGGAAAATAATAAATGATAATGAGGCATTCAGTGTTCAAAGGAATTGATCTACATTTTGGGAAATACATTCATTCTTTCTTTAGTAAAGGATCAATACAATTCTCATATTTGTGTGGTCAAGCTCAAGCTAGCAGTCGTCTAGCTTAGCTTAGCTTAGCATAAAGACTGGAAACCTGGTGGAACACAGCGACTCTTATCCCCTGCGTGGGGTAATTGAAAATATTGTTTGAAAACCTTTCCGATAAAGTTTGAATCTCGCCTTTGGTTTGCCTGTTGAAGTTTGTTTTTGGTGTGTAATGGACTCATTGTTGCCCCCTGGAGGACAAACAGCCTCTACACTTGTGGATCTGACTGCTGAGAACCTGAACAGGGCCAGGGGAAGCAGCTAGCCTGGCTGTGTTCACCAGAATCGGCATCTCTGTGGCTCACTAATCAACACGTTAAATCATGTTTGTTTCACCTGCACTCAAACCAAAGTCTAAAAATGACAATTCACCAAATATTTAGGGACTATTTCTTGGCAGTTTTCTGACAACAAGCTGAGACTCCAGGGAGTTACTGACCCCGGCCAAGACTCAGTTTGGCACTCAGCGCCCCATAAAATGAATTAACTAGTGAGCGTAAGAGGTGCTGATGGCCGGTTTTGTTACCTTTGGACCTTCAGAGCCAAGCTGGCTCTGCTGCTTTTTCCAGTCTTTATGCTAAGCCAGTATGAATCTTCTCTCTGAGCGAATAAGCTCATTTCCCAAAATGTCAAAGTCCTTCAATTATAAAAAAAAGACAAGCAATTTGATAAAAAGACAGACAAAAGAGAAATGAGGGGTTAGACAGAAACAGCACTGCAGACGAGCTGCACTGCAGATGAAAACAAGACAGAAATACGCTTCCCCACAGGTCCATTTAAAGGTGGATGAAAATAAGAGTGATGGAGAGGATTTGCATATCTTTCCATGTCACCCTTGCTCACCTGGAGATCTTGCTGCGAAGGGGAAAAGAGAAAACAAAGGTGAAAAAAGAGCAGAGGGGTTTAAGTGTAATAGCATTTTCTAGATGGGTAAATGGTGATGCGTAAGAACAGAAGGTGCAGCAAAGAAAAGGTCCATAAATAAAGCAAGGAGAAATGCAAGTTAGACAACCAATAGGAAGGAGCGGCAGAGACAAAGAAACAGGAGGGAAAGACAGACCAGAAGGTTGACAAGTGAACGACACAGAAACGGCAAATGCTCGTCCGCCGCTAAGCTTTTCATTGTCACTGCAGGTCTGCGTTCTCTGAGCAGTGAGCGGACGGCACTTGTTTTTCTGCTGTTTGTTTCGTTTCAGTGCAACAGTTTTCTCATAAAGAGACGAACAAAAAGTGTGAGTCGGACAAAAAAAACAAAAAAAACAAAACGAGAATGACAAAGTGATGGAAGAGATACTGTATCTCTCTGGATTCACTTTTGCCTCACCTGGAGACCTTGCTGCAAAGAGGGAAGAGGAGACAGCACAAGGGAGGATTGGGGGGGTGGGGGGGGGGGCAGAGAGCAGTACAAGTAGTTTTAAGTGTGAATGAAAGGATGCTGCTGAAGAAATGAACTGATGAGCACAAAGACGGAGAACCATATTGACAGATAAGTTTGACCTGGCTCACCTGGAGACCTCGCCCCTGGAGGAACAAACAAAAATCAGAAGGGGAAAGAGAAAAGTGCCGGCTTGTATTAATCTGTTCTGGACTGATGGACACTCTGTTCAGTACAGGTAAGAAGTGAAACGTTGGGAAAAAGAGTTAGGAAAAAATACACTGTAAATTCTCAAATATGTGCCTTTTTATGAAAGCACCAGGCTTTTATTTGAGACAGGTTACTAATTTCCTCCTTCACAGGATTTTAGTACAGAAACAAATCATTGTTTAATTTGGAAGTAATGTCTTTCATGTAAGTTCTGCATTGTTGTGTCCAGAAAACTGTTGTCTGTGAAACAAATAGAAAATATTGAATTCTGTTTATATTTACTTTTTACACAGCATCCCATGATATTATTATCATTATGATAAATCTACTGCAATTTTCTCTGTCTTCTCTGGCTTTTATTTGAGAATTTACAGCAAAAAAAGAAAAACGTAAAAGGTTGTTAAAGGAAAGAAGCCGATGAATTAATGGAAACTAGCCCCGAAACTGTCCTTCACAGGGAAGAACCTCTGCAGACCTTACTGATTTGTCTTCGAGTCACTCGAAACGGCGTATTCACAGCACCAGGACTCGGTCCTGGACGTGTTTCTGAGCAGTCTCACCTGGAGAACGAGCACTGTGGATGCCTCCATTGTGATTCTCACTGAGGGAGAAGTCCAGAGACGTTCGTGGTTTCGCAGTGAACTCTTTCCTCGGTTTATTCGAAGCCTCTCTTATCCTGCAACACGGAAAACACAGAATCCCTCAATGCACAAAAAAAATTCCATGTGTTATTGTAAGTACAGCCAATAACGTAAGGAAACAAGTGTTCGCGCTAACCGTTCGTCGATCCTACTGGAGAGCTGTGTGAGGATCTCAGCAGACCGGCTGTGGTACTCCACCTGAGCATGGACCAGTGCAGACAGCTGGCTCACCTGTTCAATCTGTCGAAGATGTGCAGGGTCCACTGTTACATATTCACACCGTGAACGCTGGTACGTGCTATGACAATGTGCTGCACAGAGCGCGAGCTACCGCAGACGTTACAGCCACAAAAAGCATGTGGATAGTGTAAAGATAAAACATTAGACATGAGTAAACAATTAAAACAAACAAACAATGCACATGAGTTAGAAACCATTAACAGAATGATTAAGACCAGAATCCACACTGTACAAACAATAAGTCACATGATCGTCCTCAGCACACGAGCTTTGCAGAGCTGTTATGGAATTGTCGATATTCGTTTCTAAGACGAGAAGTCTTTAAAGTGCTCATAAAAATGTCATTTTGAACATCTGCAACAGAACAAAGTTCATGTGCTGAGGAACGCCCTGCGATCTGAAGGAAAGCTCCAGAGCAGCTGCTCATGGGCTGTGTGGTGAGACAGTTTACCAGCGTACAGGATCAACTGATACACCTGAGGGTAGTATTTGTCTGATTTTACAACCTGAGAAACAATGAGTCTCTTTTTAAAGTTGCTATGCAAATAAACTGCAGCTACATTCAGCAGAAAGATCCATGGAGTCATGTTTCAAAGCACCTGGTGAACTTAAGACCAACATTCAGTCCAGTTTCTGCTGTTTCCCCATTACATTCATCAACTGTTTCATAGGAAAAGAAATATTTTTAAAACGTGTGTCCATTGTAGAAAAGATGGAGAGCAGTGAATTGATGTCAGTGGTGAGTTAAAGCATCCTTACGTCGCTCTCCAGCAGGTTGAACATGCTCTGCTCAGCAATCTCCTTGGAGTCGTCGAACTTCTCGAGCGCTTGCTTGATCTCGTCGTCTGTCACTTTGCCCTGACGCTTCTTCTTATAATCAAAGTCCAGACGGCGACCCTCCATTTTCTTCAGGTGATGCTGCAAAAGAAGGCCAGACAGTAAATCTGAATCCCCGACCAAGAGACGACTTCGATTACGAGTGTTTTTGTCTTTATTGGAGTTCTGCAGCCGTACCTGAATCTCCTTCAGGTCTTTTTCATGCAGATTCTGCAGAGGATCGATGAAGTTCTGCTTGACCTCGATGTCCAGAGCGTCCTTAACCTCCGCGAGCTCACGCATGGCTTCCCCAGCATCAATCAGAGCAAGGCCTGGAGAGACGAAGATCCATTTAGACACTTAAAAAAGGAAATGAACGGCTCACAGCGGCCTGTACAAAGTGAAGGAGATGGTTCGTCTGCAGTGACACTACAGTCTACAGCAGAGTGTGAAGTTAGGTATTTCTCTTTAAACAGCATTTTAATGGCTTCACTTGTGAAGTAAATACAGAGCAAACTTCGGGCATCTTGTCTGGAAAATGGACTCGTGCATTTTTCAGAACTTGAGGGAGCACAATGGCTCTCTTATGCGCTGCTGCTCACCGAAGTTCGACTCCTCCCCGAGCTCCCTGCCAAACCTCTGCATGGACTCTCCCAGGATGGCCTCGGTCTGCGTGTAGCCCGGTCCCTTCTCCTGTCCCCGCATGCGTGACATGGAGTTTATCATGCTCATCTTAGCTCTGGTGGCTGTGAAGGCAAAGCACTAATGAAATTCTTTCTAAACAGACTGCATAGTAACGAGCTGCTGGAGTTCGAGGTGAGAATATTTAGTCGCATTAAAGGTTTAAAAGGTCAGGAGCGTCTATAACACGCTGTTCTTCACGTGGACCTCAGGATGAGGCAGAGCTCATCTTTAATTAAAGAAATACTACCTGTCCAGCTGTTTAACTCGACTCTGTCAGGTCCAGCTGGATGATCAGACTGACTTTAGCTCGGGTTCCCTCTCACATCCTCCCCTGACTGACTGACTGACTGAGCCTTTCCCCTCTGCCTCCAGTTCCCCCACCTTGTAAAAGGCTGTTTTCTTTCCTCCCTGCTGCTGCTGTGTTTAATTACCGCAGAGGAAAAGCGCGACGCGATCGATCAGTCAGTTCCACCCGCTGAGCTGAATCAGACGGATCCTCAAACATCTTGTCTTGTGATTAATTTAGTTATCAGAGGACGGTGTGAGAAGTCAGATCTGAGTCATTTTCCCTGAAGCTTAATGTATTTCCTGCTGCCTCCATTGTAACAGGGACACCCAGTTCAATAAACATCATGTCAGCATCAGGAATGCAGAATTAGTCCACAGTAAAACTTAAATGCTCCTTACCATGAATCAAATATTACAATGATGTACTTAAATACAGCGGTCGTATTGGTTGAATGTGACTGTTTTTATTTATTATTGCATTGTTAATAGTATCTGAGCCGAGTGTAGGTGCACTGTAGCCACATTATCATCTAGCACAGCTGGTTAATGTCACCTGGGTTGGGCTGCAGATACTCCGTAGTCTTGGTAATGATGTCCAGCACTGCCCGAGCGGTGGTGTCCATCTTCTGCAAACCAGAATGCAGAAACAACAAGGAGGCAGGAGGAAGGAGGCGGAAACAGGAGGTGCAGAAACAACAGTTAAGAAACCACGTGGACGGTAACAGAAACAGATAATGGCTGAAAGAGGATGAGACAGAAAGTGACACTGCAGGAATGTTATGAGAAAACAGTGAGGATCAAGTAACAAACCAGATCCCAGTTTACATTAAGTTTCAGTGGAAACACTGGTGCAGTTTTTATTCTTTTGGACCAAAGATTTGGTCATGTTAACTACAAAAAAGCAGCAAGTGCTTCTGTTGACTCTTCTTAAAGCCAGAGTCCCAAAACGTTAAGAAATGTTTAACTGAGACGTTCAGAGAAACCTCTCTGGATCAACAACACTGTGAGACGAATAAAGCGTCTGCATGAGTCTGTTTGGATCCCACAGGCTCTTTCATTATCCTCTGGTTAACTAATAACCAGCTTTTCATTCTCAAACAGTGATGATAGAGAGAGTTCAGTCTCGCCTTTTCCATTTCAGTGAAGTCTTCATCGAGCTTCGTTCCTTCTGCACCTCCGACTTTCTCGCTCACTTTCTGCAAAACAAACACAACAAAAATCGTGTTAGGGTTGAGCTTTCATCAGC
Source organism: Chaetodon auriga (assembly GCF_051107435.1). Classification (NCBI taxonomy): domain Eukaryota; kingdom Metazoa; phylum Chordata; class Actinopteri; order Chaetodontiformes; family Chaetodontidae; genus Chaetodon; species Chaetodon auriga. The sequence goes on along the minus strand of NC_135077.1, from coordinate 2,546,415 downwards.
TCGACAAAATGACGCTTCAAAACGATGAAAATATGAAATTCAAGACAATTTTCAGGGGTCTTTGAATTGAAATGACATGAAATAAATTCCTCTCAGGGAGTTTGGTGAAGACAAAGACACACAGCAGCTGCTCTGTGACATGAAGAGCCAGTTATCACTTACATGTTAAGTGATATGGACGTTGCTATGAGAGCGTGTTTTTCCCAGTCAGCATCAGAGTCACAGCCTCTCTGTTCCCGTTAAGATAATGTCAAACAACAAACACACACGGATCAGCTCGACCTTGTGCTTCACAAAACAGAAACCAATTATTATTATTCATTAATGAGCGCGCTGCGACGGGAAGCCACGTGAACGCCGGCGCTCACGGATAACAAGATCAGGAGGGCGTCAGCGATCTTCACATCAGAGTTAACGACCTTTACTGGAACAAAACTGCCATGAACGTGTTATTAATGGCTCGTCTGCATCTTCAGAACTGCCAAACACTTTCAAAAGCCCCCAACGTTTTTAGCCTGAGACCCTTTAAAATTAACCAATGTGGGCTTTTGATGCCTTGTTGCAAGTTGCGGCAAAGAGTCTTTCAGTTCTTTTGAATTATTTAAAAAAAGATTAAGTACTTAACAAGAAAGAGAAACACAAGAAATTGGAAAAACAATTAAAAAATAAACCTGATTTTGTGCAGCAGATGTATGTTTTCACATCTTATCCTGTCAATCATCTCACCTTCGGGTCCCTAAACTTAAAGCCCTCGTGCATGAATGTGTGCACAAACAACAGAAGCACGCTCAGGTGACGTTTGCAGCTCACAGCCTGTAAGTCAACATACGTGTTCCTACATATTTGCATGCACCCCCATCGCTCAGTCTAGACTCTGGAGCTGAAGGCAGCCTGTTAGCTCCTGCGTTAGACGTGACGATGGCAGGCTCACTGTTCAGCAATGCAGAGATTCTCCATCAGTGCTGCACACAGTTGCAGCAGTGCAGAGGCAGATAAGGGAAGGAGAGGGAGAGATGAAGCCTGGGCAGCAACAAGCTCAAGGCCCTTCCAGCTTCAGACATGGCGCACATCCAGGTGCACAGACAGAAACACAGAAATAACTCCTCTGGGCTCCCGTCCCATCACACTCTCTCAGTCTCTGTCCTCCGATAACGTTTCCAGCTCTGCCACCATCCAGCTCCAGTCTGTGATGTAACCAGATGGCTCGAGGGGGGGCAGCAATGTGACACAACGAGGCCAGACGCGGCCCTCAGAGGACGGAGAGGAGGGAGGAGGAAGGATTTCAGGGAACGTCACAATGCGTGACTAAAGGAGCCGTGAAGGCTGAGGTCAGAGGAAGTCCTTCCTCCAGTAGGAGAGTGAAAAATGACACTTTGAGACAGAATGAGTGGATGTTAGCTGTTATATATTTCTTCTTTTCTCGGCTTCGTCATGTAAAAAGAGAGAGACTGAATTATGTTTCTACAAAATTTAAAGAGCCTGAAATAGGGCAGGAGACGCAATAAAGTGAGTCAGAGTGAGACATATTTTCCCAGAGGTAAAACATAGAGGGGTGATCTGTGACAGATTGGGGGGGGGGGGTATAAGACTAAGCCTGTGACAGTAGTTTATGCAGCGTAAGACTTTCGGAGGATTGGTGCTCTATGAGTCATCGGAGCAAAGTCTCCTCTGATCCCACTCGTGAAAGCTCAATATTCTGACAGCAGTGCAAAACACACACACACACACACACACACACACACACACACACACACACAGCAGGAGTCACACTTCCTGTCATTAGCTTCACCTACTCATCACTACAATGTCTTCAAATCCCCGTTGAGCTGTTTGCCATGGAGACAGCCGCCTGCCTGTGCCTGTGTCCGCGGCTCGCCGTCGCCAGCTTCCTGTTTTTCCCTCAATACTTTTCTCCCGCGTTGAATCAAATAAAACAGCAAAGCGTGGTGTTTGATGAGTCGTGTTTACATGTCAGCACAGTCGACGTCTGCCGTTCATGCAGGCTGTGTTACACCTGAGCTGCAGTATGACCACAGCTACGTGTGATTACTACCTGCTTCACGTGTCTGCGTGATGTGAACGTACAGAACTGATGTCCTTGTAGAAAGAAGCACATTACAGCAGAACCACAGGATGACCTGAGCGGAGATACATGTATTCCTCAGGATGACATCAAAGGGAGACACCTTCCATGGAGCTCTAATCCTTTGTTCTAATAATATAAACGGCTGTGATGACAGTCACTTTGTGCTGTTACAGGATACTGACAGTCTGCTTTCTCTGCAGGCAGCATTACTCTGATATTCTGACCCGAGATGATGATTAATGTTCCACACCGGGTTGAACAGACTCAGCTCTGAGATGACGAAGATTTATATTCGAGAGAAATTCACTTCAGGCAGGGTTTAATAACATCTTCAATTAGTTTTGTGTCCGTAATCCATGTGCAGATTTCAGTTTTTTAACCCGTTACCAATAGTATTTTTAATACCTCCTTTTTGTATAGAATGCATATAATATAATTGATTTTTTTATTTTCTATTTTGTATTCCCATGTCTCCTTTTATATTCCTGCTACTACTGCTGCTGCCTGTAACACCCTAAGTGTGATCTTATCTTATCTTATCTTATCTTAGCTTAGTTTATCTTAGCTTATCTTGAATGATTTTTTTTGTCTGAAAAATACAATTAATCAAATATCAAAATAGTTAACAATTTAACCCCAGTTCTTGGACTCTGTGCAGAGGCGCTTGGAGGCGTTAGCAGAGGTTTAAGCTCTTAGCCACCAATGTTTTGACTGAACTAGTCACAGACGCTCTGCCTCTTCTGGAGGCTTGTTTGAGCTCTAAATTCAGCCATATGTTAAATGTGTGTATGAGTCTTTGTGTGTCCCACCTCTGTGATTCCTTTGGCTTACGATGGAGGGGGGCTCTGCAGTCAGTAGAAGTCAGTTATTTCTAAGCTAAATAGATGGAAAACAACTCTGTCAAGCAGCTCCTCTGGGGACATGCGTATAGCTTGGCAGGGAAAGAGCAAATGAATGAATGAAAACGCTGTTTGTGGCTGTTCTGAGCGCTGCTGCGGTGCACACTGCTGCTCATGGCTGCTGTCAACGCATCCTCATCCCCCACACACTTGCAAAGTGGAGAGCAAAGACGGAGCCGGTGTCGTCCCTTGATGGCTGCGAGCTGAGGAGACGACGAAGTGATGGAAGGGAGACGCACGGACGTACAGAGACGCTACAGGACTACACAGCATGTCACAGCAAATAACCACAGGAGTAAGACTGATCCGTTCCCAGCACACTAAGTAAATGTGACCCAAGCCACCAATCTCACCTAATGACCAAGAAACCAGCCATGTGAAACCTCCTGGGGAAGCAGCAGCGTCCCTGTGCCTTCACACATAACGGATCTGTTTGTGTCCCCATGATCTGTCCCTCGCTCAACAACCAGCCTCCTCCACCCATCACTCTCTCTTAGCCCCCCCACCCCTCTCCCTCATCCTCCCTGCAGGGGAAGGACACCACAAGGTGAACTGAGCAGCAGTGGCAGCAGCGGGAAGTGAACCTTGCAGGGATAAGTAAAATGCGCAGTTGGCTGCTGGGAAACAAGAGCAGTGGCGTAGGCGATATGTAACCTGTGACGTCACATGCGAGCTCATGCGCTCGTGAAGACATGCGAGTAAATGCACACGCAGCTGATACTCCGCCTGTAGACAGAGAGACAGTGCAGGGATAAGGTTTCACCAGAGAACTCGGACTGGGTTATCCTTCATACACTGCAGCATTTCTATTCCTTTTTAATTTTAACATCCCCTCCAGACTTTGGTTACTCCACAAAAATGACCATGACTGGCTTCCAAACAAGTTAGATGACACAAAATCGTCCATGCCATAAACACACACACACACACACACACACACACACACACACACACACACACACACACTTCAGCACAGCCGTTAGCTAAACGCTAACATCGGCTCACATGCTCACAAGGACAATGCTAACATGCTGATGTTTAGCTGATGCAATGTTTAGCATCTTCATGATCTTAGGTTAGCATGTTAGCATGCTAACAGTCAGTGAAGGCTAAAGCTGAGGCTGATGTGAATGTCATTAGTATTGCAGATATTTGGTCATGAAGCAAAGTACTGGACAAATAAAATCCAAACAAAGACCTGATGATAGCATTCGATGAAATGTTAGAGGATCACCGGTTATTAGAATTCACTCAGCTCATGGCGGCGCTGGAGGAAAAGTCACTGCATCACCAGATTCACTAGGATTCATCATCTGTGCAAACCACATATTTCAGTCTGAACCAAAGTGGAGACCGACTGTCCAAAAACAACAGCCATCAGGTGAACACACAGAAAACCTTCAGGTCTGGTTCACAGGAGGTTTCGGATCTCTCTCATCACTCTGCATTTTTCTCTCCGGCTGGCAGCCATGTAAAACAACTCAGACCAGATTAAAAAAGCTAAATGTGGAGAGGAAAATAGCCCAGAGAGCCAAAGGCTGCAGGGCACCCTCCCTTCCTCCCCCTCCCAAAACCTCTTGCATCATCAGCATCATCACCACCACCCGGGCCAGACAGCAGCCTGCGTCCTGACACGCTCTCACGGCGGCTGTTTTCAGAGCACGTCAGCGTTCGCAGCGCCTCAGGTGACACAAACAAGGTGTAGTAAAGCTGAAAACCAGCCTGATGTAACAGGTCAGCTTACGGTGTATTTACCGCTGAGAGGGATTCTGCACTCACAAAACCTCTCAAGTCATGGATTTTAGTCCGAGGAAGAGCATCTTAGACGAGTCCAGACTGATCCGACTAAAAGGACCAGCTGCCTCATTCTCTTCTTTTTACTCTCTTTTACAGAATACGTTGCTTTTTGCCGGGTCGCGTGACGAGTTTCCCAAGCAGGGCAAGAAATCAAGACTGAGCACTGTACAGCACTCAAAAGTCCTCCTTCAACAGACATCATATCTGCATTTTTATAAAAATCAGGCACATATGACTCATATTACTTAAAATTAGAGCAGAGGTTAAAATAATCTGTAGAGAGGAATTTGTCAAACTAAATATGATGCAGCAACTAAGATGTGCCGCTCTGATTTGTTTTTATTAACTCAAAGTGGGATTTAAAATTAAAATTTGGATTTTAAAGAGCGAGATAAGTGTTGAAGCCGTGGGCCTGAGGTTTGATGGACAAACACACTGGATTAAACATCTGTATGACGAATACGAAGCTACCGCAAGCGGCTCGTTAGCTTAGCTTAGCATCAAGACTGGGAACAGAGGGGAGAGCTAGCCTGGCTCGGTTCCACTGGTATACTCATTTGAAGAATGCCTCGCTGCAGACTTTCAGGGTTTCATACGACACTGATATACGATGTCATTTCACAAAATAAGAAGAATTACCAGACAACAGCTCCCACTCTGCTCTATTTAATCAGCAGAGACGATTCGCCTGCAGGCCGACAGCACTCTCTTTTCTATGGAGACGACTGCCCACACAGATTAATGGAGGCACTCCTGGCAAACACAACCGGGGAGTTTAAACAGCAGGGCTTTACACCTGTGTAAGACACCCTGAGCTAATACTATTAAAGAGCTGATGAGGAAACCGAACGGAGACACATGAAGCGTTTGTTTTAGATTAGGCCTCTCAGCAGAGCCCAGCGCGATCAATACTACAGCACATCTCCACATGCACACACAGGCCCGAGGACGACGCCGGGCCGCTTGTTCTCGGGTTTCTACGACTGGTTTTGTACCTTCTAAATATTTGTGGATTAGCGGCTCCGTTCTTACATTAGAACAACACAAACTCTTTGATTGAAAGCTTAATAATTTTGCATTTCTTTATCCATTACTTCTTAACTCGAAAAGCAGCTTTAACAGTTAAATCCAGTTTGTTTTCTTTGCCTGTTTTCAGTCGCAGCTCAGTCTGATCATCTGATTTACAGGCAGGCACTTTGTCCAGTAAACTTCTACCCAGGTGCTGTATCCACTGTTATATTCAGTGTTTGGCCTCGCCGTGACAAAATAATGAATTTATTTTGCTTAACTTGGTGTATTTTTCATGCCAAATAAACAAGTGGTGTAACACCAGCTCCCATTTCTCATCCTCAGTGGTTAAAAGGGCCGTCAGGCTCAATGTTGGTGGAAAAAATTGCATTTGTGAAGAAGGGAAAACCCGAGGACTTTAAAACGATGTTCATGCATGAACTTCCCGAAAAATAATCCCACAGTGGATTCCCAAACACGAGAACTCGATTTGCTTTTTAAAATGCATTTTATTAATATTTGTTAAAAAAGAAAAAAAAGGCTGGAAAAACTAAAAAAAAAAAACCCAAGAGGCAGCACTTTGAGCTGCATGCTAACATCAGCATGCTAAGATGCTCACATTTACACATGTAATGTTAGACATAACATTTATTAGTTTTGTGTGTGCTAATGCTAACATGTGCTAATTAGCACTAAAGACAAATGGCAGCTGATGGGACGTCATTAGTTTTGGATCCATCTGGTCCTGAACAACTTAAAAACCCTGAAGTCAGACGATCACCAGAGTTCCTGGATTTCATCCTGGTGCAGACATGAATTTGAACGTCAGTCCATGTAACTGCTGAACTGCTGAGATATTTACTGACAGACTGACGCTGAGTCACACTGAGTGCGGCTAAAAAGAGAGTAAATATGATTTATCTCACTGCAGGATTCATTTAATTCGCAAAGATCACCTGCTCACATGTCTGTAATAACACTGTTAGAACTCATTTAAGTGCTTTTCCAGCAGTCTCTTCACTGCTGTGCAGCTAAAGTACATCCTCGTCAGCCTCAGCGTTTCCGTGGTATGTTTTAAGCATTCACAGCTGTACTGTTAGCATTAGCATCAGTCACATGGCGCCCAATGTGAGGCGCGCCAGGAGCGTGCTGCCTGCTGCTGCTGCTCCTCCCTCCTGCCTCCCACGCCTCCCCCCTCCCTCCTCCCCTGCTCACCAGTCTAATCCTGGCTGGGCACACAGAGGCCCCTGCTTTAAATACGCCCTGGGTGGAAGAGGGAGATTAAAAATGACAGGAGTGATTAGCGAGGCTATTAGGAGGACAGCCCCTGCTGCTGGACAATAACAGGAGGATCTGACTCCTCCTGACAGCATTAAAACATCCATCCCCTCCTCCTCCTCCACCTCCCTCCGCCCTAACTGCCCTTTTTACCCCTTCATGGGGGGAAGTTTGAGCGGGAGCGTCTCCCAGCAGGAGGTGGCGCAGAGAAGTTTTCACATTTCTCCACAGAAGAACTGGTACATTTTTCCCCCTTTCCTCTCCGTCAAACTCTCTGCTTTCAGCTCGTGTGTGTCGTGAGAGAAGAAAAGGACGATGAATGAGGACGGAGGCAGAGACACAAAGACTGGGGCCATTTGGGAAAATGACCGTGAACTGACAAACCTTGAAAAGTCAAAAACAATCGCACAACAACGCCCAGAAGATCTTTGTCTCGTCTTCGTTTGTTCTGTTTTCAGACTGCCTCTCTTGGTTTCCTGCTTCCTTCCTGTCCACTTCTGTCTTTATCTCTTTTCCCTCTTCTCACCTCTAAATACCCTCGAGGAGTCGCGGCGCTCAAACAGTACATTCACGGCTGTGACTCAACAATATGTCCGACTGTATTCACCGTAGCTGGAATCAACGCTGCCACCGTAAAATCTCTACTCCAGGCTGAGGACGCAGTGCAGCACCTGAGGGACTAAACTTAGAACAGATTTTAACACTTTATTTAGACGCAGACCTATAACTGTACAGAGAATCGACCTCTGCTCTCGTGGAACTGAGCAAGATCCATTTGTCGTTTTAAATCCTGGTGCTCTGCGCCGGCGTGGGCGTGGCCAGTTCCTGCTCCAATTACAGCTGTTTTGTGATGATGGTAATCCAGCAGAACACCAAGGCCCGAGGCGGCATGAGAGGGACAAAACTCAACGGGAGGCCCGGCTGTGATGTCTCACTGCGAGAAACGAGCAGCGCCAATGACAAAAGCCGGTTCAGACAATTCAAAACCTGCAGGACAGGTAGGCGTCAGGCTGATTGGACGAGCTCCCGGACAGGACGGGGCGCCAGCGTGTCCCCTGTCCAGATTCATGGTTGGCCATGTTGCTTCACTGACCTCTATCCTCTGTGAGTGTGTGGCCTGTGGCTATTCTAATCTGATTTGTAAGCCTTTGCACGGCTCTTACGTAACAGCAGGGATGAATCTGCAGCTGGGGAGATGTGCACACACTCGTCCTTCCATGTACCGCTCGCTAAACGGGTGAGGAAGGGGAGGGAAACAGCTGGCACTGTGTGTGTGTGTGTGTGTGTGTGTGTGTGTGTGTGTGAGGAAGGCATGCCAGAGCTTGTGAGCACTGGGATACGCGATGATGAGACAAAGATGGAGGATGAGTAACGGCGGACACACGACATGAAGGATGAGGCTTTTGCTGCTGAGTGTGCAGCTGACAAATATGAGTGACTCTGTTTACTGTACATTCACATGCAGACGCACTCATCACGTGTGTTTCATATTTATTTTTTTACATGAGCTCATTCACCTCTGTTATTAGAATTCAGCTAAACAGAAAAAAGAGCTGGAGTGCGACGTAGGCTTATAGGAAAGAAAACAACCCTTCATCCATCGGCTGTCTCTGCTGTCTGCTCATTACCAGTGTTTTCTGGACAGTCACACTCTCAGCATCACTCTGCCAGACCACCTACAGACCACCTGCACGTCTGCCCAGCGACCTGGAGACGGTGCCAAAGACTCTCTGAGCTCAAGTCAAATCATTTCTGAACCACTCACTCACTTCTCGCTCGTGACATCTTCTCTCTTGACATCCATCCTGTTCATCCACCTCCACAACACACAGCGTTACAGATTTGCTGAATAACAGGCAGATACTGTGTAGAAGTGCATCAGATTTAATTTACACAACCAGAAACACTGCATTTCATCCTGGTGATTAATGTTTAAGTTAATACTGAAGGAGTAAAGGCAGCCTGAGGAGTTTTGGCCTCTAGCAGCGCTATGGAGCAGGTTTTTAGTGAATAATAAGAGCGTATGAGCTGTGTGAATCAAAGCTAACAAAATTAGAGCTAAAAAATCAGCTTTTACTCCAAAGATCCTGGAGGAGGGACTGAGCTGCTTGGAGTCAGAGTGAAACCATTAAAAGATGACGAGCATTCGCACAAAATATCAGCTATTAGCATATTTAGCTTAAACACGTCTTTCAGCATCATTTTGGCTGAAACAAAAGTCTCATTTTCATTCATCACTGCCAGACAGAAGAACAGACCCTGAAACAATGATTTTATATAACACACACACACACACACACACACACACACACAGATCCATGCAGTAAACAACACTCTAGCTTTCCTCTCTCTCTGTACTTGATTGCCACTCTGCAATTTCCATTTCAAACGCGAGCGCGTCTCTCAGAAGAGCTAATGACGGCGCTTTGAGGCCTGTAGAGGACTTGACTTTCTCCAGCACACAACCGAAGAGGGAAGCATGTTTTATTTTTCCACCACGTTCAGGGTAATACTGTTTTAATGTGCACCCACCAGTGTCGTGAGTTAAAGCTGCGTGGGTGTGATGATGGTGTTGTCTATGAAAATCAGCACTGATGATAGTTATTAAAGCTCAGATTCAGACTGCTGTCTGCACTGTGTGTGTGTGTGTGTGTGTGTGTGTGTGTGTGTGTGTGCGCGCGCACTCCACACATTCATGACCACATCATTTATCTTTAAATTACAGTCCAGCTGCCTGTTAAACTGTAGTTCTGTGCTTTCAGTCAGCATATCAATCATAAGACAGCCTTTTTTATCTGTTTTATGTTCAAAGGCTCCTCATATCGTCTTTTTTTTAATTAGATCGTCTGTGATCAATAACGTTTCTGGGGATGGGTTAATGCTCTTAGAAAGCAGGTGGGCTGTCAATATATAGAATATAATGATGTTAAAAATCCACACAGGAGCTCGACATGAAGACTTTTATAAACAGAGAATTGAGATTAAAATATTCAGACGTTAAATCAAACAGCGTCACGAGAAGCCGTGCAGGAAGTCGTCCCCCAGCACAAAGACCCTCGCAGGCTTTTCCTCCTCGTGACGCGTTTGACCTTTTTCACAAACATCTCACACACACAATCACAGACGCACCGCTCGGAGCCGCAATGCTCGAGCCGTCGTTCGATGCTTCTGCTGAAAACTCAGCAAACACAAACCTGCGCTCCATCCGTGGATACCGAGCCTCCCGCAGAGCACATGAGCATTAATCAATGACAAAACATGTGAAATCCACACTGAGTGGTGGAATTACAACCTTCATGAGCTCCTTTTAATCTTTTATCAAAGAAGCAAAACTACAGCGAATCACTGGACAAAATAATCTTCACTCACAGAACATTTACAAGCTTTTGTTGGAGGTTTCAAGGACACATCACGACTTTTCTTAGCATGAACATGTAGCGTGTGGTGGAAAGATCTGGAAGAAGATTTTAAGTGGACCTTGAGTTGAGATGATTGAATAAACTTCTGCTCCAAAGGACTTTATGATACAGTTTATATTTAATCATTGATAATCATAATGCAGAGAAAAAGTGAAACTTTAAAAAGTTTTGTTTGCTCTTTCATTTGTAAACATCAAGGGTTCATAATGTATAACCCTGAATCTGCAGACGGTCTGCAGACTGCGACTGTGGAGACACTGAACACACCGACGTCCCTGAACTCAACACGCCGCTTCACACCAGCTTGACCCGAGTAGAACAAACGCCGCCTGGCACGAAGGAAGGTTCATTATCGCTGCTGATGAAGATAAATGAGTTTTACTTCTAACTTCAAGCTCAACCATCCTGCAGCGACAGCAGACCGACGATCCAGGAAGAAACGATCAATAAAGCAGCGAAAAATCCTCCACCCTCAAAACAGACTTTCAATCACGCAGCACCGACTCTGAAAACAAACAATAACATTAATACGTCCAGAGGCTGAAAGAGGAGCGAATGGAAGAGCCTGAGCGGGACAACGTCCTGTTTTCTGATATCGATATCTGCTTTTCAACACGGCTCTGATTCGATTAGACTTCCAGTCCATGAAGACGGTCCCGACAGGACGGGACAGACAGACCAGAGCACTGATGCTGAACACTGACTGGTCCCAGATGTGAAGCTTTTCTTTGTCGTATTTGACAGTGAATTGAATATGTGGACAAAAAACAACTTACAGACGTCACCTAATCAACACAGAATCATATTTCATATTTCCTCTTTGGCATTTTATAAACAAATTCGAGGTAAATCGATATTTTAAATAAAGGCTAGTTGCAGCTTCAAACACCCTGAAGAGCTGAAGGTGAAACACAAAATGATCAACTACAGATCAGTGAATTCAATATTAAAGTACAGATAATAGATTATCTGGAACATTCACTGCGTGGAGGCTTACGTCTACTTTTCAGCCTCTTCATGAGATTTTTAAGGGATTACCAGCAAATAGTACATTCCAGTTTGCTTTTGCAGGGACATTTTAACTTTGCTGATGTAAATTTCTCCTGGGAAAATGTTTTTCAGATCATTATCACTGTGTTTTACTACATTATCCTTCACTGTCTGTCTATGCAGCAGCACGTGTACTTTATCAGATGTATGTGTGTTTAATGCAGACGGATACACACAAATGTTTAAGGAGGCCCCAAAACAAGAATCCTATCAATTAAATGTATGTATGGACTGTTGTCACACTCCCTTAACTCACTTCTTTAACTCAAACCACTTTATCTACTTAACGCCTGCTTACATGGCTGCAAACACACACACCTACATAAAGACTGTCTACGCCCACCTTCTCATGAGCAGATATGCTCCATCCACAGCTCGGTCTGTGGGCGGTGTTTGTCACATTCAGCACGAACAGCAGAAAAATGACTTTGTTTACTCGTGAGCCTTTGGCACTTTTACAAGTGTAGAAAATGAGGAAGAGGCTTGTTTGTTCAAAGCACCAGCGTGATTAAATAAGTCATTACTCGACTGCATGGTTCAAAAACATTTAGTAACAATTCACTGTTATACATAAAAACGTCAGTGATATTTAGCCTCTGTGCTGTTTCTGCCTCTGCGTCATCGTCCTTTAACATGAGGATAAAACAATATGAGGCAAAGGGAAGCAGTGACTTCCACAGCAGTTTGTGGGTGAATGTGAGACTCAAACATCAGCACTAACATCCCCTGAAGAAATAAGCCAAAAATAATACTCTGATAAAAACAAAAGCGGGGGGCAGTCTGCGCCGTCACATGGTGCGTTTGGCGGTCTGGTCCGGCACATGCGGCACGTTTCCCAGATTACAGCTGCAGCGGTCTGATTCAGTCTCACACAGCTGCAATACGATGCAAAGTCACCGTGCTCTGATTAATCTGAGCATAATCCCTGACAAGCCATTCGGCGTCGGGCCTGCAGCTGGTGATGGACGCCGTGTGAGCACAGGGTGGGTGAGTCTGCTGCACGGCCGCGGCTACGTCAACGAACACGGCCTGTTCATTTTCAAGAGTGAAGCAAAGATACGTAAAGTCCTCCCAAACCCTGCTGGACAGCCGCTTCAGCAGACATGTAACCACAGTAAAAGACGCTTAGCTCCCTCCCACCCCTCATTACTGTCCCCTCATGAGCCAAATTAGGCCTTAGACGGAGGACATGATGCTACAGCTGCCTGAGAGCAAAGCTTCCTCTCCTCTTTTGTTCCCCACATCCTCCTCTCCTCTCCATTACTTCCTCCTCTCATCTCTTCCTGCTCTCCTCTCTCCATCATCCTTTCTCTCACTGTCTCCGTCTCTGTCTCACACAAAAATGTCCTTCCTAATTCATCTCCAGTGAAGGAATAAATGCATGTGCTGTAATCTAAAGTTCACCTCCTGCTGTCACTCTGTTTGGCCTGTTTGTTTTTAGCCTTGCTAGCAGCTTCAGCTCACTTTGGTCCAAATATCTCAACAACTAGTGGACGGACTGTCATGAAATACCGTCCACACATTCGTGGTCACAAGAGGACCACGAATGTGTGTGAGGTTGAAATTCTGTCCTTTAGTTAAATGTCTTGAAAAGTGTTGGACAGTGTCCTAAGGTAGTTGCTGGGCCCCAGTGCATGCTGGTTATGGCTCCACATAAACATACACACAAACAGCACACACAGCGTAACATCACGACATCTATTAACGGGGATGATAATCCCTCTGCTTACACCATCATCACACAAATAAAACATGTAACGCTGCTTCATGCGTGTCCGAACACGTTCATACTCACAACACGATGAACAGACTGACAGGCTGCCTACGACCTTTGCTGTGACTCCACCCTCGGGCCAATTATTACACCAAACTGCTGCCAAACACTAAATTTGGACCTCGGCTGTCGACCTGTTTCTCTGCTCTTCTTGTTCATTGTTATTTTTTTTAGCATTATGTGAATTTATCAAAGCAAAATCCTACATTTCAGTCTCAAATCTCAAATCTCAGCCTGTGTGACCTCCGTTTGGACCTTGACCTTTAACCCTGAGCAGATGCACTACACATGACATCTTCACAAAGTCTCTGGGGATTGAAAAACATCCATATCTGGAAACCACGCTGCATGGCCCTTCATTATTCCAATACGTCTGCGGCACTAACAAAGGCCAATAAACAACATGGTGAATGGGTTTCAAGGAGAGTGTTCTGCAGGCTTCAGGGTTATGGATTAGGGATGTGACCCGACTGTCCCTGAAGTAGATGCGTGTGTGCCTGTGTGTGTGTGTGTGTGTGTGTGTGTATGGAGGCAGATTCATTCAGTCTTATCATTTACATGCATCAAAGTAAACTGCTTCACTCCCTGCAGGAATGGTCTGTCTAAAACCCAAAGGGGTTCTTTTGTTGTGTGATTTACTGAATTTTCAGCAACTCATATCAGTGCTAAATATCTTTAAAAACAGTTGTTGAGATGAAAATGAAAACAAAAGCACCAAATTCGTTATGTTTGGTAAGAAAAGCCTTAAAACAGGTCCTGAGAATTTCCCTTTTCCAGCCTCGAGCCATCGGCCGTCTCTCCTGCAGTGGTTGATGCCTGGAATATATAATATACCAGTCCTGAATAAAACATCAAATCATGGCCTGAATACTGATGCTGGAAGAGACGGAGGGTGAGAAGTAAAGCAGTGGAAGAGAGGAAGCACAGAACGACGAACAGCAGCTCACTTTCTATCCAGAAACCGAAAAGCTCAAGCGAACGGCGCCGAAGGCGACTCAACCCTGCTCATTCACACGTCCCCTGGACGAGGACATGTGAATGAGTTTACCTCGCTCTCATTCAAAACATGCCGACAGCCTTTAACCACAGGACCAGCCAAGAATAGTTCTGGTCCGTCTGTCATTAACCTCCGGAGCAAAGCTGACGTCAGCACGCTGAGCTAAACAGTCCAGATCTCAAGCCTCCGGTCAGACGTGACGCCGCTGACGGTTCATTCAAGGTTTCTGCTGAAGTTCACTCTCTCCGATTCAACACCCTCACAACCCCCACTCCAACAGAGCTGGGACGCATAATAACAGCAGAATGTAGTCACTTCCAACCAAACTGTGTTAAAGTGTCTCAGAGTCCATGTGTTCATCTCCTTCATCCATCATGTGTTCACAAAGTGGTGAATGACTGAGTCTTTCCAGGACGCCCCTTTCATACCCAATCATGATCCTCTCACCTGTGACCAATCAGCCTGTTTACCTGTGGAATGTTCCAAACAGGTGTTTTTGGAGCGTTCCACATCTTTCAGTCTGTGAAACGTGTTGCTGCATCAGATTCACAATAAGAGATATTTACAGAAATCAAAGAAGCTGATGAGGAAACACATGAAATATATTGACTTTGAGCTGTTTTCAGGTCAGTTTGTGTCAAAAAGGATCAGCAGATCATCACATTCTGTTTCATGTTTTACAAAACATCCCGTCTTTCTTGGCATCACAGTGGCAGTAAATCTATGGGATTTGTTGAGATATGCAGTTCACGTCAGACTTGTTATCGTGTTGTTTCGGGGCCACACCTCATTACAACGTTTAGTAGCAGCTCTGGAGATGGCGAGTCATGTTTATCACATGCTCATGAGTCCACAGACAAAAAGTCATTGTTGTGCTGCGCTCCAAAGGATTTATGGAGTGTCATGGAGATTAATGAGAGCGTTTGTGAGAGGTGAGGTGATGGAGGTGACATTTTCCACTCACGCTAGTCAAAAAAAAACTGTCGCTGCTGCCTGAATATATTGCAAAACATGTCTGAGGGCCAGTGAGAGACGGCATTCCAGAGAAAGAGCTCGACTGTGGGGAGTGAAAACGGATTTCTTTTAAGCCGGAAGGAAAACGACAAGCAAAGGTGAAGAGCTGGAGGAGCCCGTGAGGGAAGGAAGTAAATGAAGGTAGAAGGACGGAGGTACGCTGCTGCAGGTGCTGCTGGACTCCATCCAGTGCGGCGTCGCCTCTGCTGCATTGCTGATCCACACTGGGCCAAAACTGGGCGCACTGGGTTGGCCGGCACAATCGCATTAGATTCCTCAGAGATCGTCTCAACAATGAGTCTTTGTCCTCTGACTCACAGGAAACAACAGACAGGACGAACCACATCACACCTGATAATCAGCCCGGCATCCCGAGGAGCCGCGTCCATATCGGACGATCACGATTTCTGTCCAACGCCAAGGTTCAGCGCCAACGCCGGAGGTAGTGTGGGACACATGCAGTGAGGCAGAATGTGGGGGTGCAGAGGTCGGGGAGGGGTTTACATCCTTTACCTGCATCAACGTTTACCTTTTCACTAACCATGTTGTGCTACTTCACACTTCTACTTCAACCCAGAGGGAAATGTGACACTTTTCACTCGACCACATTCATTTTAAAGCTGCAGTTACTGGTTTCTTTGCAGATTGAGATTATTATTACAAAATATGACCAACACATGAGTCATTTGGTATTATTACAGATTAAACTTCACAGCAGAACAGAAAGTTAAGATTAGCACCACCTGCTCCTCCACCTGCACCAGCTGCAACATTGAAGTAAAATTAATGCATCAATTACTAAAATAAAATATCTACCTAAAATATTGGGAATGGGCCGTTTTGCATAAGGAGTTTGGTACTTTGATCTAAGTGAAAAATTGAGATGCATGACTTTTGCTCGTAACAGAGTATTTCTACATCACCAGCAGCTGTCAGGTGTACATACTGAAGCGATAATTTAGAGAATGTTCAAACAAATCATTTTATAATCGAATCATCACTTCAGTCATTTTTCAATCATAGTTCCAAACGTTTTCCGGTTTCAGCCTCTCGGCTGTGACGATTTGCTGCTTTTGTTGGCAGCAACATTGTAGAGAACTGAATATTTTTGGGATTTGTTGGTTGGACAAAGTAATCTGAAGATGTCACATTGAGCTCTGGGAAATATTGATGGACATTTTGTGCTGTAGGCAGATTGATTCATTGAGTTCAAACCATAACTGGTAATGAAAACAGCCATGAATTGCAGCAGAACCAGAATTAATAAGGTTGGTAGAAATGTCTCCTGAAACCTGAAGGAGAGTGCGTCCCTGCAGATGGACGGTTCTCCACTCGCTCCTGAGTCCCTCCTCCTGCTCTCGCCTTCAGCATCTCTTGGCTGAATTCTCCCTTTATCTCTCTGCCACTCTCTACCTGCTCAAGGCCGCTCTCCATCTACTCCTCTTCCCCCTCCTTTCTCGTCTTATCTCTCTTTCCTCGCTCCGCTCTCTTTGTCCCTCCCGCCCCATCTGTTATCTCCCAGCTGGATCTGTTTTACGCTGCACTGCAGTAGGCCTTCTGAGGATCCAGGCTGGATGAGTCACCCACTCACAATCTGCTGCCCTAAAGCCCGCAGGCGTCAGCCACATCCACGGGCCACGCTCCTGTCCACAGGCGTGAACGGATGTGCATCTCTGCACACTCGCATGCACGCCTGCACACCGCAGACCCTTTTCTGAGGAAAGAAATGCTGGATACGCCTGCACCTGCACACACACACGAAGAATTAAACGCACCGAGCAAAAAGGTCCCTGATACTTAATCATTTGCCTTTAAGCTAAAATCAGTTGATGAATCATAATGCTGCACACAACACAACGAGGGTAAGAAGTGTGTAGTTGTGATATTAGTATTCAGCACACGCACCGGGGAACCTCTACTCAAACCAAGGCTGACTGCAAAATAAGGGATTACAGCACCGAAAGCACCCGGACAGACATGGATTCCAGCACAGGTTCATGAACGTAGCCGCTGTATCTCGACAGATAATTCAGTCACACAACACTTCACGCTGCTCCTGCAGCTGTTCCTCAAAGGTGTCCTGGCTTTGTTTTCCAGCTTCCCTCAGCGACGCGTTGAAACAGCCGAAGAATTCATTCCTAAAACATAGTGGGTGACATTAGTACCTGGAGTTCACCGTGTGACGCGTCTCCGATCTGCTGCTGCCGTTTAAAAGTGAGAACAGGCTGCCAGCATGTTTCCACGTCTTATTTGTGATTCTAAACGCTGAGTGTTGACACAAGTCTTGAGATACATCAGATTTAGTGTATAAAGATTTAAAGTATTTTTTGAAGTTAATGGACTGTGTATGTCCCATGTGATGTTGATAAGCAGCCGAGAAGGCAGCTGACACTTCACACACTGGACTGGCTCTATAATAGCATCTCATGTTATTAAAATCTGGTAAATTCTTGTAGAAGTGGATCAATTTGGACATGATGAAGATGAACGAGTCATTCGGTATTTAAACTGCAGCTCAAAGGTGGATTAAAGGGTCGAGTGAATCAAACCTGTTCAAATTTAACTCAAACTCACTAAACTAACCATAAAAAGGTAAAAACAAGTAGCTTTACTCTTTTATAGATGATGTGAAAGCAGCCAAACTTACGAGTCTCTCTCTGACTTTCACAAGAAGAACATTTTATTTGGAAACCCCCCACAGACCCTTGTTTTCTTGTCCTCCTCCTCCTCCTCACTCACTCTGGCACACTTTCTAAAGCTGCTTGCCATCCTCTTCATCTCTCCTCTTCCTCCTGCAGTTTCTATTTCATCAACGCATCTCGTCTTCCTGCTGGCAGCACACGCTCACTCCACTGAGATAACACATCTGCAGCCTTAAGATAAATACAAACACCAGCGCTCGAACTGCGGTTTGTTTAAAATCTAACAACACGCAGGAGAGCGAGGCTCCAGGAGAAAACACTGGTTCAGAGGGTTCTCATTCATCCAGGTCACGGCGCCTCGACGTGCTTTCCAGAGGCGGCTGGACGTGAGTTCAGTGGATCTAACAGCCTCAAATAAAAGCATCATGTTAGCAGGTTCACACGCATGCACACACACCATCAGCTGCAGACCTGTACACCCCCCCCCCCCCCCCGACACACACACGACTCTCCATGGGAACAGAGCCATCATGGAAGCAGCAGCTGCTCTGGGCATGACTCATCTGACTCTGAGGTGGCGTTGACTCG
Source organism: Chaetodon auriga (assembly GCF_051107435.1). Lineage (NCBI taxonomy): Eukaryota > Metazoa > Chordata > Actinopteri > Chaetodontiformes > Chaetodontidae > Chaetodon > Chaetodon auriga. Next base: position 2,527,863 of record NC_135077.1, on the reverse strand, counting down.
TGACGTGGAAAAGCGAGCAATGGTCAAAACACGGCAGCGAGAAGACACCAAGAGGAGAAACGTGTGGTTTAAGTTTGTTTTTCTGAGACCAAGTACAAACTGTCCCAAAGAGCCACAGTGCATGTGGAGCGCATCGCTTCATCACAGAGTCCATATTTACAGTGGACACGCTGGGCTCTGCCCTTCATGGCCTGTGCTTCCCTTCTCTTTAAAATGGCCCCTGTTATTATTAATGCACCACTCTGAGCCCCGATGTCCTTGGGTGAGAGAGAGAGAGGGAGAGAGACAGAGAGAGAGGGAGAGAGAGAGAGGGAGAGAGAGAGGGAGAGAGACAGAGAGAGAGAGAGGGAGAGAGAGAGAGAGAGAGACAGAGAGAGAGAGGGGGGGGAGAGAGAGGGAGAGAGACAGAGAGAGAGAGAGAGAGAGAGGGACGGGGGGGAGAGAGAGAAGTGAAAAGTGTGATTGAGGTTGTGTGACATAAATTACTCTGTGATGTATGTGAGAAGGTGAAACTGAGTGTGTGTGTGTGTGTGTGTGTGTGTGTGTGTGTGTGTGTGTGTGTGTGTGTGTGTGTGTGTGTGTGTGAACCTCATAAACCTCCAGTCTCTTCATGGCATTCTGCCCTTTATGAGCCGTTTCTCTTGGTCGGCTGCATGAAGTCTGTGCTGAAGAAATGCTGCGAGCCCTCGAGCACAGGCGGGACGATTCTCTGCCTCTCCTGAAGCAGATGCTGCACGTTTAACTTCAGACAAAGCTGCACAGCTAATTAGTAATTAGAGACGCACAGGGATACACTCTAAGGTCAATGCAGCGTTTTAGGATGTGCAATCTGCTCCAATCTACAGAGAAATCAGTTATCGCGGCTCCTTTTCTTTATTGAAATGTTTCATCTTGATATTTTATGTCATCACAGACCGAAGAAGCCCCGTCCTCTGCTGTCCAACAGCTACAGACAAGACAGCTCTTCCTTCAGTATCTGTGGTTATACTGCTGATGGCGGGATTACAAACCAACGAGCATGACGGCCTTCAGCCAGTGTTGGATTTTCATATGATTTTGCATCAATTTGATTAAGAACCTTGATTTGTTGTATATTTAATTTGTTGGATTAGCTGAAAATAGCTCAGATCAACATCCATCTACCAGCATTTCTAAAGCTCCTTAATTAACATGTTACATCTCAATTGTTTCATCCTTACAAAAACCAAAGTGTCAAAACAACAATTTGCCCTTTTCAGAGGATTATGTGCTGGACTGTTTCTTGGCTGGGACCAGTTGTAACCCAAGGACACTCCAGGAAGTCACTCGCCCAGAAAATGCATTTTGTTACCTTTAAATGGAGCCAGGCTAGCTGTTTGCCTCTGTTTCCAGTCTTTATGCTAAGCTAACTGGCTGCTGGCTCCATGTTTGCTGTGCAGACATGAGGGTGGAATCGACCTTCTCATCTAACCCTCTGCGAGAAAGCCAATAAGCACATTTCTCAAAAATCCAAACTATTCCATTAATGCTGATATTCATTTTGCCAAACCCATCTGATTCGCTTAAATCCAGGTCCCATCCCTTAATCCCTGTGACCCCCCTCCTCATGTGCTGGGGTCCGGTTGGTGGACGCGTCTGTAGCCAGACTGCAGTGAGTCTGGGCCTGGATTACAGGTCTGTGCATGGGGACAGAGAGGCTGAAGGGAGTCAGGGGAAGAAGACACTGTGTGTGTGTGTGTGTGTGTGTGTGTGTGTGTGTGTGTGTGTGTTGGGGGATGGGGGGTGTAATGGTGAGGAACAGACGGCAGGAGACCACAGAGACGGCTAACTCTATTCCAAGAGCTGACTGAATCACACACTGTGAATAAAACTGTGTAATGAAGCTGTGCAAAAATCTACAATTTCAGCCGTATCAACTGCATATTTACACACTCAGCCACACCTCTTTGTGCACGCACACGCAGAGCCACACATCTGTATGCATATTTACAAATACAAACTCTTACGCAGCCTCGCCTCACACACACTCACACTCACACACACACACAGGCCTTTGAGGCTGTAGAGTAACGTGTGCAGGGAGCCAGAGAAGGTTCTGCTAATGGGTGACAATAGACTCATCACACAGAATTAACACAATCTGTGCAGCCGTCTAATCCCTGTGTGGCTGCTGTCTGCTCCCAGTCTGATCAATGAGCTCCTGATTAAAACTGAGAGCTGTAATAACAGTAAAATTATGTTTTCTTTTTATTTAATCTGTGAACATGATGAAACTCTTCCATGTTGGATCTGTAAGTGCAACATTCCTGCACAAGGCTCTTAGTGTCAGTGTGACATTAACAATGACATAAATGACCAATGGCATCGTGAATTAACTAAAGATACAAACTCGACTCCATCGTGTGTCACCATGCTGGATCCCAGCTGCTAAATTAACTCCTGTCCTCACAAACCGCCGCCTCGTCCTCAGTTATTCGGCTCCAGCATGCAATTAAGAGAGTTTCATATCCCCAGACGCTGACCTTCAGGAGAGACACTACTATCAGTGTCACAATTAAATCATTATTCCCTTTAATCTCTGGGACGACTGCTCATAAAGATGAGGCATGATGCAAACTGGGGGCTGTAAATGAAGCCATTTGGAGACTGGTTGAACTGGAGAACGAGGAGGCACGGAGGAGCATGTTCGTGTGAGTCAGCCAGGATCCGAGAGTCCTGAAGCTGACTGTCAGCGTCACTGCGACTCACCCCGAGGAACAGACAACCCCCACCAGAAGAGCTGGAGCTCCCAGCTAACACCAGAAATAAAGTCAGAGGCCTGGAGCAACAGAGCTGTTCATACCTCTGACCGTCCAGATCCCAGTCTGACCGCCTCCAAAGTTACTGATGGTTAAACTCCTCAGATTGAGCTCTTAGGAGTAAAAATAAGACACTGAAAACTGTCCCATGCATTCGGCATGATGTAACAGAGATGAACTGAGACACAGGGGCTTCAACCAGAGGCCACGACAGTCCGAGTGGATTGAAGTCGGGACAGACCAGCAAGACCACAGTCACTGGGAGTAATCTGGCTGTGAGACATGTAACATCAGCCCAAACACACACTTCCATATCACGATCAACGCCCAGCAGCCTGACCACACCCGTGACCAGAGGCCACCACCAGCCGACCAGCCGCACACTAAACACAGAGCGAAGGACGGAGCCTAAAAATCTATTCTACACCTGACAGTGAAAACAGTGAAGAGGAGTCAGAGTTCCTCCAGGGCTCGAGTGTCCAGGACAGTCTCAAACACATGGACAGACAGTGTGTGTGTGTGTGTGTGTGTGTGTGTGTGTGTGTGTGTGTGTGTGTGTGTGTGTGTGTGGTGGTGGGCAGCCTGCGGTCTCCACCTTCTGCCCTTATTTATTAGCTTGCGCTCTCACCTGATTGGCTAATACCCACGCATGGGTCCAAGCGTCCCTGTGCTACAATAAGACAGGACAGACATCTTTTAATTAATCACTGTTGTCCCTCAATAGGCCATAAATGCGTTTAGAGGGCGCGGGGGTCATGCCGTGCGCTGCTGGCAGGAGCGGATTTCCGCCAAAGCGCACTTAACGATTGCATAACGTCTTGCGCGTCGGAGTTCCCTCTGTGGTCGGCTGAAGGAAACACTCATTAAAAGCATCCTTCATTCAGGGCAACAACTTGCGCATTACAAGTGAGATCGGAAGCCATGAGCTGCAGCTCTGCTGTTTTTTTCTGTGCGGAAAGTCATCTGAAGGGTACTGAGAGGAACTGACGTCCCTGCTTCGCCGTCATCCTGTTGTCGTGACACCTGCCTCCATGGCGGCCACACAGAAACATGACAGTGAATAATTACCGAGCATCGTCCCCTCATGTATCAAATAACGGTCATAAATCACAGCTGAGGCTGCAGCGCAAACACGAGCAATAAAGTGTTGGATTGGTGCAATGCTGCAGCGCGCCAGGCTCTCAGTGGATCACATTTCAGCACCAGGACAGCACAGAGACTCAGAGGGAAGCGATGGAGAAACCTCTGCAGGCTGCTCCACATGAGCAGCAATGGTTTTAAACACGCGTCTCCACCACCGAAGCTCCCATCCACTGCTCTCCAGCAGGGTGACCCTTCAGCGTGGTGGGATCCGGCGTTCAGCTCCTCTTACCTGAGTGGCTTTGTGGAATTGCTTCTTCAGCCCCGCTACAGACATGGTTGCTACACGGTGGTTCTAGACGGAGGTATGAACTGATGCTGCGGGCGCGAGAGGAGGAAACCTCGGTCCTGACTGTGTCTGGTGATGATCTTGCAGCCGTCGCTAAGTCCTGTCTACGCTGGTCTTCACCGGAGGGATCTCCTGTGAGAAAGGGGCTGACTAAAGCCCTGATCAGGCTATTGGATGTCAAACCCACATGTCTAAAACGGCGCTGACGTCGGAGCCAGCTCCCTTTAAAGCGGCCGCCTCCTCATCGCGGCTGGGCTCGACTCTCTAAAAGGAGGCTGAGGTATTTCTAATCTAAGCTCGTTTAGTGGAAGGACAAGGACGAAGTGGGGGACGGCGACTTAGATCTCCATTGAAGCTTTAATCTGACATTAAGATGAAATGACAATCTCTCACCACGTCTGTCCCTTTGGAAAGACACAAAAGACACTCGTTGATATAATTAGTTCTGGTGCTTTCCCTCCGATGAGACTCGGTGACTCTCCAGCACCCTGGACAGCGCACGTGAACGCACGCACTCCTCCACTGAGACCAGCCTGAGGGACTTTCTTTCTTTCCTCCAAAGTGCAAAAACACTGATTTACACACACGCGGGTGTTAATAAAGGAAACACCATGAGGCCTAAAGACGTGCACAAACAACAGTCACGAAACTCGTGCCAAAAAGCAGATTTAAGCGACTGCAGATGAAAGCTTAAGATGACATTTAGCTGCAGATAAAACTGCAGATACTCAGATTTACCTGCACATACAGAACGCTGACTCTGCTTTGTTGTTGTTTTTGCTAAAAACACCTTCGCACGTTTTAAAAGTCTATAACTAAAGTTTCTAACTGTCCAAATCACACGTGTGAATAAATCACCCGTGAAATCATGACCTTGCGTCATCTCCCACTAGTGTCGTCAGTTGGCAGTGATGGGATATAATTTAGTACACTGACTCAGGTGCTGTATGTAGACACAGATTTGAGGTATTTGTAAAATGCAGCAGGTACATGAATGCAGCAGTGTTCACCCAAAAGCATCATATATACCAGTGCGCTGACAGGGACCATTTGTTTCTGCAGAATGAGTCACTGCGTTTACTCTTGATACTTTAAGTACATTTTGCCGATATTACTTACATATTTGTACCTCAGTAAATGTTTGAATGCAGTTCTTCTTCTTGCAGAGGAGTATTTTCAGTGCGGCTTTGATACTTCTATTTAAGTCAGGGATCTGACACTTCCGCTGTCAGTCAGCGCCTGCTGTTGCGTAATGGCACAAAAAGCAGCTTTGACACTGGCAGTAACCTGGTTTCTGTCAAACAACATTAAACATGAGTGCGTCGACATTCATTTAGAGATAATAGTGGATGTGGGCTTTACACCGGGCACCACCTGCAGCAGAACCCGGCCTAACTTCACATATGGACACATATCAGCCCCAAACTCAATCCGATCATCACCACATTCTTTGGCTGATACGATTAAATGTTTGCACGAATCTACGGGACTAAAGCGAGTGATGGCTCTGAAATAAAGCTGAGAAGTCACCTGCACGCATTTGTCAGCTCAGCCTCAGACCCTCGACGCCAGATGGGTGACTGTGACAGGACGACTTTGGCAGACAGACTCACCCCATATGGCCACTGCTGCAGCCCTGGAATGACAAAGTGTCACAAAGGCCTTTAAAGACAGCTCGTTTCATAATGATCATTTCTAGGTGACCAATTCAAACACAGCGTGCGCGCATAGTAATGAACTGCTGTTACTCATGTGTAGCGCGTATTTGTGGGAAATGTATTTGTCACATCAGACCTCAGACTGTGTGTAAGGCATGCTTCACCCAGTTAACCCCTGAGGTAAAGACCTCCCAGAGTGACAACACACATCTGATGTTTAACCCTCATTATGCATGAATGTCTCTGCTGCTGCGTGTCAGAGGCAGATTAGACAACATGAGACCAAACATGCGCATGTACGTGTTGACATGAGACATCTCCTTCGTAAATATCTCCTTATGAAATGATGAACTTGTTCCTCAGACTCCACCACAGTCTGCTCTGTGCCTTCAGTGCTGCATCATCCTGTTTTGCTGTTCTATTTTTTTTTTTATTGTGTCTATTTCTGCACTCTTGTAATGACTAAATCCCACCGCAGAGGGTTATTTAAGGCAGTGCAGGTTAAAATGAAGGGGAGCATTTGTTATGTCAGTGGCGCCATCGTGTGGAGACTTTCTGAACACACACTCAGACAGGACTGATCTGCCGTGTGTTCATCCGTCGCTCTGTTTATTGCACATGCCGCAGAGCCAAACAAGAACAGCACGTTCAATAAAAATATCAGAAGCTAATCCTAAAAATCGATTATACAGAAAATCAAATCACGATTTTTATAATTCACAGATGCACCAATTCCACCTCTACCACAAACTCAGAGGATTTCAAAGGTCAGAAGTTAAAAACATAATCATCGAGGATGAAGCGTTGAAGTATCACATCTTACGTCAGCAGCCAGGACACTGTTTTTATACATAATACAGATCTGCACCACGTCTGTCCACTGTCCAATAAATCACAATCCATGATGCTTTGCTTCCACCTGGTGGTCAGACATGATGCAGCAGTGATGATACATATTCGTGCAGAGGAGTGAAAGCTGCCATTCAACGTATATAATTACAGCATCAGTTCAGTCACACGAGGCCAGCTCTGCAGTGAAGGCAGCATGTGTATGAGGGTGCATCAGATGAACTGGAGGAACATCCTGAACGCCAAACGTTTGTTTAGTGTGAGCAGCTCTCAGCGGTTAACAGAAAGTAGGAGTGATACATCAAGCCGGCTGACAGCGACCTGAGTGCAGTTCTTTGCTCAGTTTTCCTGCTTTCCGGCCTCGACGGGCAGCTCTGATGAACTGCTCGGTCCCACGGCTCACTGATCTGTACGTGCACGTGTGGCCTGAGGTGAGTGTCCATTTGTCTTAACCGGAGACGATAAATCTCACCTGGACGGTACAGATGGAGGGAGGCTGAGCTCAAGTGAAATATGAGATTGTTTCCATTTACTTTATTACACTGAGCGCTCGTCTTTGACATCAGCTCTGACTGAAGTTGGATCAGTCGGAGTTTCTGTTACGAACATGTTTCTATTCTTTTACAGAGCAAGGAAGGCAAGTTTTAACATGTATGACACTAATGTCTGTATCAGGCAGTCTTTGTGTTTTGTAGGTTTTGTCTGCATAGACACAGATAAACATTCCTCACCTTCAGACCCTCGTTAAAGGATATCACAACGGGATCTGTCAAAATCATGTTCCAGTTTAACCTCATATATGAACAAGCCCCCAGAGACACTTAAACCATGACACTGGGGGCAGCAACCCGAGGAGACAACCATGGATTTTCTGCCTGAGCTTCACGGCCTCTAATGTGGAGGCTTTGACTCTCAACTGAGGTCACAGTCCGATGAGAAGAACCCACAGAACTACATGAGATGCAGTCCTGAAGTCACCAAACTGACAGCCTGGATAAGGGCCTCCCAGTTTTCCAGAACCTCCTCCCGGCCAACCAGAAGTCCTCACCTATGATCACGAGCTCTAGGTAGTGAGGCTCAGACATCCAAGAGGAGCCAATAAAGGTGGTTCTGATCAGGAATCTTCTGTTTTCTGGGCTTGTCCAACCAGGAGGAGACCCAGAACCCGTGGCCTGGGAACGCCTTGTGATTCTGTACTAGCTTAACTAAGATGGTCTCCGTTAATGCTCAGGAGCACCCGCTCTTGTACTCTCAGTTCGTTACATTCATTGTTTGCATCTGTAAACTAAACATGTTGTGTCTGCTCACCTTGGAGGCAAAAGTTCACAAGAAACTGACTTTTCTGTTTTATATTAATCTTTAAAACATTAGGCAAATGGTTATGTTTATGTTTTGTCATGAAGAAAGCCCTGAAGAGCCTGCGTCTACAGAAAGGTGCACTTATACCTGTGAGGGGAATGTGTGTTTAGGTGCAGACGGAAACGACAGGATGGGCTGCGACGGCAGACCTGGAGTCATCTGTCACACATATGCTAGCCGTGTCACCGGAGACAAACAGCTAACGCACAACAGGCTGTGGTCATGCGTTTGTGTGTTTCGTAAGGCCTACCAATCCCCACGCCATCCCGCTCCACTCAAACATGCTAATGTACCTGTGCTCTGCTCTAATTGGTCCCAGTGATGCTCACCCTGCTCCACCTGTGTTCATGGGAAGCCTCCAGTCAGTCCTGCAGTCAGGCCCCCGCCACTGTGCGCGAGCGTGCAGTGCTAATATTATGCAAACAAACACTTCTTTGTTGTTTGGCACTTCTTGCACCGACCCGCCACTGTGGAAGAAAGGGAGAAAGTAAGTAAAGGGAGAAGGAGAGAGGGAAAAGGGGTGGGTGAGTGGGGGTGCTTGAATTCATTAGTGTGATTACCTGAGGTGTGCTACTTTACGGGGGGTAATCTGCCAGCCCGCTTCATACCCTCCAAACTTCAGCCAGTCCGCTAATGAGCGCTTGGAAAAGTTAGTCAAGGTGGAGAGGTGCTTTGAGGAGCTGCACACCGCAGACCGAGGCGTCGTTATATATGCTGGAGCAGAAAACAAAGGATGGCTGCCTCTTGTATAACCACCAGTGAAGACCGTCTTAGCTGTTGGTGTGATTCTGAACACACGTAACGTGGCGCTGTGGACGCCGTGCCAACTGGTGAACCTGCAGCCTCAGACCGAGACGCCCGGCACATTTGAAAGCGTGAGATCTCCATCAATACACTGCGCCCAAGAACGGCAGTTTGACTGATGTGTGATATTAGGAGCCACATTTTCTACAACATTTGAGACAACATCCCAGATTAGTCATACGGACACCAGAGGGTTCAGGCAGTCGCATTCAAAGAGTCGCTTCTCTCTGAGGTGATGCTGAGGACTGCAGCTTCCCTCCTACGCTGTGAGGGAAGGTGGATTAGAGACCAGATCAACCCCCTCTCCCATTCTCTCCTTTTTTCTGCCCAGGAGCTCAGGCCATGGCTTTAGAGAGACGGCTGCCATGAGCAAGGCTTAGGACGGTCCACGGGGACGGACAGAGTGTGAGTGTCAAAGAACAAGAAAAGTGCAGGAGCAGCTTGGTTACGATGGACAAGACAAAGAGGTGAGAGAAATCCAAAAAGGGAAGCCAGAGGATATTAATAAATATATAGATCCTGTAACTTTCCCTTCCTCTCACACTATGTCTTTGCTTTATCACACAGCATCAAAACATAGCTTTAGTCCCCTGAGTGGCTGGCCTTTTTATCTGCTCCCTAGCTTCCCACGGCGGGCCGCATCCACCCATAATCTGCTGCCGTTTCATGTCTGGAGCGCTGTAGAGGAGGATAAGGGACTTGTTCAAGTGAAGATCAATGAGGTTGTATACATAGCATATGTGCATCAGGAGAGTGTGATTCCTTTTTTTCCTTTTTAAGGTGGCATCCAACCTAACGCGAAAGAAAATTATACATGGATGCACTGAGGAGCTGCGTCTGTGATCTAAAGATTTAGAAAATAATTATCATTAGGCTCCTGACCAGAATTTCACACCGCTGTCAGAGTACAGAGGAGCGCTGTGAGACTTCTGTCATCCACTCTGTAAACAGCATCTACCTTTTGTTTGTGAACCTTCTCCCTGCGGCTCAAACATGAAGGAAGACACAATGAAAACTGTAAACATGTTGCATTATACATTTGTCAAAAAGCACATTTGGCTGTATGTCACGAGTACCTTGTTATTTAAGACAGTGCCAAGTGTCTGTGCGCGTGAAATCAAAGCAGGCTGATATATTGGCAGCAATAGCCGGGGAGTGAAACTGTGTCAGTGAAGTGAGGGAAACCACCAGAGGCTGTTTTCTATTCACTCCGCAGCTGCTTGACGAGATCTGCAAGGACTAATTGTGCATCAGTTGGAGGCTGCAGAAATTCACGGTTTGTGCTTTGACTCTTCTTTGTACTGTGGGCTACCCGCCTTCCCACCCAAGTGGCACACACTCACACCACAGGGAACTTAAAAGTACAACAGAGAAGCCTTGGGACACACACAGAAGCAAGACAAACACGCACACACAAATCATCGATCGACCCCAAAGTCAACCCGTGACCCTGACCTCCTCTACCCCTCCAGGAACAATCTCCTGCAGGAATCTGTGGAGAGAAAAAAAAAAAAAACACAAGAAAGTTGGATTTAAAAAGAAGTCAGGATGAGAGAAGGAGATAAAGACGGAGGGAAAAAATGACACAGAGTTGACTGTGTTGGAATGAATAAAAGGGGAAGGGAGGAAAACTCTGCATTTGGAACTACTGATCAAAGTCGTTCCCACAGGAAACGTCTCTTAATGAGAGCTGAAAAGAAGAGGAAGACAAGGAGTGAAGGAGAAGAAAAGAAGGGGATGGCACGCCATTCCTGCACAGAAAATAAAGAGATGAATCACACACAGCGCCGCGTGGAAGACATGGGAGTGCGTTTTGGATGGGGGGGGGGGGGGTCGCTGTTTGAAGGGTGTTTTCAAGATCGTTTTAACGTCTTCACTGAGGGAGCGTCAGAGGCAAGGCCAGGTTAATTAAACCCAAGGGAGCACCAGCTGAGGGGGCCCGCATTTGAATATGTCACAGAAATAGCACGAGGGTGTCAGCCGAGGCCGGGGCTCGGCGAGCAAACATGTTGACTATGCATTACACGCTAAAAGGAAGAGCGAGGAGCAGAGACAGTCAGACAGCGGAGGGGTGGGGGCACCGAGATAATTTGCGTGGCACTGATGCTTTGCTCTTCTATACCCAGCGCGCCACCGGATTTCTCTGGGTTATTAATGTTTGTCATTAGCTGCATTACGCTGGAGGACAGTGACTGGAAAAAAAATAAAAAAGCTGCAGAAATTTATATGGGACAAATATTGACAATAGCTGGCTCCTGGGTATTGGAGAAGAAGGAAAGATGCAAACTATGTTAATGAATGGTAATTAACCACAAGGGTTCGTCTCTCCTGGATCCCAGCTAAATTGGTCCCCGAGTTGCAGCCAGAGACAGTCCTGGCCTAATCCTTTATTATAAAAAGATAAAGGAAAATGACATCATTAGCATATATTTGAGAAGGGAGGGGGGATTAAAAAGTGGAATTATTTCTTTTTAATTCCTGAACGGAGGATTCTTCACACCATTGTTAATTATACATAATAAAAAGAAAGGAGGGAAGTGGTGAAGAGGAAAACAAAAGCCAGGGGAGGTAAAGAAGGTAGTAAAAAAAAAAAGAAAGGAAAGAAAGGATGACTTGAAGGGAGGAGTGTGTGGTCTCCTGTGTAGGATGCCAACTCAAGGACAGAGGAGACCGAGATCATGGTTTAATATTCAAAATGAATAATAAGAGAAGGAAGAGGGAGAAGGATAAAAGGGGTTGGAGGTAGCGATGTCAAGGATGGAACCACTCCTCTAATACCCCCCTGTGCTGTGCCGTGTGCACATGCAGACCCTTGTTAATGATGTCAACAGCGGGGGTCACTTGTTACACACAGGAATCACGCCAACAGCCAGCTGTCAATCATGAGAGCGGCGTGAGAACCCTGCTGTCCACCAGAGCGCCCTCAGTCCCCATCACACCCTGACTGACAGTCCTCTGAACAGCTGGAACGAACAAAATAAACCATTAAGATACGGAAGCAGAGCGGGAAATTCACGACCATAACGCAGCCAGTGAAGTACCAAACACTGCAGACAAAAGCATGTTCCACGGATTTTATTGAGAAATCAAGAGGAAATGAACTGTTAAATTAGCAACAGAGCAAAGACTTACGGAGCAGGAGCTGTAACAAATCTTAAACATCCACAGAAAGAGAAATAAATACTCGCAGTGCATTTGATGGATAAAATTGAGGGGGTTTCGATCACTGGACGGAGGCTGAAAGAGCGGCGGCGCAGTATCAGGTCTGATAAATGGATCCACCTTCTTACGCTGAATATTCTGCTCGCTGCTGCACTCTTGACTTTCTCAAAGTGTCGACTTGGCATTGCTAGGTCGAGTCCCTGCACCCCGAGGTCCTTGAGGTGCCAAATAAATTAGGGGGAGAGGTAAAAGAGAGTTTAAAAAAACTTAAACATTAGCGTAAGCATTTGCCTTATCACCCCGGGTCTGCGTCGAGAGTGGGGGAGTGTGGCTGCACTGTAAATTAGCTTGGCGCTAAAGGGCCCCTGTCTGATAGACATAGTGCACTGAGCGCTAACACAGATGTCGAGGGCTCATTTACAAAAGCCGGGCTGCTGCGTTGAGCCAGTGGCCCAGAGTGAGTCGACAGCGCTTTTCTCACAAATATTGGTTCTGCTGCCCCGGCTCAGCTTGGCTCAGCCCAGCTCCCACTGAGCAGGAACCGGGGAGGGAGGGAGAAAAAGAAGAGGATGACAGTTTTCCCAGCCTCAGCCCAGGGAGTCAGGCTTTTTCGCTGACTGGTGTTGTGAGCGTGGCCAGCTCTTCTGTCAGCACTTTCCTCTCCTTCATCTTCACGCGCACAGCCTCCATTAGCTGGCCGGCAGAGGGGATCTGCAGGGGAGGGGAAGGATAGAGAAAGGGTGTGGGGGCGGCGGGAGAAGGGTTAGAGAAAATGAGGAAAACACACAAATGCACCACTATTCAAAAAAGTCTGATTTTTGACACCTGGCAGCTTTTCAGAGAGCCTGTTTGCTGCTTGGTGAAACAACAGAACCTCAGCTGCGGCCCGAGGACTCGTCAAACTTTTGGAGGACCGTACACGTCGAGCGATTTGACAAAGAAATTCACAAAACAGGCCACACAGCAGTAGTTTCACACCTAATTCACCTCTTTACTCTTTTTCCTACACTTCCACTCTCAGTCAGTGGTACAGAAACAAGCACTAAAGGAAGGTTTTCCAGTCGGTCTTAAAGCAGCGCTCATTTAAACAGCTCCTGGTCATTATTAGAGATACGGGACAAAACGCTGGATGATCCACACCTGAGAGAACAAACTCTGACCTGCCTTACATCAGCTTCAGCTCAACAGGGGGAATCATAACTCCTTTAATGCACATTTTAGGGCAGGCTTGAAAAACGTGAACCTGCGAGCACTGCCTTTTGTTGGATGGGGCGAAGAGACGCCACGCTTTCCCCGGAGGCTTGAGTTGATCACTCTTCAGCAGACGTGCCTCGAGGCATAATTAAAACATCACTAGGGACAGTTAGAGCATTGTTGTGTTTTTACTGGACTGAATTAATGCTGGGAAGGTAAAACGATGAGAATCGATGTCCACTTAATCATATAGGATTACAAAGGTTGAGCGTGAAGGAACTTTCTCTGTGTTTGGAAACGCTGGAAAACTGGAGATAAAGAGGTGGACAGGCTTCTCCCCTGAGTTCTGGCTAATTTTGTTTTTCCTCTGAATCGACACAAGGATTTTATGGTCATTAGGGCGCCTGATCAAAGGCAGGCATTCATACTGGATCACCCATAAATATTCACTTCAACTTATGTGCAGCCTTTTCCGAGCGAGGGAAACAAATTCGCTCCCTGAGCAATTTCCCAAGTCACATGGCATGAGATGAGAAGTGGACTGGCCAAGCCGAAAATAGTGACTTCAATATCATAAAATCTTTCTCTCTATCTCTTAAAAGAGAATGTGAAAACATAAGCTATTGAACCGAGCGCAGAGAAGCCGGCTGACACAAGTCTGAAGCGCCGTAACAAACTTTACGAATAGCATCTGCGTCGGGGAGTACAAGCGATCGCGTTGCTTTGAAGTGATTAACACAAACTCACAGCACATATTGGAATAAGGTCTGCAGCTGATATGTTTGAAGGACACGGCAAAGGACTGCCGTGTGATCTGAAACCACCGTCTTATCAATTTCCAATACGTCTGGAGAGCGAGAGCCTCAGAAACTCACGAAATCACAGGCAGTCCCCGTGCCCCCTGACACCTCTCTCCTCTTCATTAAAGGTAACAGGAGCAGGGAACACAAGGCCCCGTGTGCCAGGAAGTGTGTTTGCGTGTGTGTGTGTGTGTGTGTGTGTGTGTGTGTGTGTGTGTGTGTGTGTGTGTGTGTGTGTGTGTGCACTTGAGCGTGTGTGCAGTGGGGAGTTAGTTCCAGCAGCACTGGATGCATCAAACACACAGCGCTATTCCTCAGAGAACCACTACACTGAAGTAACTGCTGAGACATCTCCCTTTGCCTCGCTCCCTCGGGGAGAGTTCACTCTCTGCGTCTCACACACACACTCGCACACACACACATACACACACACATTTTCCTAATCAGCTAATTGCACTTAGAGCCACTAACTATGCAAACAAACCCACTAAAATAGAGACATAGCCACAACGCAAGGCTCTGTGGGACAGCAAAGAGGGAGACTGAATCATTAAAAGCACCGATGTGGGAATACGGCGAACAGGTAAACATGATCTAGATAAACCTAACATGGGTGAAATTTAAGTCAAAAACAGAAAGAGCTCCCATCTACAAGCACTCTGTGGGTATTTTAAGTCTTTATCACAGACAGAGGAGAGATGACAGGAAATGAAGGCAAGAGGGATGCAAACAGGTCCAGAGCCGGACGTGAAGGGATGCTGCATGTCGTGGTTGGCGTCTGAAACCACAGGAAGTGCCCACCTCAACTCCTTCATGAGAAATCAAAAGCACAAAAACTGTAACCCACGAGCACCGGCGCGACGGCATAACATCTTCATTAAAGCTGATGAATGTCACCAAGTGCGGCGAGAGAACTTTAGGTCTCTTGGCTGATAAATGATCGCACTGCGTTTGATAAAACACCTCTCATTCTCATTCATCTCCCTTCGGTGTGTGACTCACATCAGCAGATCGCGGCGGAGGGAAACTCAGGCGCTTGCGAACGGGACGAGCAGGACTATCGTTCGCTTTCATCTAAGTGCCGCATTTGCTGGGGACCGACACCCTGCAGGATGGTTGGAGGTAGGCTGTGATGCAGCTGCTCTACTGGATCCCCTGGGCTGCTTCAGGCGCTGTGAGGGAACTGGCACTAATGTTATGCTACAGTTGATTTAGCCGGGCCCCTGTCCCCTTTGGCAGAGCTAGCCAGCACCGGCAACACAGCCGCTGTTTTGCAAGAGACCCTGTCCCCTTTGGCAACACTAAAAAAAAGCTACTGTTGCATTAAGCCGTGCTAACTCGCATCCATTACTATTCAACAGGCCCTGCAGAGGAGACCTTTTGTCTTGGTATGATTTCATGAACATGTTCCAGAGATGAACTGACATGTAAAGCCACTGACACTGACAAGTGTGTGTGTAAGAGTGTGCGTGTCTGTGTGGAGACAAGGACAGGGGCTGCAAGCAAAAGGTGTTTTTATGAGCCAATTAAATGGCATTGCTATTCCACAGCCTGGGGCGCACCTCAAGGCAAGGAGCAGCTCAAAGTTGCAGCACTCCTGTGACCATTGTCTGGCAGTGGCATCTCATCTACCAACTTTTTTTTCTTAACAGATCGATCATTCCAGCTCCTTTGTCTTCTCCCTCAGAACGGGTTAGTGCAATTATTTCCAAGGGCCCAATTTGTGAGTGGTTGTAAAGATTGTGTCAGGCTGCTGGATATCTAAATGAGCACGAATGGAGAGGGAGGGGGAATCACAGAGCCTAAAAGAGATACAAGGGGGTAAATCATCCAAATTTGCGAGTGACGGAGTGTTTTTTCTCAGCTATTCACGAGTTTACCGCCTTATCAATACAACTGTAACAGCCGGGATAAATTAGGTGCTTAATTTGACTAATTTTACACTAAAGAAGCAGAATTTGGGTCCTTCAAATCTCTGTTAGGAGTGCCTACCTGTACGTCTGTGACAGCACCACGACTTGTATACAGTTTGTATATTTATACTATAGTAAATAAGGATGTGCAGTACTGGCTGCTGTCGTAATATCTGTGAAACAGCACGGTTTGAATGTGACGGCTGTGACAGGAGCGTCTCCACAGCGGTGAACCTCCTTCTCGCCGTTCGTCTTTGTCCCTGGCTGGTGAGCCGCCTCCTATCTAGGCCAGTGTTCAAGGTGAGGGAGAAGTAGTTACAGCAGTTTTATCACAGAGAGGGAAAAGCAGCTCTTTGATCTTTGATCTTCTCACTTTTGTTTGAAAATCAAATTTATCAAACGGGGGAATAACAACAACAACAGCATGATAAATAGATTAAAAAAAGGCCCGAGCACAAAGGCACCACACTAAAAAGTCTTGCATTTGATTATCCCCGATAATGAATATGTCACATTTGCAAAGAGGGGCTCAGGTAAGAAACCCACTAAAGCACAGACGAGCCTATTCTCTCCCTCTCCTCCGTAATTACCTTCCCCTGCAGCGGAGCAGATCCCTCTCTTTTCTCCCCTTTAGGCCACTAGAGACTGATATGAAAGGGAATTGGACACTTGGGGCCACAAATACTGTAATTAAAAATCTCTCCTTTTCTTGATACGTTGTTTGGAAACATCATTTCATTGCACAACATGCATTTGTTAGGGATCTGACCTAAATACACCCTAGATTAAACACAGGGAAGCACCGGGTCTTTGTTTCAGGTTCCTACTCATTAGGTGTGAAAATGAGGTGATTCAGGCACGATCGGTGTATAAATTTAGAAAGGTGATATCCATAAAAAAGAGACGCAACCTTTAGGTAGAATTCAGCAATCAAGAGCACACCCGTGATTAACTGCAGGGCTCATTGGCCGAGGTAATGTACTGGGACGCAGTTACAATCAACAAAAGTGGCTGCGCCTGCAGCAAACTGTCACACACACACAGTAAGAAGGTGCTAAGAATTGTTGCCTTTCAATGCTGACTTGCCATGAGGGAACTGAACACATCAGCTCATCTATTCAGAGAGGAAATGTCTGCTTTCATCACAGAGTCTCTTTCCGTGTTGGCTCAAAAAGGGAGCGTCCACGGTGCTTGAAAAGACGACCCTTGGGCACAATCAGACTGGCAGTGGTCTTAAAGCTCCACAACAGCATCGTGACTCCAGAAGAGCAATAAGATTATTCACCTGGCCTGTTTCAGCCAATCTCCTGGAATGTGCTGTTTGCTGTAGCGCGGCTGTCAGTAATCACCCCGACAGTTCGACGGTTAAGGACCGACCGGCTGTGTCTGCTGCTTCTGAGCAAACAGAAAACGTCACGGCGCTCTCTGCTAATAACAACAACCCTAACGCCGGCCTCCTCCCGGGGACGCCCCCGCCTCGTCCCCACCGCTGTTCCAGTGACATATTTACAGTACAAAGGCTCGGCCCGAGTCCCCTCCACACACATACAAACACACTAACAGAGACGAAAAAAGAGTGGCTGATTTAATTAGCGCAATCATTAAATGAGGCTTAATTAGAGTCACTTTCCTTGGGAGAGAAGTGTGGTACTCAGAGCGGTTCCTTGTCATTACGGAGGCATAATGAGCCACACAACACAATACACTACCCCTCGCCCTCACAGCGCTGACAACAATGGAAAACTTTCTCAGTACATTAGCACAGTCGGGCGTCGAGCCTTTGATATGTTTAATACTGAGGGTTAATGATGTAATGCCCTGTGGAAGTGCCAATATGGTGAGTAACTTTGACAAGAAATGGCATGAATAAAGTCTGTTCTTGAACTTCAGATAAATGAAGCCATTTCCCGCCGTAGCGATGAGCTACGGGGACCCCTCCCCAAAGTTCGATAAGGGTTTGAAATTACAGGAATGATTTCAGCTCTGTGGTCCATCCATAAACGCCTCTGATGTTTTATAACGAGTCCAGTCCGGATTGGTCCGGCCTGTCTCTACTACTGTCTTAATGTAATGTTCACCTGCTTGTTATAGTTTGGAGGCTGATAAGAAGTGATGCCCGTACGCCTCCCCCGGGCGTGATTGTGAGGTAAATATTAGCGGGCCCTCGGCGGCACCCCATACCAGTAAACCAAACCGCTGTCCTCTCATAAAGAAATCAACAGAGTCAATGACTTTTTAAATGTTATTATGCTGTCATGAGGCTTGAGATGGGTATGTGCGTGCACAAAATGAGTGTGAAAAATGATCTGGAGGGAACATGTGTGTTTGCATGCATGTGCACACGCTTGCATGCACATTGCTCCTCCTGTTCATTATTGGCCAGCAGCAGAAGCCAGTCATTTCCCTGTCTTCATAAAGACTTGGCCCATTAAATTCTACCTCCAGTCAATAATTAGGACTCCACAAATAAACCAAAGGCAATTAAATCAATGCTTCCCCGGGCCGGTGCCTGGACCCCACGGCCCACATGGACACTCCATCTTCTCTGCTGGCCTTATTCATGGTGGGTTGCAGTGGAGCCATACAGCACACCCCCTGGCCTGCTCATGATTATTAGATAGCACCGTCCCTTGATCCTGGCTACGGAGCGCTGCTTATGGTGGCTCTCCACTGAGAGGCATAGGGTTTGATTTCATTAACTCACCAGTGGAGGTGAGAGACGAGGAAATGAATGCAATGTTTCATTTGGTTTTGAGTGGACGTGCGGGGCAGCGGTGAGGGGGCTCCAGATATGTATGCCACTGCTTTGGCATGGAGGGAGCAGCAACTCCACGCGTTCACAGTCACGTTATCTCCACTCCTGCAACACAGTTTGCCAGTGTTTCGTGGGCGTCTCTCCTTCTTGTTATGTTGACATGTGGCGGCACATGACAGTGATGGCGAACAATGGCCCTCACACAGAGACACACACACACACACACACACTCAGAGTGAGTGATGGGTTTGCTATTGACAGGGCCACTGAGATAATAAAGTGCTGTCCCAGTGGCAGCTCCATTAGGCACTGACAGTGACAAGATGAGGCTGTCGTGAGAGTGCACATGCACACACGCATATGTACACATACCTAGACACACACACACACACACACACACACACACACACACACACGGACACATCCTCATCCTCTTTCAGTGACAGCCAGCCTGTTAAGGACATGGATCTCGCTCTCATCTTTCCTTTCACTGGGTCTATTTCTGTCTCTGTGTCTTTTTAATCCAAAGAAGTGTGTGTGTGTGTGTGTGTGTGTGTGTGTGTGTGAGTGCAGCTCGGGGGTAAGATCATATCACTATTAGGGGAGTGTGTTATTAGTGTCACAGGCAGGGTGACAGGCCAGGCCACTCCACTTCACAGATGTTCTGCTTGGCGAGCCTTTCATAAGCTATGACAGAGAGCGGAAAGGCAGCGAGGGTACAGTGTGAGAGTTCTTCAAGTGTGTTCCCTCACTAAGAAAACGCTCGCTTCTCAGCACCAGCAGACACATGCAGCACTGGCGCATCATCGCAGCAGCTTTAGAAACGTCACATTAGGAGATCTGTGCAGCAGACAGGCGCTCAAAGTGTCTTCATAGACCCTTCCCCTGGTCTTCTTAGCAAGCGTGGTTCACAAAAAAAGACAGAAAAATGAGAGACACAGGCGGAGGCAGAGTCTGGTGTCCCCGCGATCCGACGGCAGGCTTTTAAAAATCAGACAAGAGGAAACCGCGAGATAGAGAGAAAAGGAAAAAATGAGAAATAAATAAATAAACAAAAAAGCAGAACAAGATGGACTTGAAAGGGGATAGAAAAAGTCTGCTGCAGTGAGGGGGGATGACTGCGGCGGTCCCAGCGGTCCCCAACGGGACCTAGGGGCAAGTCTCAGCCTTGTCATACTCCGCTCTTCTCCTCCTCCACTCCACACACCAGCTCCAGCCACCCCTCCTTCCACCACCCCTGTTCTGCCCACGGAAAACGTCGATAGCAGGCTGCCGGTGCCGAGGTCTCTGGTGGACACTAGCTCATTCTCCTGGCATCGACAGGCCCGCCAAATCAATATTTAGTTCCCCACTAACAAGCTGCCTCGGGGTCTGAGCCAGAGAGAGAGAGAGAGAGAGAGAGAGAGAGAGAGAGAGAGAGAGAGAGAGAGAGAGAGAGAGAGAGAGAGAGGAATGCAGGACAGTGGAGGATGGCAGAGAGAGACAGAGAACAGGGACTGAGAGCTGTCCAGCTAGAAGGGAAAAACATGGATTCAGTAGAGTGCTGTGTGTGTGTGTGTGTGTGTGTGTGTGTGTGTGTGTGTGTGTGTGTGTGTTAGTGTGGGAGGGGGAGAGGAAGGTGGAAAGGTCAGAAGAAGATCTGGGGAACAAGAGAACAGTGTCTGGTGTGTGTCGTGGTGCGGAGGCGACGCATGAGTGCCTGCGGCAGCCGCTGACAAGAACACAGACAAGACACACACACACACACTCACACACACACTCGACACTCTCAATCATACACATATCACAGCGAGCAGACGTTGACAGCTCTCGAGTAAAGCTCCAGCAGAGCACTCACAGATGAGTGGCTGTGCACACAAAGACTCACACAGTGAGGATGTAGTTGCTTTTCTTTGTTTCATCTTTTTTTTTTCAGAGCCTGGAGCAGGACACATTGGGATGGGAACTAAAATTCATCCTTCATTTAATGTATTTGGGTGAAACTGGCGGCCAATTATTTCTACAGTGAAGACTGACAAAGCAGCAGATCTGCAATGTTACGGCTAAAATATCTGGTTCGTAGACAAAAAGGTCCAACCGTGATGGAAGCTTGAAAAATCAACTTCTAAATATTTGTGGTTTGACGGAGGAACACACTCATTCAGTCTATAAATGGAAATGAAACTTAATTCAGATTAAAATAAATTATTCTTAAACTAACTCACCAAACAAAAAAAAAATCGCAAAAGACATAATTTTTGTGTTTTTGTGCTGTAAAAACTACTCTCTCAAATCATCAGTGTATAATAAAGGCAAGTGCTGTCAGTTTCCACTGAGCCACTAAGTGAGCGACACATAAACTGGTGATGGATTGATAACCAATTATCCTTTTAACTTCCATAAAACAACACAGATCAAAGTCCCAGTGGGTTTTATTTCTGCCCATCATCTACTGTCTATTCATCTGCTACTACCAGCTGCACATGAGCTCTCCTCTCTGTGTATATGTGCAGGAATGAGTAACTTGTGTGATCATTACTGCAGATGGGGGAGCCTGACCTTCTGCTGAAGGATATGGTTGAGGTGGTCCAGCCACTCCTGGTCTCTTAGACTCTCCGAAAGGCCATCTGTCCCCTGCAAACACAACAGCAAACACATGAGAGGACGGAGACGGAAAGACACACACGGTGACAGAAGTCGTGCTAACGTTCAGAGCAAATACCTTCAATAAACCCTCAGAACCTCAGTGTTTTGGACGTGGATAAAATCTGTTAAATTTCGGGTGAATCTGGCTGGAGGTGTGCTTGATGTTTCCAGAGAAATCCGGCTGCGGTATCTTAACAGTGGCCTCTATGAGTCTCCTGCTTGAGGGCAGAATTGTAGCATCGCACAACCAGGACCTTGACGAAGCTCTCTGGAGACTCAGTGGCGAGTTATGCCAGCATAGGTTTGCATGCTACTCATGTATAAAGACCTAACAGAGTGGCAGCCTTGTTACTACTAATGATGATGGGAGAAGAGCAACTGCATGGCCATGCACACCTCAGCACTAATGCGCTACCTCTTTCCTTCGAGCCCCAGGTGTTGCTGTTCCAAATGATGTGACAAGCCTTGTACTGCCTCACAGGGACACGGGGGGGCGGGGGGGGGGGGAGCGTGTGTGGCTGAATGTTAAAGCGCAGACTGGTGGGTTTAACGGGCACAGCCTTGTGAAGTCTGGAGGTGGTGAGGGCTGCCACAAGTTGGCGAGGGGTGAACTTTAAGTGAACTTTGACAGAGTCTGCTTCGGGTGTTCGCTGCACCAGATCGCCCAACATCAACAGCAGTGCTACAGACAAATGTTGGCTTTAATCCAACTAAGGAAAGAATCACCTGAGCCATTACTGTGCATATCAATGATTAGACATATTAATCATTGCACACATGTTGCATAAATTCCCAAATATCATGAAAATTCAGTACCATGAACGAAAAGAGAAAATCCACCTATATGCAATTCTTCACTAGTTTATTTGTGTGTTTGGTGCACGAGGATGTTGTTTTTAATCACGCAGCTGCAGCAGTAAAGGCTTTTTAACTTTGGTACTTTAACAAAGCAGCGTGTCTTTTTGGGAAGCACACGTTCTCTTTCCTCTGGACCAAATTCAGAAAGACACTCTATGAGCAGGCTGGGGGGTTTAAGGGCCCACTCCTCGGGTCTGGAGGGCAGACGTTTGGATCAAGCACGCTGCTTCCTGGTACCCTCTACGTGTGACTCATGGTGACAGCAGGCATCCAGGCTAATTTCAGGGACAGGGTGTGATGTGTGGTTATATTGGCGAGAGAGAAAAAGAGAGTTAGAGATGGGGTACACTCTTACGCAGTGTGTAATAGTGTATGTGTGTGAGAGTGAGCGTGCTTGTCCACTCCTTGGTAGATATATAACAACGCACTGCCCCTCCATCAAACATTAGGCACAAAACAAACTGGTCTGGCAATTATAGCCTTATTACCTCTGGATCATTAAATCCACAACAAGTTGCCCAGGGAGCCTGGAGCTGCTCGGCTCTCTCTGGTCCTCTGTTGCACACTATGGAACGGATAGAGGCGAATAATAGTGCGCACTATGATACATGTGTGTAAGCATGTGTTGAGTCGTTACGTTGGAGCACACTTACACACTTTTGCATCTATGCACATACAGTCCATTGATTTTCTGAGTGTTTGTGTGTAAGGAAGCAACTGTATGACTTTTAAAAGCTCTCAAAATTAATTTAAAATCTAAAAAACAGGTGAACCAATCCCCCACTCCCATGAAATGGATGAAAACAATGGTTTTCTCACTTTTCACTGCTATTCTGTCTGGAACGACAGACCGAGCTGGAAAAATGGCCTCGTCACAACAGCATTTCTGCTCAGTAAAACAAATCCAGGTAAAGCGCAAACCATGACTAATGCTCTGGAGGAAAGAAAACATGTAGCTTTGGAAAAAGAAGGTCATTACAAGAAGGCCATCTGTTCCCAAAACTCTCCTAAAATATAACCACAACCAGAAATAATTCAATAAAAATTTTTGATTCGCCTGAAATTCAAAAATGCATCGATTTCAAAACCAAGTAGCGGTGCCCTACAATGTTAAAAACTTCAGAAAAAACACTGTTGACAAGAGAAATCTGCCAAACTAAAGAAAAGTAGCTATGCTGGCAATGGAGTATTCTCATTTAAAAGTAAAACTGAGAAGTAAAAGCGATCCCACTGCGCCCTGAGCTCTCATTCAGCACACTGGTATCACACAACCAAGTGAATAAATGAATACACTTGTTATGTGCTGGACTTGCTGAAGACTGCTGGGACATCCTGATAACCCCATGTCATGTCCTCAAGTCCAAAGAAAAGCATACGATCTACAAAGGTCTTTCAAAAGCTCTGTACATTTTCAGAGTGAGGGGAGGGAAGAACTGACAATTCTCAGATCATCAAACTTCGTCTCTGGAACGAAAATGGTTCTAATTTTCAGCAATGTGGCGACTGTGTGTCACAAACCGGCCTCAGCTCAGGTCGAGGACGGTTGTATACCACAGATCCATTTTTGTAAATGTCCACCTAAAGCATATTTAAGTTCAGGCTTGTTCCTCCATCACGCCGACCTAAACACAAAGACTGATGCAGGTACAGAAACAAACCTCTCTCTCTCTCTCATCCAACATTACACTCACTAACACGTAATCATACTTAAACTGTTAACCTCACCCCGTGACACAACATTTACAATCCTCTGGTAGCGCTGCGATCTATGAATGTTCAATTAACAAAACAGGGAAAACACACGCACCGCGTTAAGGCACCAAACAGGCCGTCATTAGCACCCATTAATACGACGGAGAAAACAAAGCGATGAGGAGAAAAGAGTGATTTCACCCACAGAGGGCTCAGCTCTGATGAGGGGGACTTTCCGTCAAGTGAGAAAGTGTTCCCCGTCATCTCCTAGGTGGAGCTGGGCTGCAAAGGGCTAAAATTGGTTTCAAGTGTGAGTAAGTGCCCGGTACGCCCTCTCTCATCTCGTGATAGATGGGAGGAAGTCCCCAGGGATGGGAGGTTGATTGTAACATGGGGCTGCTAATTGATGACACGGCTGGGTATGATCTATGAGCAGAGGCAGGACCCACCAAGTTGGAAGAGAGTGAAACTCGAGACTTTTGCACGTGGGAAACAGTCAATAGCAAAGATTTTCAGTTCAATGACTGCTGTGGGTTGAAAGGAAGGAGTTGTACTTACTCAACTTGCGCCATATTAAATCTTATATCACTCGACAGGTGCTGCAGGTGCTGGCAGGTTTTTGATCTTGGCGAGAGCAAGAACACCGGCTTCAGACATGAAGCCACATCCTTCTCTATTGCACCGCAACTTCCCAACTTCTTAGTGACAAGCCTGGGTGTGTGGTACACCTTCACCTGGTCTCCAAACTTGCTTAAATCTATGTACCCGTCAATACGAGAACGGACAGGCAGAAGCAGAGACTTCCAGCGCGACTAAATGGTGTCAGAGACAGGTGAGATGAGCTAAGAGCAGACGGCCTCAGCTTCTCCATGCTTCCTCCTCTCTGCACCGTGTGCAGCATCTGTTCCCAGAGGACAGGCCAATGTTATGGCAGCTGCTTGCACTTCATTTAGTCTCAATTGACAAAGAAGGCGCTCAAAGCTGCAAGCTGATATTGATGATATAATGTCTTTCCTAGTCCTCTGGTGCAATCACTAAGCAAAACCCCCTGAAAACTTTTAGGATGTTTCGAAATTTCGCAGTACAGAAAATCTATTATAGGTATGTGGAGTCTTCTGGGCATAATCTTTACTTGATATAGATCCTCAAGTTAGCATTTCTATGAAATGTTGACCCACTGTCCCTTGGCCTTACCTGGTCAGTCTCCATTATATCTGCAAGATCATTCTCTGACATATTGAGGATGGAGGCAGCGATGGACTTGGCTTTGATCATGGACTTGGCTGAGAGGCCGCCCTTTGCTGCCACAGCGCTGGCCTGCCTCAACCTCCTCCTCTTCATCAACTGCTGTTTGACCTCTTGAACGTCTAAAAGTATTTCACTGGCCAGGGCCTGAAGGGGGAGGACAAGAAGGAATAAAAAAAGAAGAGGATGATGAAATGGATATAGAAAAACAAGAGGGATAGCTCTGCCTGGCAGATGAATAAATGAAATTGATCAAGCATGCGCCAGAGAGGCCTAGTACATTATGGAGGAATATTGAGTTTGACACACTCAGATTCTCTTCGGTTTCGCCTCAAGCTCCCTTGTAGGAATGTGGACCTGAGGGTTTGTTGCCCTGTCGATTGAAAGCTGAGGGAACACAGCTTTGATACCAAACGCACCCCAAGTTTTGCTAAAATCTCCACAGACAGAGAATCATGCATCAGAGAGAGAAAGACAGAGAGCTACTGAAAATACAGCCATTCATTTATTTATTTGCTTTCTGAATGTCTCACAGTACAACAGGGCAGCATAACACTGTTAATAATTAAGCTATGAGGGGCTGTTTTAAATGGCGCCCAAGTGAATGGCAAGCGAGACGAGGAAAGCCTGGGATGGCACAGTTGTCGGGCACTAAATGGGAGTTTGCTCTAAATACAGAGAGACAATTAAATGTTAAAACTGCCACTGTACACGAGAAAGTCAATAAAGTAAACTCCCCTTTGCTTCATTTTGAGCTTATTGATCGAGGCAATAATCTTCTGTATCATTCCCTTGTAAGCCTGCTGAAAAGCTGACCTTGGAATAGATGGTCAGATGAGGTAGAGCTGGAGACAGGAGAACTCACAGTACACAGAAAACAAAAAGCAAACAAACAAAAAAGTACAACTTGCTCTTGGACAGCACACAGTATAACCAAAGCAAGCAAGAAACAGTGTGTGCACACACACACAGGCATAAGTACAAATATAAGAAAACACTCAAGTGCATTACAGTAACAAGGGTAATCACACATGAACAATGTTGAGTAGCGGCAAACATCCACTCCTCTCTCTTAATTTCACACGGGTGGATCAGGTGCAGCTTACAGCGCCGGTGCTGGCTGTCACCGGAGAGCGCCGAGCGAGCGGGTGGAGGCTCTGCAGCTGGAGTGCGCGTGCTGCTCTTTGTCCATTAGCAACATTAAATAACAAAATAAACAAAATAGAAGACAAAAGGCGCTCAGACATCCAGAAAGTCATGTAAAAAAACGCACAGGAGCACATTACACAAAGCCCATAGAGATACAAAAATAATAAAATACAGAAAATGGGAAAACAGTAGTTTACATAAATCGACTCACGCAGCGAACGCTGGATTTTCAACTCCCCACAACAAGTCTAATGTGTAAACATTATAAAACAAGAAAAGTGTGAATCATCTGTGAAGATCCTCAGTCATCCACCTCAGTGAGTCCAGGTGCACTACGTCCGGGCGTAAAATAAACCGAACAGCACTGATCAAAGAGGATGAGACTACATCATAACCATCGTCCACTTCCTGATAGACGGAGACATCTTTAGCTCCTTTTGGTGATCTGAGAGCTGTGTTTACCCTGAAGGAACACACAGCTCATTAACAAACAGCCTGTTCTTTTATTTACAGCCTAATAGATATTCACTGTCACTAGTCAAGGGTTACATTCAATTGACCTGAACCCTGCATGTGGAATAATCCAGGGCGAAATTAGGGGGGGATTTATCACTCATTTTCAGCCCTGGGAGAGACAAAGGGTGGGAGGGGGATACTGCAAGCATTCACAAACACACAAACACATACGCATGCACACACAAGATATTCCAGAACATACATCTTCTGTGTATGTACATGTGTCTGTGTCTGTGTGAGTTTGTTGAAGCTCTTAGCCTGGCTAGTACCACAATCACTATTGCCAGAGGGGCAATTTAGGCAGGGCGAGGATTAGGGCATGGAGATGGGGATCAAATGAGCAGCAAAAAGACATCCTCTTTAATAACCAGCTACCTCTGAACCTCTTCACACACGAGGACACAAAGGGCCATTCAAAAGCATGAAGAGCAGAGCGGGAGGAAAAAAAAGCTTTAATTTCGCTAGATTATGCAGGCACTGATGTAAAACAATTGGTGTTTGCTGTTGTTTACACACCGTGAAAACATGAGTAAGATGTTTAATGATGTAACCGCCTTTCAGGGAGCAGGTATACGAAAGGTGTATACTGTAAGGTAATCCCAGGTAAATGTGTTATGTCATTGTTGTCAGGTAATTTCAAGTAATTACAAAAATACTCATACATTGCAATTGAGAAAAAAAAAGGACAATACTACCCAAATTCAACACAATCTTGTACTTTTCTGCAGGGGTGACAAGCCAGAATATTCTTTACAAGACGACTGCCTTCAGAGTGTGTGTCTGCATCTGTATGTGTGTTGCAGAGTAGTCACTACATGCAGGGCCACTGTTTAGCAGTTCAACAGCAGTGCTTACAGCCTGGGGCGTGTGCAGGGGCCAAAAGGGTTTGCTGGCACACAATAAAGAAAAATCTCCACGCACACGCACACGCACACACACACACACACACACACACACACACACACACACACACAGGCACTAAAAACAAAAAAACAAGCTCATAAAGACACACACAGACACATCCATACACACACACATGTGCAGCCCTCCGGTCCTGATCAATACATGACAAGAGTAAATCTCCTCCGGACGTCAGGCAGTCCAATCAAAGGGCTCGGTGTTCTTATAGGGAATCACAGGAGCCAGGGGGAGACAAACAATGATGTGAATCCTCAACAACAACACAATGGCCCCACCAGCCTAGGGTTATGGGAATGGAGGAGAGGAGTTATACGAGCGTGAACTGTATTTCTATGAATGTCTATACACGTGTGCTTTCACATGTAATGCAGCTTCTACTCTTCGGGTGCATGTGGACTGCATGCATGTGCGTCTTCTTCGCCGTAAAAAAATGAAGTTGTGAAAAAAGGAAGGCTGAAGGTTTAGTGGTGTGAAAGAAATAAGAGGTTAGAAAATGAAGCAGAAGATAAAACATATCCACCTCTGATTCTGAGCCATATTAGGACAAGGCTGCTCATATTTCCAACTTGTGAGGACAAAGGCAATGGAAAATTGCCATTGAACTGTTTCCATAATGTGCCACTTGATTTATGTGTGTGCAAATACGCTGCCACCGCTATCTATCTCTGCCAAGCCCTTTCCTGCTTTGATAGGCAGGTGTCAGCTAAACAGAGTTGATGGACGGCCTTTATCAGTCTTTGCCAGACACACACGTCGACTGACACAGACACACAAACACACCTCAAGGTGATGGATTAGGCCAAAACAAAGACAATAGGGCCCATTCCCGTTGGGCGCACAGTATTCTCACAGTGGTGGCGAGTGTCTCGCTACACATTTGAAGAAGGTGCAAATGCATAATGGCACATTAATGGTTGCAGTTCCTTCCATCAATCATCTGACTCTCACAGGGGACACAGTGGTGGTGGCTGCAGGCTTAGCAAGATAGTGCTGACGTCCTTCCCCGTAACCATATCCCCCAGGCCGCTCCTGGGGGATCCTCAGGTTTGCCCTCACCAGGTGGGATGTGTAATCCCTCCAGTGCGTTCGGCGTCGGAGTTTCCTCCCAGGTGGACTTTCCCAGAATATGTCTACAGGGAGGCGTCGAGGTGATGTCCTGGTGAGATCCCTGAATTATCTAAGCTGGTTCCTTTCAATTCTTGGTTCCTGGGCTCCTTCAGGGTATCATTCTGGTAATCAACTGAGCAGCTGTTATTCTTTTGATCACTACCAAGACCTCATGTCAATTGAGATGGAAATTAAAAACTTTGCCTTGAGGTGAAGCTTCCTGAAAAGCCCAACAGGCTGGTGCCCCGTTTGCATAATTGGCGACACCACATCAGTTGACTTCACCCTCCATCTTGGACAGCTACAGCTGAAGAGGCAAAGTCAGCTATCCACAAATCACAGGGGTTTCGATGCTGAAGTATGCTTGGGGAACATGCTGAACCCTCATTGCTCCTGATGGTTAGATGCAATCCTGAGGTCTTCAAACCCCTCACTCTCTCCACTTAACTTGTCAGTGTTGCACTGTTATTGCACTCACCCCAAATTCCTCAAGATGCCCCATAAGACATCCTAGGGGACATGGTGATAAGCCTTCTGAGAGCACAAATGTTACTAAGGTCCATGTAACATTTCAGAAACGTCAAGGAAGACGGCCAACACAACCCAGACCTTTCAGCATGGTAACATGCAGATCTTTTTGACTACCTTTATGACCTCTGCCAAATACGTCATCCCAGGCCTCCCCTTCCTATATTGTTTGATCGTTCGCCAGAACTTCTGCAAAGCCATTACAAAGTCTTCTCAATGGCACCTCCCGGTTCCTCCCACACAAGTGTTTGCTTCTGCATCCACAGATTCTGCCAATTCTTCTGGTTTCTTTGATTCCTATCTGCTATCAATGAATTCTCCAGTTCTCCGATGATCTCCTGGCCACAACCATGAGCATCCACCTCCACAACCCAGGCTTTGAAGCCTCACGTCCTAAACCTCAACCAGGATGCAGAAAAGAAATCTTCAGAGTGCGATTGCAGTAGGCCTCATCCAGACATTCCCTCTTGAACTTCAGTTAGTTTTTCCCAGGTCTGTTGGAAAGCTTCTTCCACCATCCCGACTAACCACAAGGTAATGATCAGCTGACAGCTCTGGTCCACTTTTGCTTGAGCATCCAACACATGAAGTTGCAGATCTGAGTTGTTCAGTTGTCCACTGGTCTTTGGTCCACTGTGTTTGGAGCCAGGTACAATTACAGTATGCACTAATTTTATCTTAGGCTCCAACATGGCGTTGATTATGGACCAGCACAAAAGTACAACAACAAAACACCTCTCAGGTTTACATGTCAGGCTGTTCCTCCCGGTCCATGTGTCTATGGCAAGTTAGTGTTGAAGTCCATCAGGACCCCAACCGGAGACCCCAAAAAGGCTGGATACTTTAAACTGGTTTTCAGTGCATATGCTCAAACAGCAGTCAGAGAACTTCCTCTCCATGACACACACTCACAGGCAACCCCCTCACTCTCTGGGGAAAATGGCAGGACTTGCGAGTATTTCCACAACTGCCTGGGCAACTCTGGAAAAGGACAGTTCAGGCCTGAGAGCAGATGCTATGCATAGACGTGAACCCTGCTGTACAGTATCAAGTTGGAACAACACCATGAGGGAAGCGATGAGAGTTTTCATTTGCAGAGGTCAGCATGTCAAGGCCCCAGTCTTCAACTTTCCTCAATTAACAATGCACCAGACCCCTACACCTAACCTTGCAGGTGAAACACCCACACAATATCATTACAATTCATAGGTGAAGACCTCGCAGGCACACTACACCATATTGGTTTAAGACGAGTTAGATGATTTGACTGGACCGTCTCTGGACCCATGGCCCTTGATCGCTTAACCCTTTAGTGCAGTACCTTGATGAAAGAATGAAGCTGCTCCAGCTGGGAGTAGGCCTGGCCTATCTGTCTCTGAAGCCTGTCCAAGGCATGGGAGCTCTGCTGGGTCAATCCCTCCATTTGCTCAGTGGCTGTCTGTTCCAGTGCAGCCAAAGCCTGCTCACTGGCTCCCACACGAGCCTGCAAGGCATGCATGCGCTGCTCCTGTAAAGAAAAATAGCGAGCAGAACAAGTTTGTTGATTGTTTTTACTTTGACATCTGAGTCTTTCTCTGTTGATCAGTGTCAAAAATGCTCATTTATATTTTCTGTGATTAAAAGTTGTACAACAATAAACATTTAAAAAATCCAAGGGGGACTGTCAATGCCGAAACCTCTTTTCTTTCGACCAACTACACACAACTAACTGTGATATAACTGATATAATGACATTTTTTCCCCTTAAACACAGAGAAGTATGTGACTGCACAGGGACGGAGGAGTTACTTAAATAAGTCAGTAATTGATCTGAACACTATCCAAAGTGCTGTGGGGCAAAGTAAATTGTTGAAAACAGAAAAAGAAGATTGAAAGAGGAACATTGAAAATCTTTAATATGATACAGCTGTAGTGAGAACGGGCAGTGTGGCTGTTTCCCACCTTTTTTTCCAGGTCCTCCTTCAGTTTTGCACAGGATGCCTCATGCTGGCTTTTCTCTGTGGTTGCAACGTTCAGTCTCCTCTTTAGAGAATCGATGAGGGCCTTCCTGTTGGTGGCCTCTTCTGATAAAGTTTTCACCTTGGAGAGGGAGAGCAAAGGGGAAACAGGAAAGTAAAGAATGAAGCTGAAAAATGGGCTGAGGGAGTTTCTGTTGTGACGCAGGAGTAACCAACAAGTTAATGGTCACTATAATTAATTGTTTTCCTTTTAGTAACCCAGGAAAAGTAACATCTGGGATGTGAGAAATTCTGAGCACCACAAGACCAATTTAGCATGAAACGAACTAGATGACACGATGACTGTGTCAGCTGTGATGTGCTATGTGCACCTTCTTCTCCAGCTCCTCCACCTGTCCACGGTAGCTTTTCTCCATCTCCTGCAGGAACTTCAGTCTCGTCTTCAAGTCCTCCACCAGCTGCCTCTTCATGGTCACATCTCTCTCCACGTGGCTCGTCCTGGAAACACACAAATGTGGCATAAAGCATACATGAGTATGTATTCTACACAGATGTTCACACACACACACACACACACACACACACACACACACACACACACACACACACACACACACACACACACACACACACACACACACACACACACACAAAGCTGGCAGGCACAGTGTCCCCAAGCAGTGCATCAGGCATGACAGCTCATTATGACAACTAAATACACTAGCATGCTGTTTGGGTAAGTGGAGGGGGGGTGAAATAAGGATGCATATATAATTCTAACTGGCATATATTAGAACAAGTGCTCTGGCGGGGAATACCCCAGTAAGTGTGACTGGGGAGTCCTGTTTGACAAACGGCATCTCGAATCAGCAGTGACACGACTTGAAAGACTGTAATCAATATTTAAATGTTTATTATTTTGGGCTCAGCGTTACACCAGTCACATATAAAAACACGTCAGCGGGGGGACTTTGCTTGGGAAGAAGTGATTATGAAGAGAGTACGCTCCCAAAAATGTTGTTTGTTTGTGTACTGTGCTGATAATACTTCCCCGAAGAGAGGCGAGCTCCGTGTATTATAAGCTCTTCGTGTCTTAACGCTTGCAAACATACGGCACATGTCACTTCTTGTTTCGATAACCCGCTGTATTGACATGTTTAATATTCCAGCATTCTGCACAGCCATATTACAGTGAGGCCTTGTGTTAAATGGGCTCAGTATGTTAGTATGTTTTATTCAGTTTTCATAAAAGGCAAATATGAGGCATTTTTCATGGTTGTCTATGCCTTGGGGAATTAGAACAAATAGAATAAAGATCATAAGGATGCAGTTAATTAAAATGGTTTTTGCCGTTTTTTTTTTTTTTTTATTTCAAAGATGTAGTGGATCTCTTAGGTCCCACACGCATCACGGTTTGTGTGTTTTAAATAAACAGATGACGCAACGCTGGAGCAAATGCTTTCGTGTAAGTAAATGTCCCTGTCTCCCTAGGTGGATGAATGCCTGAGGGCAGACTGGCTAAATAAATGTGAGCTTGTCCTATTGGAGTGACATTAAATTAAATGAGAGAGGAGTCTAGCCGGGGGTCTTTGGGGGGAAGTCGCGCTGGCTGGTTACCCCATGGATTTGGCCATTAATGAGAAAACCCATATTGAACCTTTCAGATGACTGTCTGGTGTTGACTTAAAGACGGAGAGCAGCAATAAGAGCCCCGGCAGCTCCCTCTGCCCCAATGCTAATGGCAATTAGACCGACAACATTTATTTTAGATGTTCTCTTCTTCTGCACCCCAAAAAGAATAGAGGATAAAAAAGAATGAAGGATATATGGAGCTTCTGCCGGAGCGTGTGATCTCTATTTATGAGTGTTAGTGGGAAGAGAGAAAGGGAGCCTCAAACTATATCCCAATCACTCGTACGTTTGTTCCCTTTGTTCTGCGCTTGTTGGCAATATTGTTCATCAAACATGCGTGCATTGTAATGATAACAGGCAGTGGTCTGAATCGTGTGTGCGTACGAGAGCACAAGAGCGCAGATTTCTGTGTATGTTGTTAAGAATGAAGTGCGGGTGGACGTTTCATGTGGCTGATAGACAACAGGCCTGAAGATGAAAGAAGCAGCTTCATAAATAAGGCAGGGCCATAGTGCCGGATATTGACTGAGGACATGCCGGTATACTTTGAAATTCATTTCTTTTTTTCCCCCTTCTCTTCTTTAAGGCGAAGCAGCCTTGCTCCCTGTGTGTGTGCTGAGATGTATATTTCAGAGACGTCTAGACATGTCTTTCATTCTGAGAAGGGGTCCCTCCATGGAGGCAAATGGAGAGGAAAGCTAGAAGGGGTGGTGTGTGTGGATGAGTGACTGAGTGTGTGACAAGAGGCTGAGGATGTGCTGGAAACTCAGCTGAGGGATGTTCGCTCTGTCTGGCTGTGATCCGTGGCGCTTTGGTCACACACAAACACATACCTACTGTGATTGTACACATGCCCTGGATGCATTATTGAGAGTGGCAGGCAGAGGACACAGCATACTCGACAAAGAGAGCGAGAAGTAGGAGAGCCAAGTTGTTCTTTGTACCTTTCTCTCAGTTCAAAGATGAGATCCTAATGCAGAATGATGATGTACGCCTTTCACAACACTGTTCAAATCTACAGCTTCCCTGAGTGAATTGTTTATAGCTATACATTCTGACTATGTAATGCAGCGAGTGCTACAGTACGTGAACCATGTAACTCATTAGGGCTTGTGGCCCACAGGCCAGAGTGATGCTGTGTGGGTTTTAGTGTCATGGGCCAAAATGGTCCCTCCTGCGGCACACAAACAATCAATACACTGCTTTGATCAGCACTCCACATCAGCTACCCACATAAGCAACACCGCACCACATGACACACAAGACACCCACATGCACACATGTGCATACACATTAATTCCTTCAGTCTTTTTATTCACTCGCTCATGAGAACATGCATAATTTCACAAATGATTCATGCAGAGGAGAGGCATGCCTTCGTGGAGTGCAGCAGACAGAGTGCTGCCACTTGGTGGAATCAAACACTGCAGATGAGAGCTGCAGAGAATGTGCAAATATGCAGACAGAGACACGGGGAGACGGAGAGACAAAGACCGGCAGATGGATGCAGGGAGAAAGAGGGAACAGTAACCGCTGTGCTGCAGAGCAACTGTAAGAAGGAGCACAAAGAGAAAGAGCTAATGAAGAAAAAGGTGTGAGACTAACTTGTCCTGCAGCTGGCGGAGCTTGTCCTCCTTCTCCTGGAGTTGGCCTCGCAGGGCTTTGTTAGCTGCCACCTGCCTTGTGACCTCCGCACTCGCACTCTGTGGGGAGGGCACACGGTGTGTGTGTTTGTTAATGCGTTTGAGCGTGTACAATCGGGGGTGGGGAAGGTTTTCACGACACGGCTGATGACAGGTCAGGCACAGCATGCCTCCTCATTATAGTTACAGCGGGAGGGTGGAAGGTGCTAACAGAGGTTAAGAGGAAAGCAGTATTTTCCAAAGTGGATGAGATAAAGGGAGTAATTAGGAGAAATAAGAATTTATAGACCTATACTACGGCATATATATCAATGTGAATTATGTTAAAAAAAAGATTTTAAAGGTGGAGCTGACAGTTGGAGCAGGTACTAAATGTTTTCCAGCTGCAAACATTTCGTAAATATTATTCTAAAAAAAAAAAAAAAAAATCCTGTTTTTATATCTTATATCTCTGCATTGTGACATATTAAGACACAGGCTCATGACGCAGGTTGGCTACAGATCACAAGACTGATGGATATTTGAATGTGCATGTTCACTTTGGTGTAAAGGGCCCCGCGTCTCTGGTGGGAACTGCACCAGCACAAGCTTTTGACAATGCGCTAACTCGGTGTGCGCACCCCCACAGTGCATCACTCGCCTTTCCCTTTTGCTGTCACCTGACATGACTTCCTTTGCTGTGTGTAACGACAGCAGCAATCTGCTCGGTGACACTGACGAGCTGGCTGTGGAGAGGGTGATAATACTGTGGTACCACTCACACCTTATTCCCTGTGATGTTGGGCACGTCTCTACTGCTATTCCCCATTTCTCATCTTTCTGACAGGTACTCTGTAATAAGATCAAATGATAAGAAATGCTAATTCGTGTCGAAATCACATGCAATTTCAGGTGATGTTAAGTGTAAACTGATAGGTTCAAGATTTCGTGTTTTTTTTTATGCTACATCATTTGAAAGTAAAACCTTGACAGAGTTTCTTTCAGAGTTTTGAAAGTCCTCAAGGACTGCGGGCCGTTCGAAGCAGCGAGACATTAAAGTGACTCAGAAATATCAATGTTTGATAAAATTCCATGATGTATTTCTTTTTTTTTTACAACTGAAAACATAAATGCTTGTGTATTCTAACACTGGAAGCCTCTTTGATAACGCACAATAAGGAGCAAAAAGGCACCAAAAGGAAATTCCTCATCTACATTTTCTTCCTTTGGTCCATAAACATTCCCCTGCACACAAAAATCAATGCCCTTTTTGAGCCAAACACGGTTAATACTCTCAGAATTTTCTTTGTTATTG
Organism: Chaetodon auriga; assembly: GCF_051107435.1. Taxonomy (NCBI): domain Eukaryota; kingdom Metazoa; phylum Chordata; class Actinopteri; order Chaetodontiformes; family Chaetodontidae; genus Chaetodon; species Chaetodon auriga. Next base: position 2,491,995 of record NC_135077.1, on the reverse strand, counting down.
ACGGTGTTATCCATTCAAGCTTCATAGTGCACAAAATTGGAAATGAACATGATGCTTAGCACCATCATCCTATTAAGAGATTTACCTAATAGGGCGTGCACAACAAGACAAAGCATGAGAGCAATTCATTATCCCCAGAATTCGACTTGTAACTTAGAAGCGCTAACCTTAAGTTTGGCTTGCAGCTGTTTGACCTCAGCCCCCTGGTCCTGAGGGGCAGGATTAGCCGAGGCGGGGATGGTCCCGCTCTTGCAGGAGCACTCTGCGTTTACTGGTGGTGGTGGTGGTGGTGGAGTTTTCTGGGGGAATGTGATTTGCCTCCACTGCTCCAGCTCCATCTCCAGAACCCTTCTCTGCTGCTCCACACCAGCCAGGTCAGAGGTCAGCTTCTGCAGATTGAGCGACGGACAAAATTGGTGGAGCAGGCTGCTGGTGATGATACCACAACTCAAAACAAAAGTTCTGCCAACTGTTACAAAACCAAGGAAACCAGTATGTTTGCTGTAGGACGACGAGAGCTAAAAAGTAATGGAGGCAAGATTTACATCGATATAAATTGAGGTTAAACTCAAAAAGTTTGAGTCAATCAAGATCCTGGCTATCTCGGCTTCACAGTGCAAAAATGTATTACTGCTATAAGAAAAAAAAAACATCTGACTTAACAAGTCTTTATTTTAAATTCTCATTACGTGAATATGATAAACGCAGACACAAAGTAAACACAATATGTTGGAAATACTGTATGCCTTCGCCACAGGAGAGCTGCAGGCTCTGCTTTAATATCTCAGCTGTGATAAATCTCCTTTTTTATGCTAATTAGGAGACAGATTATGCCGGTGCCCAGTCAATAGGGCCTAATTCTCATTGTGATTGGCATGCATAATAAAGCCGTCCTGCAGAATCAGAGAGCACTTTGGGATGGAGGGAGTTCAGCATTTGGTGAGTGGCTGGGTTTAGTGTGATGAACGATAATGGCACAGGCTGATCATGTACAACGTACAGTGTATCAGTGATTCTAAACATAAGCATCTGAGGTGAACACTGTTAACCACATGTGTGCGGCGGAGCTCAAAAAAGCTCTCCGGCTGCTTATTAAGAAAATATGAGGCAGAAGCACATCTCTGTGAGTTTGGTTCAATACTGCCACAATTAGCTGATATGGTATCATTTCAAACATCAAGAATGCTTAATGGCACAAACAGGAGACATGATACATGAAGATGTGTGCTGCACACATGCTGGCACACACACACACACACACACACCCAAGTGAAACCGCAGATTCCCAGGGGTTCGCCCTCTGCTCTGCATACATGGAGGTTATTGATATCTGGTTGCTGGCTGACACCTTTTAATAGAATCCCTCTTGTTTTAGGTTTCCTCTGCTCTGTTGAAGACGCACACGCCATATCCCCAGAGAGGGAGCGAGAAGCAGGAGTGGAGGAGAGAGAGGGAGGAGTACAGAGTGAAAACGCGAGGCTATGGCTGCACAGGCGGTGGCGCACGAATTAAGAGTGGCATTGATGACACTTCCTGTAAGACAGGCTTTGATTTCACAGGCCATTTTCAGCCCTGGTGAGAGATGACACTGACGTGGACTGATGTGCTGGTCGTCTGTTAGGCTGGAAGAGAGGACGCCTTTCTCTCTCTGTCTCTCCCGTCTGAGTGGTGGTCTCACCGACGCTGCTCCAAGTGATACCCAACCATTAGCGGGATAAAGAAGGAAATGGAGGCTGCTGAAATAGCCACACGGCCGAGAGCATATATGAATGCTTGCAGTCATACATGCAAAAGACAAAATCTAAATTAACATGTCAACATAGATCACCCCGGGGAAACACCAGCGTAACGTCTAACAGTGCAAGTTCCTCGAGCACTTTGTATTCATCCTGCTGGCCAGACTTTTGACGTGATTTTCAGGGCAACGATCATTAAAATTCATATAATGTCTGGATCTTTTAAATACAGTCAGTTATGTCTGTTGCAGCCTAATCCTGTGATAATCCCAGCCCCTTACATGTTAGAGGAGGGCAAGACACTCCGAAGGCAGAGAGATAAGGCTGGTAAATTTGAGAGGCGATGTCACAGCACACTGCAAAGTGAAGTGAACGAGGACGTAATGGCTGAGTGAGGTAGATAATCCGAACAACCAAATGATCCTGTATTTGGATGATACGCGTGACGAGCACATTTAGTCAAGGCGTGGTAGAATTAGGAGGGCACGCTTCACCTGTCACCTGAGTTTTTTTTAAGCTTCTTACGCCACTTTAATGGATCATTCTGGTTTATTACAACTCCAGTCTTATTTTTGTAGCTTTTGGCCATTATTTCTATCAGCAGTAATAACATTTCTAAGTTAATTATTGAGATTTGGGAGTATGGCAACATGACTTAAGGACAGACAAGGCAGAAGCACGACTGGTCAGACAGGTTTTAAACAAACCTCCGGGTCAGATTAACTCATTCGAAAGAGAAAACCGAAGTGAAAGCTGTAAATATCTATCACAGTTCACAGACTGACATTCTGTTTCAACTTTGCCCCTAAAGCACTCGCCGTAGTTTTGAGTGCACAAAGTTTTCCGGTGCGATGAGGATCATGACTGACATCGCCGGGCACATGCTTTCGGTTCTACCTCCAAATAAAGTGCTTTAGATAACCCGGCTAAACTGTTGGTTTGTTTCCAGCCTGTCTGCAGCGATATTTCCACATCCCAGCAGTAACTTCGCCGAGTGTAATGTCTTCATAACTGACCCAAGCTGGAATAAACAGGAATCATTCTTTAAGATTAACATGCTGGGAAGAAGGGGAAAGGAGCATGCATCCGTAAATATCTGCACAGCAGGTCTGAGAGTCTCATTCTGTTGCTGATAGAGACGTCTGTGGGGACACCATGGACCTGGTGACTGAGCGATGAAAGTGCCACCATGCTGCTGAACACATGTTCCCCTTAGGCTGGAACATGCAGGGCTGAGTACAGCACGACTAAGCACATCGCACCTCTGCACTGCACGTCTATTGCTCTATTGGTCTCTCATGGGCAGCAAAACAGTGTTTAAAGAGCAACTGTTAAAGACATTTAGAAACTCAAATTCCAAACTCAAACAAGAACAATAACACTCAGAATAAATAAAGAGGAATGAAAAAGAGAACAAGCTGGAAAGCAACTCAGAAAGGAAGGAATATGGAAATAAGACTTAATGATGGAAGGAGGTAAGGAAGGAGGCAACAAGGGAAGGACGGGCTGGCCGAAAGATCAGGAGACACAGTAACACAAACAAGTTTCTGTGAAACTGCCATGCTACTTCTCACATGATGGCCCCTGTGGAGGCTGTCCTAAGCCAATTACAAGCCGAGAGTTTTAGTTGGAGAGTTGGCCAGGACCTGCTGGAACAAGCCCAAAGTCCATCACCTCTTGCCCTTTCCAGAGAGGGCAACAAGACCTGGCTTTGGCCAGTCAGTCAGCTTCAACTTTCTCCAGTGGAGTGGCATTAATACTGCAGGAGGAAAGAGGAAACAAACAGGAAGACAACAAATCCCTCTCTGTCCACTCATTCACGCAGCGGTGTGTGTTTGTGTATGTGTGCGCGTATACATGTGCCTTTACTGCTGTGTCTGACTCTAAGGTCTCGTTGGGCCTCGGCAATCAGATGCCTGGGTGGGAGCACAAGGGCCACTTCCTAGGTAGCAACACCATGCGGGCTGCACTCTGACCTGTGTGTACAAGTCCAATACATTGCATCTGTACTGTTCTGCACAGTAGATATACAGACACATGCGCCTAATCAGGCATCCAGTGGGCCCTCACTGGCTGCTGCTATGTCTGAATTCCCCAAAAGAAGTCTCCTGCCTGTCGGATTAACGACTGTGTCTGTCTAGGTGTTGGTGTGTGTATGTGTGTTCGTATGTCGGTGTGTACAAGGAGGCCCTGACAGGAAAGATACTGTTTAGGGCAAAAGTGCTTGGTGATTTATTTATAGTCTATACCAAGTCTAAGAGTTTCCTTCCTGGAGGCAGATACTAAATAACTAAATGAGTGTGTGGCAGCAGACTCTATGAAAAGCAGTCACCTCGTGTATATGTGTGCACACAGGAGCACGTACTTGGAGAAATGCAACTGCTAGTGACACAGATTGTTGTGGAGATCTGGCCTGTTGAAACATTCAGTGGGATGAGACAACAGCAGAGTCGGAGAGAAAGCGAGGAGAGAGAGATTCTCCTCCTCTCCTCTGCTCCGTGGTGCTGACCTCCACAGGCGAGGGTAGGCCTGTCAGCCACACTTATTAAGCATGATAAGGGCAAAGGACCTGCTACTGCTGCACCCAGCAAATACAAAAGAACCACAAAAAGAAAGACAAAGGCAGAAAAATAAGAAACTTCCCAGCACTTACAACTGGCTTTCCCCTTTACTCATCTCCCTGTATTTTTCCCCGAGTTACCTGTGTGAGCTGCTTGTTGCTGCACAGTTTCTCGGTGAGGGAGGTGAGCTGCGCCGTGATCTTCTCGTTGGCCCTTCGCAGCTCTCTGGCTGAAAGCACAGCATCTTTCCTGGCACTTCGCAGTATGTCAATGTGACGCTGTAGGGACTCGATGCGCTGCTGCAGAGAAGAGGAGGAGCAGCGCTGGGTCTTCATTAGCATCCTCTTCCTCCTCCACCTCCTCTTCTCTCCCCTCGTCCCTCGCTCCCAGGGCTCGTGCTGTTCATCGTCTAACAGGAGGAAGTACACGCAGGCGCCTCAGAGTTGACAAGTGCACAGAACAAATCCCTATTTAGAAGCTACTGCTGGGAGTTAACAGGTGTATGTAAAAGTGTCTTTGTGTATGCACAAGTGAAAACTGGGATCATTAACATTTTCCATTTATAACCAATTCAGGAGTGTCGAGCTTGAAAAAAACAAACCAAAAAAACAAACCTTGTTAACTTCCTAAATACTTGTTTCCGATCGACAGCGTGTACATACGTCGAGCGTTCTTCCTGCTTCAGTTAACAGTCGATTAGCTTTCTGTAGTTTTGCATGGGGGTAAAGAGGAGAACGTTTGCTACCTTGGGCCAGATCGGCGGCTTGTTTCCTGTTAGACTCCGCTGCCTCTGCGTTTGACATGCGTGAACACCTGTAGGACTGAAGGCACAGAAAAGCCAGAGATGAAAAGCGGCTGTTAAACGCAACACAAGCAGTTGACATGTTGCGCTTCTTGAAACGCGGCTCATAATGACACCATGATCACAGGGAGTGCTCAGTTTAACGCGACAAGACAAATCACCGCGCGCTTTAATAATTCACCTGAGCGCGTTCAACCAACTTCAACTGGAACGCTCCTCAGCACGGATATCGCTCCTGACAGATGCTTGCAAATGCCGCCTTTGTTCAATCACTGTGTGAAAGCCTACAGTGTGACGTGTGCGCGTGAGTGTGCAGAGTCATTTGCACTCTTAAGTGTGTATGCCTGTGTGTATGTGCGACACCTCCCAGCTGCACCATCGTTTGTAGCGACATCAAAGACTCCCCCCACACCACCACCGCCCTCCTCCTGCTCTGCCTGTTTCCTTTGTATATGGGGTCAGGTAGGATTTGATCAGTGCCAGGTTTGATCACTCCGTACCTTGCAGAGAGGAGAGGGGAGACAAACCCTTTGGTTTGTGACATGGCACGCCGTGAGGGGCCAGGGCTGTCACGCCGATGAGCCCGGGAGGAGCTGATGGGCACGTTTAGCGGATCTGGAGCAGAGGAAACTAAAGGGGATCTGAGAGTAAGGGCCCTGACAGCTCCCTGGTTACATGTACAACAACAACCCTCTCCTCCTCTCCACCTTCCCGAGGAGAGAGAGAGAGAATATCCCTCTCTTCCCTCTCTTCATCTCTCTTCTTGACGGACATATCTCTCTGGGGTTTGGAGCTGCCATGTCCTGCCGTGAAGTGGTTTGATGTGGACAAGAGCAAGGGTCCAGACCTATTGATTTCATGGTGTGGAGAGGAGAGGGAAAAGGAGGAGCACCAGCAACCATACACAGGAAACCTTTGTGAACATAAGAGCAAAGGGAGTATCCAGTGAAAAGATGTGCAGCGAGGCCTGGACCTGATCACCTTACAGGAACACTCAGAATTATCCACATGTTGACTAATCACATCAACCTCGATGAAACACTACATACACAGAAGTCCGATTGTTGTTTTTACAATGTGACGCTCACACAGGTGTGCAAGAAGCCAGCTGTAAACTGGTGTAAAAAGACATGAATTAAAACTACCTGCATGATCTCACACAATACTTTGACCACTTCCACTGTCGCTTTAAATCTGTCCACATTTTACCAAACAGCACTCTCCTTAAATCACTGCATAAGGCACAATAAACAAACATGGACTTTGTTTTGCCAGTTAATCCTATCTGTTTGTATGGATATGGTAATGTAGCTGTCAATAACCGTTACATAATTCAAACTAAATTATATTCTGCATGCCTTTTTGTTTGGTAATCATGCATCAGGAAGATTTACTCAATATTTACACTGCACTCACACAGCTTACGCTTTAATGGCCGAGTGACCGTTTGGAATCAGTGTTTTAAGGGTTTAGAAATAGTTACTATGATCATCTTAAACCCCTGGAATAAAGGCAGAATTCAAACAAGCCTGAAAACATGTGCACACGATTCAAAGGCGGACTGCTCACATGAAGCTGAATAGAAACTGAAATGTCTGTGAAGGCATGCACACACACACCCCGTCTGACTGGAGATGTTTACTCGTTTTAATCCAAAAATAATTCCAGGATGAGCGGCAGACCAACCTTTCTGTTAGCATGCTGTCTGCGAGGCGCCGTCCCTGAGGGGACACTGTTGAGACTGTCCGAGTACTCTTCATCACTGTCACTGCAGAGAGAAGAGAGAGCGGTCAGTACAGGCCTGGAGTTGAACCCACAACCCTGAAAGCACCACCAGTGGACAAAAATCCAATTTACCTTTTATGGTTGATTTAGTTGACATCAAGTAAAAATATGTGCATTTCGCCCTCACCCCTCCCACCTCCGTCCAACAGAAAATCAATGTCCCATCCAATTTCTGAGCTGGGAAGTGTAAATGTGGGTGTAAATTAAGTGAAAAGCTGCAGTGTCTGGTGCTGATGGTGAATGCATCAACATGTATGAGAGCGGCTGTGGCCTTCATTAGCCCTCTGTGTGTGACAGACGTGTGTGAGAGGCACGGCTGAGCGGAGCCAAGCAAAGTTGCATCTGATGGACACACGGTAAGGGCTTCCTGAGACACACACACACACACACACACACACACACACACACACACACACACACACACACACACACACACACACACACACACAGGTTTATTGACAGTGACCTTTGACGTGAAGGTGGAAGCCAGTGACATTTACGCTGGCGGGTTTATTAAGGTGGGGCCTGGGAGAGGCAGCGGAGGTAAAGACCACAGAGAGAGGATCTAGCTGGAACATGACAGGGCTGGGGGCTAGTTAGGGTTAAACCTGGTCAGGATGGGGCACAGGGACTTGCTGAGGACCACTAATCACCACCACTAAGAACAGGGTTACATGCAGTTGATGGAAAATACTACTCACGTCATGCTGGTGAGACAGCTAAACTTTAAACTCACTGCTAAGATTCAAATTACTGAAGGGCGTTCCCATACAGGACACATGGGGTCACTGAACGGTGTGATGATGAGTGTTTTCCACCACCACCAAAACACCAAATGAGGGAATATCTTTCCTGCACTGCACGGTACTCTACACATCTTCAATTTAAGGTCCAGAGGATCTATGAGGAGGCAAACTGAACCTGCTCCCGTGGCCCAAAACCTCACTTCATGTTGGTTTCTCCTTGTGAATCCTTGTCAATTATTCGTCACCCGTCTATAATGTGGAGTTTTCTAGCAGTGATTAAGAGCATATGAAACATAGAAAAACAATCATAAACACACACACACACACGCATTACATATTCCTACTAACAGAACAATTCAACACAGTCAGAGCGGTATCCTCCGTGCCCCTCTGCTCTCATTCTGTCCTGCTCTCCAACAAAACTGCTGATCTGCTCAAAATGGTCAGCTGCCTCCAGCAGCTCAAAACTTGAGAGAGGGAGCCAGAGGGAGCGATAAAAAGGAGGGGAAAAAACAAAGACTTGTCAGTAGCCTTAACGAGTCTGACATCTTTATTTGGCACTACTTAGGCCAAACCTCCTTAGGCAGGAAAACTGTATTTCCGGGAGCGCCTACCAGACATATTGCTGAAGGAGACCACTGCGAGATAAGAGATGCAGAAGGCTTTACAGTAACAAATCAGTTGACAGGTGCTTAAATAAGACAACGTCTCAGTTTAGACCCCGTCTTCACAAATCCACTCAGATCCTCCTCTCAGGTAAAGCGTATATTAGACTGCTGCTTATTAGCCACATGGAGAGGCATTAGGAAAGCGGGGCATAGCTGCACCCAGTCCCTGTTAAACGGCCTCATGTGGATAGAGATGGGGTGGATTACAGCCTGATGAATTAATTGGTGAAGAGATGGCGAGTTGGTAGAAGTGAGCGAAAGAGAGCGGAGAGAGAGAGGCATACAGGGAGAGAAATAAGGGAAATAAATATCAGCAATAGCTCTGAGTGTTTGAAATCAAATCATTCCAACCATCACTCAACAAATGTTGGCTCAGTGGCTTTTTTGCATAAAACATACATGAAATAATTACTGTCGATGGTTCTTAATTTACAGGGTGTTAAACAGCTTGTAGACATCTGGTACTGAGCCGAGTAGGGTCATTCAAAATTTATCTAACTAAATTAAGGAGAGGAGAGGAAGAGAGGAGGGTGGGTGAGATGGAAAGGAAGCGTGTGTGTGTGTGTGTGTGTGTGTGTGTGTGTGTGTGTGTGTGTGTGTGTGTGTGTGTGTTGGAGGGGGTTACGGTGGGACAGGAGGAAATAAGAGAAGCACACACACATTTGTAAACTGACATGCCACTAGATAACCAACATGACTATACACAGGGTGGGGTTCAGTGCATGTACGGTAGTGTGTGTGTGTGTGTGTGTGTGTGTGTGTGTGTGTGTGTGTGTGTGTGTGTGTGTGTGTGTGTGCGTGTGTGTGTGTACGGGTGAAGGAGGTGGGCGGTGGGGGGGCTTGGTACTTGCAGGGGGATCCTTAGCGCTGTCAAGGGGGGGTTAGTGAATATGCAAAGGACCAGTAAATTAAATCAAACTGCCAAACTGTCAATTTCGGGGTAGCATGACTAGTGCATGAAAATGGCATCACTGGAAGGTATCAAGGCTGTGGCGGCCCCCTTATCCCTGGGCTTTTCTGGCATCGGTTCAACTTTGTGTGGAGAGGTGGCTAATTTTGCATGCAAATTTCAGTCAATAAGCTCCAAGCAAGGCGTCCCAGGATATTTCAAAGGATCTGACAGTAGTTTCCCCCTCCTCTCTCCTTCTCTCTATCATTCTTGCTCGCGTTCTTCTTTTGGCTCCTGAATACCAACTAGACAGACAATGAAATTCAATCACCCATTTGCTTACGCTTTGCATATGCACGTTGTCCCCTCGATGCTGCATGGCCCCCCCCTCCCACCACCACCACAATTCAGCCAGCCCACCCTCTCCACTCAAACCACCTAAAAATAATGAGGCAGACAGGCAGTGAGAATAAGTGCATCTGTGTGTGTGTGTGTGTGTGTGTGTATCATTACCTATCTACGCTCATGTCCTCCCACTCGTCCTTAGTGGGACTGGGGCTGCGGCCTTGCCAGCTGATGGCTTGATTGGGGCTGACTGTTCGGTGGCTGTGCTGGCGTAGCGGACCTCTGAGTCTGCTTGTTTTGAATTTGACCTTGCTGCTAATGTTGTTAGCAATCCCGCCTGCCCGCGCTGGTCCTGCTGCACGGTTCTTGTAGAAGTCCCTGGCTGCTCTGAGGATCCCAAGCTCCTGTCTCAGCTTCAGCAACTGATGATGAAGCTGGGTAGCGTCTTTCTGAGAGGCAGCCAGCCGGGCTTCTACAGCCGTGATCTCGCCGCGATGCCGCTCCCCCTGGGCGAGGGCCTGGGCCTGGGCTGCCTCTTCACGGACAGCTTCCTGGGTTCGCAGATGATCCAGAGAGGCTTTGAGTCTGCAGCAGTTGTGGGCCAAGTCTTCCTTGGCCTCGAGTAGCTGCTCTTTCTCTTCCCTCAGCCTCTCGGCCTCCTCCTCCAGGGACGCCATCCTCCGCTCCAGCTGTTCAATCTGATGGAATCAGAGAAATGGGGCCTCAGAGGTACAACATAGTCAGTTTTTTTCCCCTTGCATATCTGTTGTTTTTACCATAAAAACTTCTAAACACACTGCTGCTGCAATGCTGGTGAAAACAACAACATTCCCAGCCTGAGTTCACCCTGCTGTGGCTCTGCAGTGCGTGAGCTCAGTGAACACGAACATGAGAAAGGCCAGTTCCTGATTTGACCTGTGTGTGGTAGCATGCACACAGTGGTTTCCCTCTGGAGACTTTTTCTCCAGGGCGTATGTGCCAATGCATATATGCTGTGTGTGTATGGCTGAACCAGCGGGGGGGGCAGCGCCCCACTCCCCAGCCTGGCAAGGCTACGGACATCTGACTGGCACCCCCTTACCCTGATCACCCCTAACTAGGCAGCAACCAGGAGCACTTAGTCTATTTGTTAGATCTTTGGTGGAGACTGTTTAAGAGAACAGTGGATGCCTGCTGGGTTTGTGCCTCCAGGCGATTCTTCCCTTGTATTTGGCTCTCTCTCTGCCCGCTGGTGAAGCCTGGTACCTTTCAAACAAAATTAGATGGCGATCTCCACGCTTGATGATTCACTGCCATGAGGGCAGAAGGGGGGGGGGGGGGCAACGTATAAACTCATGCAAGCAGGGGTGTTAAAGACATGTGTGCATGAACATGTGCGACCCGCTCACAGCTCTGATGCAGGATTTATGTTTAATGATCTCTCTCCTCCACCTCTGCATTTATTACTGTGGTTATTTGTAGAACTTTATTTATCTGTGATAAAAACAAACTCCTTCCGAGCCGACACTTGACTTGGAAATGACTACATGACCAATTCTTCAGAGCGAGAACACTTTTGAAGCAGAATCAAACTGGCATTGTGTGTAGTTATGGCTCTTCTGGGCTTCTTTTATTGGCAATGACAAAGAACATTTAGTGATGGCGTAGTGCTGTACCTTTTTAAATGACTGCTCCATTCGCTCTGAAGAAACAGAAAGCTTTCTCGGAGTGCTGCTTTTGACCTGCCGCTCCTCCACCACTTTGTGAAGCAATTCTGCAAAGGGGAACAATGCTTGTTATTGTGACAGGATGTGTCAAACTCAAGCTGCTCAATCAATAGAATGATAATAGAGAGGGTACATTAAATCAATTAGCATTACTACGGTCTCATTTCCATCCAAAGGTCCAGTCTCTCTTCTTTCTTTTGTCAATCAAATCAGAAGGAACACAGAATCACTGATGCTGTTTTCAGAGGGACGGACGGCAAATTTTCACTGTTAAAACCCACCTCCCGTTTCTAAAATCTTAGCAAACAGCCTTTTTTCTTCCCGATTAACGGAAAGTTGTTTTATTTAGTAGTCCACACGGAAATAGGAAAACAGTGTTCAAAAGCACACACTGGTACATGCTATGTGCAACCTCTCTCTGGGGATCTTAAACAAACGAAGAGAAGTGCTTGAATCCCTTGTGAACACACAGCCCCAGGCTGCACTGCTTTGTAGTCCACTGTGTTTCCCCAACGGACGACTAATCTCCGCTGACTAACATGCTGCTTTATTCTGAGAACTTCAATAGTGGCCTTGGAAAATGTGATTTAGGCTTTATGATAACAACAGAATGCATGCAGGAGTCAAAGTACTTGGGGATTTGATGCACACATATTCATGTGCGCATACACAATGCAACAAGCCTCCGTGTCACTGCTCGACATACAGTATACACACACACACACACACACACACACACACACACACACACACACACACACACACACACACACACACACACACACACACACACACACACACACACACACACACACCTGCACGAGCGGCAGCGTCTTCTCTGCTCACCGAGATGCAAAGAACACAAAACAATATCAAACTTACGGCCTTTCATTCTCTCCTGTTAAACATTCATGGCAGGACGACCAAAATAATTTGTTCGACGAGGGCGGAGACATTAAATATTCAGGACCTTGACTTTTCAGGTCAGTTGATCTTTTGGAGAGCGAGCGGAAAAAGAGGCCGTGGAAGGAGAGAGTGAGTAGAGAGAGGGTTATGTTGTGAGGATCTGCTGCTCCCTCGCTTTGCATTTGACGCTGGGCCCAGGGAAGTTTGTTACTTTGAATTAGCCGACTCTTTTGTCTTCCCAGCGTGTCACATTCAATCAGACAGAGCACCAAATAGGACAGGAGGGCTGCTGGGTTCGTTGGATACATAACCAGGTTGGGAGACAATTATCCTGCTCCAGTGCTGGTGGCTTGGGAGTTGGCACCTCAGCACTACCTTGATAAGAAGACGTGGTGGCTCCCTAGTCACTCAGTGTTGGAGGAGGTCCTGGCACTGCGGCATATATTAACGTCCCTCCCACGTCTCCTCACGGGCTGCAGCACAAAGGCCCCGTTCCTTTCATCTGCTGCCTTTGGTTAGTGTGATCCTGGCGTGAGCGCTTCAACCCTCCATCCCTTTGTTCGGGTCACAGAGGTTCTTCAGGAGCAAGTGCTGTGACCACTTTTTCTTAATAATGTTGAGTTTAGTCGATGTTGACTGTCTGGTTGTTGTCCAGACGTAAATACTCTAAATATATATGTCAAAATGTTACAGCCTTAATTCAAGTAAATAATAATGAAAACTGGCATTTACTGCCTCACATGGTTTATGGTAAGATTATCTTCAACACAACTCATTTATTTATTATTTATATATTTTATTTATTTATTTATTTATTATTTATTTCTAACTATTTTTTTCCCAGCCTTTGTCTTTTTCTTTAATAACATATTGTGAAATTACATTTAAAGGTACAGTGTGAAATGAAATATAAATATTCATGAATATGTTTTGATTTGTGTATAATCGCTCATTTCGTTACCTTAGAATGAGCTTTTTAATATCTACACAGGGAGCAGGTCCTCTTCCGTGGAGTCCGTCATGCTGCACTGTGATGTTTCTACAGTAGCCCAGAACGGACAAACCAAACACTGGCTCCTTTGAGGTTTTATAGTGGCCACCAGTGCGTCGCAATCTGCAACCTCACCGCTAGCTGCCACTAAATCCTACACGCTGAACATTTAAGTGAGCTTTGTATTTATCAAGTGAGGAAAAAAAACGTTTACATCAGAACATAAAGTGCTTTTTGTCCTTTTCCCATCGAGCAGGTGTGCTCCTGTTCAGTGTGACACTGCTTATTGTGATAATATCCATAAAACTGTGATGGTACCATGTTCATCTAAATACCAGCTATCATCCTGCAACCTCACAGTGACCTCACATCATTTCATGCATGACTTTTTAAGACTGGCGTGGTACCGAGAGTGCATGTTTTATACAGAGAGAATACAACTTTAACATGAACGGTAACACATCACAGAGCACACAACACCATTGCGAGGCCACTCATACAGTGCTGCTCTGAAAGTGAAAAATGATTTGAACACTGAAGAGGAGAGAGCAGATACTCGAGCTCCTGGGTAACATTTATATTTAGTGATTATTTGTCTGACAAGATGTAAAACTAAGTGAGTCCTTCTGAAGGAGATCATTTCCTGGTATTCCTGACTAGACTGTCAATAGGAGAGGATCCACTATTTTAATTAGTGCATATCCTTTAAATCACATACTTGCATCTCCGCTCGACACCATCATTGGTTGTGAAGAAAATTAAAGTGATCTAGGACAGATTTGTTATTGAACTAGTTAATTAAAGGCAGCGGTTGTGGCGGTCAGCGTCTGACAAAAGCTCGCAGACTTGATTGAAAGCGATGTGCATTTTAACATTGGGAATGATGTATGCAGACAAGATGAACACTACTTGATCTCCCAATCAATTTGCAAGGAGTTGATCAAGTCTTAATTGAGTTGTCTTATTAATTCCACTGGGAGTTGTCTTATTAATTCTGCTCACTAACACACATGGCCAGAGGTGAGAGGATAGCTTAAAGGTGCTGTCATGTTAAACAGGCATACTTTTCCACCATTACAGGTGAGACGTCAGTGCTTTTTACTGCGGCAGCACTCTCGGGTAACATTGTAGAGAGCAATACTGTGAAATGAATGAAGAATAAATTCAATTTAAGCAAAATGATTCCAGATCAAAAAGAAAACAGGAAAAAAATGAATGGAAAAAGACAAAACTGATTTTAAAGAATCATTTCCATAAGGGAGTTTTTAAGTTCCCATAAAGCTCTTGTGACATAAAGGTAAAAAAAAGCATCACCTTGGTGTTCACTGGCGAGACACAGGTGGAGCTCCTTCACTGTGGCCCGGTCCATCGCAGCCTGGACTCGCAGCATGTCCAGCTCCTCCTCCACACCAGCTCTGCAGTCACACACACGGTAAACTTTTCCTCTTACGTCAAATCTATGGTTCCTCAAATATGAATGGAATAACAACAATAAGTGTGAAACCACGACCAACTCGAGCATTATACAGTATAATGAGTATCTTTTTAAATCTCCACAAATATCTCTCTCGATTCCACTGTGGACTCAATTATTGTAGAAACTTTTCATACAGCGTTTTAACTGGAATCTTACGCGCTGGCTTCCTCTTCCCAGCAGAAAAGACGACATGGTGAAAAAAATCAGCTAATTAAAATGCTTTTTAATTCATCTGGAAATCAAAGTGACAAGCAACATGAAACACCAAGGTGGGAAAGTACAGTGTGCAGCAGTGTGTGTGCGCGTGTGTGTAACAGACAGACTGGAAAGTGTGCACAATTACCTCTCTGCAATTAGCTTGATTCCTGCTAAAGGCTAATTATGTGGAGCCATGCTCAAGACGTTGCACTTTCAAGTTATTATTAGGACCCCAACTGAAGTCTACTGAGGATACACACAAGCCCACTGAGACAACCACACCTGAAACACACACCTCATTTCCCTCCCCTCTGCTCCACGGAGTCAAAGGGAAACACTGGAAACAAGCTGCTGCTACTGTAGTGGCATTCTTCCCTCAGTTAACCTCATTACAACAGCAGGTCTTCCTTCTGATTGACTTCTTACGGCACGCGGCGAGTGCAGCACGCGTGATACACTCCGAAGCGTTTGAGGGGTAACAGGGCATTTGTGGCTACGGTGAACCGTGATGAGCATAATGGCAATTAACTCAAACTAAACACCTGTTTCAACTAATCTAATTTTGCTAGATAAACCAAGAGATTTTTCCATACATATGCCAAGAAAATGACTTGGGAAAAGTTATCGCCATAGCGCAGGGAAAGAAAGTAATTAGCTTTTTAGCCCACACAGTCCAGCAGAGGCCTGGTCTAATGGCTGACCGCAGCTTAAATAAGTACACAAATGACTCTCCCCGGGGGGGGTGAGGAAGCAGATGGATATGTGTCGCTCCTCTATAGATTTTCCTCCATAAATGAACTCAAGTCGATGAGGCACCAGCGCTGCCTTATGTGTCCAGGATGTTAATGGGACAAATGGGCTGAAATATGCAGTATGTGGACGGAGGCTGTTCCATCTCATGTTTCTCTTTTATGCCTTTTCGGATGCTGATGGTATTGACGCTAAACCAAAGTTCATATGCAAAACACTCAATTTTGTTGAAGGATAAGCATACTTTCTTGGATGGAGACGGGATTAGATATCAGATGGAGTTCACCGGCCGGGGGCCTCCGGTTTCACATCAGAGCATCATGGAGATGGAAGACGACTGCGTCCTTATTCAGCAACACTCAGCTGATACAGTGCGTGCCGTAGATGGGGAATTAGAAGAGCTCGGGATGTTACCTGATTAACATTCGCCAAGGTAATTTGGTCAAAGTACGAATAAATGAACACATTTAAACATTGGTTTGTGGGCTCAGGTGTATGTTTGAAGTCACTGTTACGACATTTTCTTACATTTGCTTTAGTTTTGTGAAGTTACATGATGTGAATGGCTTCCTGTCAAAATTTGGGATTACAGAAACGCAACCACGCCTTTTCTCTTTTCCTTTCTTGCCGTTGCCTTCACTCTCCCCTCAGTCTCACTCCTCACACTTTGCTTCCTCGTGTGAGTAAATTATTCGATAAACAGACGCTTACTATTTTTAGCCTATTGGTGTCCGCGTGATGGGAACAGAGCATCTCTGAGAATTGGAAGCGATGTTTAGGCGGCGCTGAGCTAAATCTCAGCCTCAAGAAGATACGTTTTACATCTGCATCACATTATAGCCTCCACCTGAAAAAGATTTCCCGACTACATCCACAAACCTGAAATTCACCTGACGTGAAACCATGCCTTCCTGTCATACCCGACCTATCACAGCGCAGAAAGGCTTCTCTACAGCCTCTTCTCCTATAGAGCATTTCACATCAAAAATCAGGATGATAAATCAAATGAAGCTAGCCGGACAATTTTCAATTCCCTCTCAACTCGCCCGCTTTACCTAAGGTGGAATAACACTCAGCAGGCATGAAAGCAAATGAAGTTTCTTGGCAGAAACCAAACTAAAGGCAACAGACAGGTGTTATGTTTGGTAATGATGTGGTCTGCAATGCAAGTCTGTGTCTCACGTCGCTCTTTTGGCCCCGTTTTTGAAAACATTTTCTCTCTCGTGCAGCGCTAGAACTTCAGCCCTGAGCTATCCACTCCATGTCATTTGATCTCGTCTCTACCTGTGCTGCACCTAACACAGCTTAGAGCACAAACTGCCAGCCTCCATCCACAAGGGTGTACAACACAACATCATCTGCAGCCATTGTTGCTCTCACATGCCAGGCGCCTCTTGGTTTCTTGCTCGGCACATAAAAATACACAGGAAGAACAGGGAATTGGGTGAGAGAGCGAAAACACCTCTGGCATTTTTATCGCTGGGGAAAGAAACTTGTTTTTAGGGGGTGTGGTGGGGATTCCCCTATGGTTAAGCTTAGGCTAGAGGGCTGCTCATTCATGGGGGGAGTTTGGGTGGATAAGCCACTGCTGTCAGCAGAAATGCTAACTGGTGGAGTTTACATGGCTCAGTGCTGTACTCTACCAGCAGGCGATGCAGCGGCAGAGTCTCCAGCCACAGACCACTGACAGCTGAGGCAAATGGGGATTCATGCAATAACCACTGGTGGAAACAACTTAAGACGTCCACAGTATTCCCTGTTTAAGAGGCTTGTTGATGCCGTGAGGTACCCTAATACGCAATAAAAGAATATCATCATTTTTGTAGTCATTAAACAGGAAGAAGAAGACGTTTGTTTAAGTAAACAGCACCTCAGAAGTCCATGACTGTCTGAATATGAAGAGAAATACTGGAGGCACATTACAATCTCTACTGTACACTTCATCTCCGAAGTTTGGATTAACTGCGTTCTTTATGCTCTAATTTTATCTTATTATAAGACGACTGTAGCTAAAACTTAATGATGCACTGAAGCTCGCATCGCAATTAATAACTGAGTATAAACCAAGTTTTTTCTTTTTTTTTACAAAATAATTAATTGACCAAATATTAATGAAGGAAAAACCGTAGTTGTGTGATTTAAAAACATGCATAAAACATGATGTTTGTGTGTGCGTGTGTGTGTGTGTGTGGGCAAATGTGTCCCTCCTCTAACTAAGCCTTGGTCCGGGGGGCAAAAGACTCTCATTACTTCTAATACCTTTTAGCAAATCAAGATGAAACGAAAAGAAATAGAGAAATATGAGGAACATCAGGGTAAACTTTATTAAACGTAATTAGAGTCAACGTCGCTTACTGGGGAGGTTCACGTCCATAATGGTCACTCTCTGCGCGGGAGCTTCTACCAGTGCTGCAGTACAAATGATCTCAAAGGCTTTTTCCCCAGTAATCGCTGGCTAATTTATGCTTTGATGTCGTCTGAGTGTAGCATCTTCAGTCTGAGGGTGCGCTGCGTGTGTTTATTCTGTTTATTGGGCCTAAATAATCCCTGCCTCTTTTTAGCAACAGACCTTTAACAACAATTAACAAGCACGGACATGGAGTGCTGCAGACAGATGCATAATGAGGCAGAGATATGATCCCACAGCGAATCTTCAAGCCCACCCTGTCCGTGGTTGCTTGCCAGCCATTTACTACAACCAGAAGGAAATCTCAATCAAAAATCATCCTTGGTGTCGGCGAGTTTGTCTCTGCCTCTTGCCTGAGAAGCAGCTCGCTTCTGAGAGATATTTTAAACTGGTTAAATGTTGAGAAATGGGTCCTCATTTCAGATTCTGTCAGTGCATAATAAACACATAAAGGAGGGTTATTTCAGAGGGAAGGCGAGCTTCAGACAAAGTCAACTTGACTGCACCATTTTTAATCCACATTGATTTCTGGGTTTGCCACGGACACATTCAGTCCTGTCGACGGCTCTTTCAGTGACACAAAAGTAAAACTTATCCAGTACGAAATTTCATGTTGCGACGTGTCACAATTTCTTCTGTAAAGCTGCAGATTTCCTTATTCTAAACTACATACCACGCAGCACACGTTTCTCCGCCATCACGCTGGACATCAACAGCAGTTTCTCTCGCTCTGTAAACATTAACAGCCGACCTGCAGCTAACAATTAACGTTATGTGGTGAGTACAAGCAGCCAAACACTGCAGTGTAAGTATCAATACATCATACTGCTGCATGAAGAAAGAGATCTGACTTGCCACATTTCTCTACAGCATTCAGTAATATTCAATTTACAGTGATGTTGATGCGTCTGCGCCCTTCGTTAAAATTCAAAAGGATGCAGTGAACTCATTATTGATGTGTTCAGCGGATGCATCCAATTTTTTTCCCCGATTAATTAATCGTGTTATGAATCGGTTTCATTCGGCGTCCATCTGATGCACCAACCAGCAGTCCGCCTCATTCCCACTGGTTGGGAGCTGAGGTGACAGAATCTGTACAGTTTGTGCGGAAATACGTCTTTAAGGATTTTATTGATGCTGAATCGACAGAACCTGTGGACACATGACATCTTTCATCCTGTTCTTGTGTTGTGTTTCTGTGGACGTGTGAGGAAATGTTAATACTTCTTAAACAGAGTCTGCAGTAAAACTTCTGTTTAGTTCAAATACTGTATGTACATTTTTATCGACTGGTCACCGCCACAGAAACACCAGCTAACTGCTAGAATATGATGAGCTTGTCTGACTTTCATTGACTGCGGTTGCTTATCGGTTTGATGAAGTGCCCACGGTCTAATAATGTGTTTGTATTGACAGCTGATGGTAATTATCAGCTAATTGTGCTCAGTTTCAGTTTGTGCACAGTGGATGGTTTCCCTTTGTGTGCGTGTTTTTAAACTACTTTTTACCTAAACGTGATCTTCATGGTGTTATTAATGACTCTGGATGAAAGTTGAAAGCTCAGCACTCTCGTTGCCCCCCGTTTTTTTTTTTAGCGTGCCTTTTATAAATAACATTAAAATGTATTCACCCAGAAACAGCTCATATTTCCCAGGCTAACCTGACCTCCTCCTTCTGTCCTGTGTATCTACTGACAGGAAGAGACGAGTAGTCTCGCCTTGAGAAGTTTCTCATCTGTGCGTTTAATGTTTAACTCGTAAAGAAGTGTGATCTCAGACTCACATGCTAATAGTCGCATGTGTGTTGAAACCTGTTAAAATTAATCTTGATCACCCCCGTTTATAGACCTTATTTCATTGTTACAACATTACAATAACAATTAATATAATGAGTTGTTCACATGTTAAAAATCAATCCAACATTCAGGTTACAGTTTTAATAAACTGTTTCTCAATATACTGACTGACTCCTGATTATAATTGGGGTCTTCATAATATGTAATTATTACTTATTGCACCATTGGTTTTGGCCACAATGCCTCAATAAATCTGTATTTATCAAAGGGCAGAGTGGCTTTGCCCTAAAAATGACTTAATTGCAGGTCTGTCACACCGAATGGAACCACTAGTCCTGAAGAACGTGGAGGGTAAAAACCGACTGACCCGGCTGCCTTATGACACAGTGTCAGCACTGCTGGGACCTTCAGGACATGAGCCCCCTCAGCCAAGCAGGGCACAGAAAGCTTGGATCGTCACGTGCAATGCAAACTTTCCCTTTGCTCACTGCATCCTGAGTAAATCTGCCAAGGGAGCAGACAAACAGACAAACTGACCTGTTTCACCTTCTTTCTCAACCTCTAATTCAAGTGCAGAGATTAGAGGAGGGCGTGGGCTTCATAACCTCCTCTTAACACTGTAGGGACCCACTGTGCAGGAGTTATCCCAGCAATATTCATTCTGGGAAATGGTCATTTGGGCCTCAAGACAGTGTTTTACAAGTGCTGTTTTTGGAGGAGGTGATGGGGAGCATCTGTGCACAATATCATGACAATGAGGAAGAGTGAATGAGAAACAAATGGAGAATCTTAAAAGAGACTCTCCTCTAAAGGCCGCCACTACGCACTTAAAGCTTTATAAGGGGCCTTTATTTGGCCCTAAATTTTTCAGCTGCCAGGAGTTAATTAGCCATTAGTGGTTAATTTCTAACACTTATCTAGCATAACCTTCACAAGCACAATCATTATAATACGGTCAATGGAACAACAAGCCGAACTGCTTGCCCCAAGAGTTTCCTGGCACTTACGCTTCCACAAACTCTTGTTCTTGCAGCAGCACGATGAAGCACACACTTTCGCCTTCTCTGTTGTCTCTCGACAGAAATTTGCATCGCAGGAAAGTAAAGCTGTTTCGGTTAAGCTGGCTTCATTCATAATCCTGACAAACCTGTCTGCTCACTCCTGCTCCTTTTCACAACAGGTCTGGAAGAAAGTGAGGGATGGAATAAACACGGCCGGTGTGCTTTTGCTCAGTTTAACACACTGAGCTATGTGTGTGTGCAGATGTGTGCCCTGGAACCAAGAGTTTTTCTAAAGCACAAGTTTAAAGACCCCAGCCAAGTTTACTTTGCACCAGCCACCCGGGTAAGGAGGGGCCCTGGGGGCAGGAATGGAGGAGATGAGGTGGAGCTGGTCAGGGGCACATGAAGGGGATCAACACTAACCCCGGAGGACAGGCCAGTTACACAGCTAGGAAAGAGGCCAGCCGCTCTCCATCCCTCCCCTCGCAGGTCAGTTCCAAGGACCCTGAGTGTTCACTATAGCCCCCCCACCCCCACCCCCGACCATCCAGTGCTCCGCTCTGCTCAGCTCTAGTCGTGGCCGGGCAGGCAGGCAGGCGGATGGACATCCCTTAACAGGCAGCATCGGCGGCACTAGGGCTGCTAGCCTGTAATTAGCTCAGACAGCTCAGGCTTGGAGAGAGGCAGCCGGGCTATATCATAATGAGCTCAGCTGGGATTAGGAGGACAGGGCAGGGGGGTGAGCAGAGGGAAAAGCGGTAGACGGGGTGGGGGGCAAGTACCAGAATTCTGGCCTCAGTCTACTGCAGCATCAGAGGGCCGGAGGGAGGCAACTGGGAAGACGAGTAGGAAGAGGGGAAGAGAAGGGTACAGAGGCACAGGATAGAGGAGGGAAGAGGTGAGGAGAGGTGAAGGCTGGGGGAGACAGGAGAGAGGAAGACTGTGGCTTTAGGCCAAGCTTTGTGTAGCATCATAGAGGGTCAGTGTTAGTGGTACAGTTACAGGGGCTTCTCAAGATCAAACGAGACAATGGCTGCACTACACCCAGAGACAGACTACAAGACAGGAGGAAGGAAAGACAGACAGAGAGAGAGAGGGAGAGAGAGAGAGAGAGGGGGAGAGAGAGAGAGAGAGAGAGAGAGAGAGAGAGAGAGAGAGAGAGAGAGAGAAGGAAAAACCAAGCAACAAAGACAGAAACTCAATAAAAGGACCTCGTGCAGAAAAGCGTTTAAAACAGTCACAGCTTACAGACTGTAAGTACATGAAGTATCTTATTGACACTCACTTAATAACATGAGCAACAGGACAAAAGTTTGGCATAAATGTTCCATTAAAAATGCAATTATTTCACGAAGACACAGCCAGGGATTCTGATAATGTGATTTTACTTCCTGCACTTTTATGTGTGAATTTTTTGGGCAGCCAATTTTACAAATGAGCATCAAGTCTAATGATCCTGCTTTGGCCCCCGCTGGCTGGTAATGATGTGGAGGGCTAGGTGGATGCTGTGAAGCTGGGAAGGGCACGCTCAAATGTTAACACCCACAAACAAGAAGGGACAGTGGGAGTGCGTGCCGGTATGTGCGCACACGCGTGAGGGAGAGGAGTTTTAAACAAATGTGTGTATGCACACTCGGTGCCGGTGTTACCTATATTTCAGGCAGACAGCTCTGACAGCAGGTGACTTACTTTTCAACGGAGAGCTTCCTGGTGAGGTTTTTCAAGTAGGCCAATTCATTCCACACCGCATCGCTGTCCTCCTGTCTGAGCTGCTGCGGATCTGCTCGCTTCATCCTCCCACCCGGCCTGGACGCACACACAGCACATAAGACAAAAGTACAAACGCAGAGGCAAGCCTCGCTTACAACACACGTGGAAAGAAAACATACTAACAAGGGAAAATGTTTGGTACTGTACATCACCTTGTTGCCTCTGGCCAATTCACATGGGGTAACAAGGCCCCTTAGTCTCACTCTGTTTTTGTTATTCAGCCATCTTTAGCAGTATTCAAATGAGCAGCCTTGACTTTGACGTTTCAGTGGCAAATCATGTACACACGTATGCATGTTTGTTAGAGCCCAGGGCACTGCCCGTGCGGCAGGGTGGTGGACCATTCCCTGAGTGCCATGCAAATGTAAATAATGGCAAAAACACACTCGCAAACGAGGTCATTCAAATGTCTACACCTCACTTATGAATACTTAATGACACTTTGTGCTCAGTGGCTGCCCCCTCCATTGAACTTCCCCTTCAACTCACACACACACACACACACACGCACACGCACACACACACACACACACGCACACGCACACATACACACGTACACACTGTCCCTGCTGTTCCCAACTGCATCCCTGTGCACACGCAACTCATCAATCAGTCCTAGCCCAACACATTCGATTCCAATTAGCCTTTAATTTGCAAACTAAAATGGCTTTTAGTGAGAAATCTAGACTGCGAAAGCAGCAGATGAGAAGAGAACACCGTTTCTGTCACACGCACACACACCGACACACACGCTGCTGTTTCTCATTTTTACTCAATGAGGTGGAGGTGTGGAAATGGATTGTGAGGGTCACTGCTATTGCGGAGGGCTCCTTTTTCTATGGTCATTATTGGCTATGTAGACACAGCCACGCTACGCTAATACTAGTTAAACCCCGGTGCCTGGGAGTTGGAGGCTACTGAGGAACGGCAAATGTTTTCATTTAATACTGCTAATGCCCCTGTGAGCAATTTGGAGCCCTTGAACTTATTTGTAGTGTATGTGTGTGCTATCTGTGGGCTCGGGTTAGTTTCCCAGAGTGCAAAGCTACTTAACGGATAATCTCAGTGTATAGTCACAGAGACTGATACACTTTTACTCATTCTGCTGCGAGCACAGAGCAAATTCAGCCTAAGCGATCTTAACACTGCCTGCAGCTGTAAAAGTACATGATATTTTACCCACAGCTCTGTCTGAATTGTCTCTGTGTGATTTTTAGGTATGTAGTGTATCAACTGCATTCCTTATGAAAGGCGTATGAAGCTTTATTAAGTCACGGTAAAGCTTTATACATTTTAATTTGTTTACAGTGGGCCTAAAAGCTGTTGAACATGGAGCCATGAGAGAGCTATCTTCTTCAGGCCTCAGTGCTTCCTCCCCTATGGTATCCTAGTTTCCATTATTAAGCAGGAGGAAATAGAGAGAACTTTTCCACGCCGCTGCGGCTAATTGCTCTGATTCAGGGGGAATCTGTTTATGGGCGCAACTTTGATCAGAGTACGGATGCTTTAATAACCTTTAATTTTATTTGCTCACCCCCATCATCCCCAGTCTGATTAAAAAACTTTTTCCCTTCTCTAATATAAAGAAGAAGTTGGCTTTTTCTGCAGCTCCTTCATGCCATTTTAGGAAAATATGGTGGTAATGGTGAATGGCAGGGTGGTTTCACTGGGACTGGCCAACTGCTCGCCGCCTGCATGCTGATGAGCCGACGGACCCTTCGTCTGCCTTGTGATTGGCTGGTAGTTTCATCCTGGGCGGGACTGGCTATCGTACACATTGATGACGTCGCTCAGCTTGCAGTGCAGCAACCAATTGTCTAATGCAACACCTTATCCTGCTGATTAGAAGATTGATAAGAGGGAAACTAAAGTGTGGAAGGTGTTGAAAAATGATGGTGGAGTCCGACACTAATGAAGTTTATTTGGCGTATACTGTGTATATAAACTGAAGTATTTGTAGGTACAGGCACCTGCGTGTGTGGCAGGTAAGGAAGGAGACACATCACAGTCTTTTCTTTTGGTCCTGTACACAAAAGGGGAACAAAAACGACCCCCCGCATCTTTCCAAAAAGGCAACAACACAGCATGGAAGCTGCAGGGAAATCCCTAACAAGCTGGAAAAGCAATGAGACTCGACGCCTATCCCCACTGACTTGTTAGGGCCCTGATTTCCAAGCACTAATGGGAGTATTTAAGTCATTTTCTATTGTCTCTCATTCAGGCTGGCATTACCCCAGTGGGTTTAGGCAGCTATTTAAGGATGGGGCTTAATGCCAAATGAATGCCAGGATCATAACATTGAGTGACTGGCTGGTGCCATGGAGGGCTCTGACTGAAAAGGGCAAAGCTGCCTATTGCATCAATTTTATGTCAAATCAGTCATGAAATACAGCTACACTGACACTGATGCTACATCTTATTAGGTCTTCTTTACTCTCAACCACGGGCCCGTTTGTCTTTTTATATAAACATACATGTTTTCTTCTCACAAAATCAAGGTCTTCACGCAATCTTTGATAAAAGCGCATTATTCCACCACACAGAACATTTCTTTGATAACCTGCTGAAACGTGTAACGGCAGCACAACTGGTGTTGACTCTGAGTTTCCTCTGCGTCTTTGTTCCCACTGTCTCAGACACATGCTGTTGAGCCACGCTGAGCTGACATGAGCTGAGTCGAGCCTCGCACCGAACACGCTCTCCCTCTCTCACTCCACTTTCACACGGGCTCACATTGCACCGCTGTTTTCTTTAATTAACCCAGAGAGAAAACAGCTGACGGGGTCAACACTTTGCTCCCGCGCGGCCACCAAACATATGCACCTTTAGTTACACTTTAAAATGGACTCGGTGACGCTGTCGGAGAGAAGACGCAGAGACCGGAAAAGTGGGAAAAGACTGGGCGAGACAATGGAGAGAACAAGGCCCTGATATTAATGATATTTCCCATCACATTTTCAGCTTTGTGTAAAAATCCTGCGGTTTCTGCTGAAGATAACAGGTCGAAGCAGGAAATGGCCCTCCCCCGTCCTCCTCCCTCCACAGGCCTTCTCAAACACCTTGCACCCCCCAGGACCAGACACCTCCAGCCTCTGGCTCTCACATCCTAATGAACGCTGAGGGAGAAGACGCGCAGAAGCGCACACACACTTGGCACAAAACGGCCCAAATTGACTGGGCTTAAAACCTCTGAGCTTTTCAAAGGCAAAGGAAGGAATTTCTCCCGCTTTCCCAGATCCAGCACTTAGGTCTTGTCAGACAACATGTGGAGAGCAGTGAGGCCCTAAGACTATTTGTGAGTGGTTTCAGAGGGTTGTAGCATTTCACAAGGGCTTTTAACATAAGGCAAGGTGCGTTATGTGCTTTGAAACATCTCTTACTGACTGCTGCTGGGAGGAACTGGAAGATATCCAAGTTACTGTGTATCATCAGTGCAATCCCGCGCATTGTGTGCATGTATTTCGTCACATTTTTCTGTACCAGGAGCTCGTTACTGCGTACTCACAGGCCATTTGATTTCTCCATCTCCTTCAGCTGCTGTCTGACGGTCTTGTAGTTGGTCTGAATCAGACAAAGGCGTTGGCGGCGTTTATCGTGAGCTCTTCTCAGCTCCTCGTTCTCCTCCGTCTGCAAGGCACAGTGACAAGATCAGTTTCCCCCCAAAATGTGATGCACGTCAAATGAAACATAACTTAATTGAAAAAGGGAGTCGGCGGGGAAGTTGAGAAAAGCCCCTCACTGTCTACATATTTAAAGTGGTCTGCAGCTGAAACACCTTTGCCTGACAGAAAGCAGCAGGCTCACCTTCCTCCCTGACAAGCGTTCTCACTGGACAACTGAGACATCATTAAAGAACCACACATCTACATGACGAGTCACAGCAAGCGCACACACGTACACACACTCTCTTTAACCAACAAAGAAAGTCACTCACTGGAGTTACCGAGTGATGACCAGCACGTGTTGTGTTGGTGGGGGCTGCAGCGGTGGGTTTGTTGCTGACACTGTTGTTGACAGCTATTAAAACACAGCAAGATTGGGCTCCAGCTTTAAAGAAGGAGTAAGAGAAGACAATATATAGATTTTTCTTGTCAGGGGCAGCCCTCCTCCCCATCACACTGACCTTAACAGCGAGGGCGAGGGAGAAAACACTTTCAACAGGCAGGACAAACAGAGGTGGAAAGAGAGCAAAGGAGGAGAGAAAGGCGGCTGATGAAAATAGACGAAAGAGAGAGAACAGAGAAACTAGAAAGAGAAAGCAAAAGAGAAAGTGAAAGGAAGAGTGCAGGACAGGTTTCTGCTTGAGTGGCCAAGGCTAGGGAGAGTTGTCGAGCGCTTTCTGAAGGGAAGGAGCTTGTTTACTGCTGATATGACACGGCTGCCCTGCAGAGAGGGAAATGCGAGCCCTCAGCCCTGTTATTATTAACAAGGACAAAGAGAACAGAGAGAGCACACAAACATGCGCCAGACACACAACCGGTGTGCGCGCGCACACACACACACACACAGTGCACATTCACACTGCCAATGTGACAAGTATGGATTTTCCCTTGTGCGGATTATTCACAGAGGACATCTGCAAGACATCCTCGGCCCCTTCAAGCTGCCCCCAACCTCTCAAAAACAAGGCTCTAATGAAAGGGGCCAGACCAGGGCAGTGTGAACTGGTGGAACTAGGAGCTGGGGGAGGACACAGAAGAGTTGAGGCGGACTGATGGAGGAGGGGGCAGGATGGAGCAAGTGGCAGGGCATTAGCCACATCATGGCTTCCCAGGCTCCTTATAGAGCTTCCCCTGGGCAGCCCGGCTCTGGTCATCAGGCCACAGACCCTTGCCCACCGATCAATATAACCCCCTTACCCAGCCAGCATACACATCTGTGGACGTTCTCAAGCTGAAAAATAATTACACAGCAACAGCTACTGTTTACTTGAAAGTGTGCAGAAGAAAAAAAAGAGGCCATTATTATGAGAATTGTTTGTTTGTCTGCTGCTGTTAGCTGCTAAGGTCAACATGTCAATGGTACAGGCTGGCGTACCCAATTTGAAAGGCATTCTATTGGAAAGAATTGGATAGGATCAACTGGAGAACAACGGACTGAACACAGTGAAGTAGCACTGCAAGACGCTGGAGGTGAGGTCTCAACTGCAGCTGATGGAGGGCATGTTGCTCAATGCCAGA
Source organism: Chaetodon auriga (assembly GCF_051107435.1). Lineage (NCBI taxonomy): Eukaryota > Metazoa > Chordata > Actinopteri > Chaetodontiformes > Chaetodontidae > Chaetodon > Chaetodon auriga. Next base: position 2,464,282 of record NC_135077.1, on the reverse strand, counting down.
TCAAGGCACTAAATCAGGCTCTGAACTAATGCCCTTATTAATGTGGTCACAGATCTGAGTTGCCAATCACAGTCTGTCTGTGCATACCTTTGGTAAATGCCCCTCAAGCAGCAGACACATAAATGGCACCATTAACTAAGACAGTCATGCGTGTCCTTTGAATCTACATTGAGCATTACCGCCTGACTAGGTGTCTGCCAGTGATGTAATTCAGACACTTCAGCTCTGACAAGAAAATGATGCTTAATGTGTTCCTGGGATTGTGTTGAAAGGGAGATGACCTCTGCATAATCACTCTCTCACTGGTCAGCCTGAAAGACGGAAGGAATAAGGAAAAGCAATGAGGAGGACAGCTATAGGGGAAAGTCCAAATAAAATCCAGACAATGGGAGAGGAAAACATACTCTGCTGACATAAAATAAAAGAGAGAAAGACACATTTTCAGACCTTAAAAAGGCCATAGGGTAGAGGTAGTGTATTTTGCTTGCAGTAAATTTTGAGAGAGAGGTGAAAAAAAGACGTGGGAATGAGGAATGGTGGAACAAAGACGTCATAGAGCATGCGAAGGTTAAAGGACCAATAAAGCTGATTCGTTTACGGGAAAAAAAAATCCTGCTGCATCCACTTTCACCGGAGCAGCTCCTCTCCTGCTGCTTCACTGCCTACGCACGCTCTGTTTGTGTGCACATACGTATGCCTACGTGTGTGTCAAATACACTGTCAGAGAAGGTCATGGAGGAGGCAGTCGCGGCACTAGTGCAATTGAACCCTTTGGAGACTGTGACTGTTACAGTGCTTGCAGACCTTCCTACAGCCCAGCAGCTGATAGCAGCAATCATATGTGAGATAGTGGCCAGAGCAACAAGCAGCTCCATTAGGCCTGTCTAGTGCCCCAAACTATCAGCGGGACACCACCATCCCATTGAATGCACCCTATTCAGCAAACAATACCTTTAAGTAGTTCAAAGTCACTGAGAGTCAGTAGTCACACACTATAGGAGAAACCAGTGAGACAGAAAAGGCAAAGAGGATGATGTGGGCAGCAGAAAATAAAGGACATACAGGTAGACATGTAGAAGAAGAGTGAATGAAGATGAGAGAAAATGAAAGGAGGTCATGTGCATTCATGTATGTTAGCCAGTTACCTTCAACTGCAACATCTCCTCAAGGTCTTGAATCCTCCGTTCTGCTCCTCTTCCCCTCCCACTACCCAAATCCACACTGCTGGCTGGGGACAGAGACCTGGACCGCTGCACAGGTGCACCCTGGGACAGGTAAGCAAAGAAGCACTGGGGTGAGAACTTGAGCACACCTCACTTACACGCACACCCATCCAACGATTAACATCTGCAGAAACACTGAGTGAATGCCAATAATGGAATTATCCATGTTCACTCCATTCCCCTCTCACCTTAACTAAAACATGCACATTGTCTTCCTCAGTACACACATATGCACACACAAATGAACACGCTACCAGAGGAATAAAGCGAGCTGGAGCAGCAGTCCGCAGAAGCTGAAGGGAGGAGGTTCAGTTTTGTGTGTGTGTGCGTGTGCGTGTTTGGAAGCGGGAGATGCAAGCTGAGAGCGGCAAAGGTTTCTCCCTGCGACTGGCTAATGAGTATGTTCATTTCCATTTACATTGTTTCTTTGACAATAATGATGTCCCATTAGGGGAGACTAAAGGGGCTATAGATTCCAGAATGTGCTGGGCTTCATTACAAGAGGTGGGCAGGGAGGCCGCTCTAATTGCTCTACTAGGGGCCTCCAGGTTACACTTGATAGGACAACTGGAAGAGCCGCCGATTAGGAGGGGGGGCCGTTTGCCAGCCAGCCTTTTCTGTAGAAATAAATAAAGAAGTGGAGAAGTGCTGGGGCCGCACTGTAGAAAAGCAGTGGGAACAATATGCTAGTGGAATATGAATATGAGAGGATATGAGGCCCCCTGTGGTGCCAGGCAGGGCTGACCAGATGGCAGGCTAAAATATGCAATGTGACTAAACATACAACAGTCCTTGGGCTGGAGCGAAAGAGGAGTACAGGAGGAGGAGGTGGTGGTGGTGGAGTGAGGAGGTTTTTAATAGGATGGTGGATCAATAAGCCCCCTCTCTTAAAAAATGTGTTCTGATGGCTGTTAGAAGCTTTGTTGTCCTTTAAAGTTATAAAACTTTAGATTTCAGCCCTGGTGGATCTGGTGACACCTGTGGGTGCTGGTAGAAACAGCAGTGCACTTTTATAATAGAGATCCCAGTGTTCAGTTCAAATGAGACATGTATCAACCACTAGGGGCAGCAAACACGTCTTAAGGGCCTGCTCAGTGGAGCGAGGGCAACTCATGTACAGCATTAGTCCACAGAGCAGACATGCACCACCTCTATGAATGGGTTTCTGCGAAGACCTTGAGTGTGGTCACGAAACTACAAAGGCAACCAGAGAATGCAAATACCATACATTTAACAACTATGAAAAACGCTCACCAAAACTGGAGTGTGACATTACAAAAATATTAAAGATTATAATGATGATAAGTACACATTCATGTCGCTTGACTAGTGCCAACATGTTGATTCTCATTTTATCACAACAGCATGCATATTTATAAAATCATTTGCCTGTGACAAAGATTTCTGAGCATGTTAGTGTTATTGGGAATGTGCCTTTGGGCTACATTTGACTCTTGTGACCTGGTGTGCCCGGTTCTGCGATCATGCCTGCATGGGTGCCAACCATGTGTTCTAGCTCAGCCTTAATGACTCTATGCAACTAATTAGCAGATTGATCTGCATATTCCTGATGAGTGGCAGGCCAACTGGCTTCGCCTGTGTGTGCATGTGGGAAACACAGAGGCCAAAAGGGGAATCCAAATCACTAAAAGCCCTGAACTTAAAAGTAAAGATGACCAACTGCAAAAAGCACGAGTCATTCAGGGTGGACTCTAAACAGGTTTCCAGGTAGAATGTGAAATATTGAATATTCCCCCTTAAGTGTTCTGTATGTGAGAAGTAGAGGAGATAAACTACTGTGTGTTTTGTCTACCAGGAGTACAGAGGAAGACGACATGGAGACAAATGACCGAGATTTGCTGCAGGTGTTCTCTCTGGTCCAGTTGGACGTCTGTCTGCCGCAGGTTCAGAAGACACATGAATGCCCTCTGTGTTGTGACATTGTTGTTAATGTTCCACAAGACAGGCCCGAAGATAAAAAACAGAGCACGAGGCAAAGAAAGATGTGGCTGCTGTCTACCTCAGCTCGGCAGCTGGTTGGCGGCCATGATCTGACCTGTGCATCGCACCCTGTAATGGCTCTGTACACATGAGAGTGCAATGCAGATGGAGGGGAGGAGGACGTACAGTAGGAGGGAAATGAGGAGAGGCCTGTATCTAAACAGAGTCTGTATGCAAGCAAGAGCAAAACTCTTATTCACTGAGGGGTCAGTGTCACTGGCTGTAAAGCAAAGAAGAAACATTTCATCGACTGCCTCCCTCCTCCTTTCACCTCTCCTCCACCCTCGCTCTCTCTCTCCATCTACCAGAGAGAGGGGTCAGTGTCATCAATGGGCTTCTTTATGATTGCTGCAGCGTGTCGTGTGCATCTGGAGCTCTCAAAGCTGACCTTGTTCAGGTTCCCGGGCAAATGGGAAAGCTGTGCACATCGGCACAGGATAAGACACCGTCACAGACAGAGAGACATGCATCGACATGTAAACACATGGGTACACACAAACACAAAGCAAATGTACCCCATCACACACACACAAAAAATCTGCTAAAAGGAGCACAAAAATTCAAAAGACCAAGATACACGACCAGACAACGGACTGACATCAAAGCAGGCGACCTTAGAAGTGAAAGCTGCAGGTAAACAACGTGGTGTGGTGCTCCTATAAGAAATCCAGCTCAGAAACAAAACACCAAAGTTAAAGTGACGCGGACCACACTTTTTGAAAATATTTGGTTACCAGAGTAACCCCAGTTCTCTGAGAGCTGAATGAGGTACCTCACTATGGGAAGAGCTTTCTGGCACAACCAATCACAGAAGATCCACCCCCACCCACCTAGAGGGGACATAAAATGCACCAGCTGGCCCATCCACCTTTAGAACTACCTGTGGCCCCAAACACGGCATCCTCAGGCGTATTTCTTACCCAAAATACACAAGCAGCACAGCGCTGTGCGATACTTTGCTCAGTTTTCAGAGGACCAAGGTTATCCTGGTAACCGAATGCTCTCCTTCAAACCTCACTCAGTATCTCACAATGGAATACACAGCTCTTTGCCAAATTGCATGCTCTGAAGCCCAAAAGACCTCGACCTAGAAGGGCTGAAACCACACTCTCCCCTGCACAACTGCGGTGAGCTAGGGTTGGGCAATTGGACGAATATATTGGCTATCGGTTGATTTTTTTGGCCGATTAATTTATTGGTCTCCTCTCAAAAAATGAGTGAAAGCCACAGATCAGCTACAGACTCTGTTCAGTGAGCCCAGCAGCATGTAATTCACTTGTCCATTTGGTTGGTATCAACGCCTGGACAGTTTTAAGAGAAAGCAACATTAAGCCTGCACACACCAAGGGCTAAAAAGGCAACCAAGAGTGCCTCCAAAAAATGGATTTGTCCCAAGATGGAGTGAAAGGTTTACATGCAGCCTGCAGCCAGCAGGCTCCATTCATAACCCTCCTTATTAAAATACACCTTAACCTCTCACATGCCGAGCCCAAAGAGCAGGTCATTACAGATGCCAGCTCACATCTCTCTCACACCAGGCAAAGCATTTTGGAATTGAGCTTCCACTCCCCGTAGAAATAATTCAATTGCCCCAGGACAGTAAATCCGCTCCACTGTTTAACACATTACGAAGATGTGTCACTGCCCCACATTATCAGTCACCAAGGGACTGGTGAGGCCCAGATCCCCATTGCCAGTAACTTTCAGGCTACAGTAGTCCTTGATGAGAACTCGCGTTGAAAAGGTTGATCCCAGTAATGCTTCAACATCTTCATACATGTCAGCACAGCAGTGGGTGGCTGTCTGGCGGTCACCTAAGCAGAAAGCAGAATTTTTCTGTCATATAAATCCTTGTTTTCCTCCTTGTCATCTTGCCACTTGAACCAGCCGAACCTGGCATGTGTAGTACCACGTTGACCCCATGGGATATAAGGGAAGGTTGAGCCTCCTGCCAATGGAGCGTCTAGGCTGTGACGCCTGAAAAGAGGAACAAATGGCATCCTCATTCTCGCTGAGGAGAAGTTAAAGTCATTTTTGCTTTCCTCTGCATCACCAGAGTCGAGGAACTGGCTGAACGGACGGGGAGCAGAGGGCTCAGTGTTGGACTCCACCACCATGTTCCCCTAGCAAGCACTGGCTGAATCCGTCTTATCTTTGTGCGTCACTGAGGTGTTGGAAAGTCAGAGAATGGCTTTTGAGGGTGCGACACTCACAAGCGATGGTCCAGAATTCTAGCCTTTGAGGCTCTCCAATACTAATACTAGGACTCAGGATGTGCAAGCGATGCCTGGGCATGCTTTACTCCAACACACAAAGAGGGGATGGGGTAAATATAAATAAAATGAGCTTTTTTTAATCATTGATAAGTTAATTCACTTCTTTCAAATAAGGATTTTCTAATTCAAAATATTTTTTTCTTCACTCAAAACCCGATAATATCCTTTTAACACTTGCCGTATGTAGTAAATTGCAGGCCATGTACCACTGTGACCTGCTCGTCACCACAGCCAAAAATCACAGTTCACTTGAGGCACTTAGCGCAAGAGCTGCAAATTGTGTCCTCAGTGGTAGCAGTGGGCTGCACAGAGGCCTCATTTCCAGAGTGTTTGACCTTGCAGATTGGTTTTATTGTTTAATTTGAGTGTAATGAAGCACAACAGGTTTATGGTCCAGCATCATCATACTTAGGTATTAAGTGTCCGCCTGCTCAGAATGTTCAGGTTTTTAATAACAGGTTTAACACGATTTCTTAAGTTGATATGATAGTTCTTATTAAAGCTAATGAACTTAAGTTTTACAACTCCTTCGACTTTATGGGGACAGAGAGTATCAAATATTGGCTGAAGAGATGAACATGCCAGCGTGCCACATGGCTGGCTGTTCGTCCACTCCGACGGTCGCAGCCTTACCGTAGAGAGATGACCGCTTGGTAATCACTCAGGGACTAAACTGAGAAAGTCTTCAAAAAGAAACTGAACTGTCCAAACTGAATCTAAAACCACATCGTAAACATTTATGACAGTTAATTAAAATCTCATTCAATTTAAAGCTTTTCCATTGTCAATCCTGCTGCATTTTTCATTTGAACGTGCATTGTACAAATTTAATTACTGAATAAAATAAAAAACATTGATTTCAACAAACATTCAGCGAATACATTTTTCAGTTAAATGGTTCCGTGTGAACATGGTAAAGCAAAACTTGCAATTTTGATTTAATATCTGTGGACCCATGCAATGCAGTACATAGGTGCATTGCAGGGGCACAAATAACAATCCCATACAAAAAAATTGGGAAACAAAATGTCAGTAAAAACAGAACGCAATCACGTCACCGAGCCCGCGCAATAATCTCCTTCATCCACTCATGTGTTCACAAAGTGGTGAACTCGCTCCATCCTCTATGAACGACTGAGTCTTTCCAGGATGCCCCTTTCATACCCAATCATGATCCTCTCACCTGTTACCAATCAGCCTGTTTACCTGTGGAATGTTCCAAACAGGTGTTTTTGGAGCGTTCCACATCTTTCAGTGTATGAAACGTGTTGCTGCATCAGATTCACAATGAGCAGATATTTAGAAAAATCAATGAAGCTGATGAGGAAAAACATTAAACATATTGTCTTGTTGTACAGTTTTCATTTGTGTATAGTGTTTGTCAAAAAGGATCAGCCAGTTGTCACAGTTTTCTATATTTTTTAGTTTTTCTATATTTTAGACAGCATCTCATCGTTTTTGGAATTGGGGTTCCAACTACAGCATCGCATCAAGTGAAGCTACTTTCTGATTTTTCATGTCATCTGTCAAACTGCGCCTAATGCAGGATTCATGAGCCCAAGACGTACGATGCAGGAAAGCCAGGTGTCTGATCAATGCAGATTTTTTGCCATCCAACGCATTTTATGCTCACAAAACATATGAAAAGGTTTAAAACGCTGAATTCTAAAAAAGTGTAGGTTATCAGAGTTGACAGACATTTTTGATATAATAAATTAAGTTGGTGTCTGCTGAAAAGGGCAGCACTTTGTGTTCGACACACTGATTTAAACATCATTTAAATTCAATTATGATTCATGTTTATTATTCAGCATAAAATGGTGTGAAAAATGTATTGTGTGAAAAATGCATTGTAGTCCCGCTCTAATTTAAAATATTAGCACTAGGATCAAAATTGGCATGTTTCTTAATAACTAATGGAAGGTGCATAACAACCGTGTGTGTGTGTGTGTGTGTGTCATAGGGAAAACATAACATCGCCTCCAGAACAGGGAAGCACATCAAATGATGTCAATACTGTTTATTTCTTTTGTACAAAATAATCACATTACATGCATAAACTGCCAGAACAGAAGCATGTCCGCTGAAGCTATAATGAGGACAGCTGTATAAATCACACAATGTGCTTTGGGCCAGCTTTAGAGTGAGTGAGGCCATCTAGAAACATGTCCTGCCAAACTTATGAGTGGAATACTGAGAAGATCAAAAGCTTCTTTCTTGTTCATAATGTACTGCTGAAGCGATAAATTAGCCAGTGCCTGAGCCCAAGGCATGCGTGAAACCAGCAGCACACGTCGGCCTGGTCACAGTAGGAGGGGCATCTGTGTGTGTGTGTGTGTGCGTGTGTGTGTGTGTGTGTGTGTGTGTGTGTGTGTGTGTGTGTGTGTGCTGGGGGTTCAGGACAAAGGTTGGCAGAGGCAGGGTCTGAAAAATCACATGATTCTCAACAGACCATTTCCTTCACATCCCTTCTCTATGGCTTTGATCTAATCTGAGCGAAGTGCTAACGGATAAGTGCGGGCATGTTAGCTGCTCACCCACATGCCGTCTTTGTCATAATTGGCAGTAGTGTGTGCTAACCTACCTGCTGTCTTCTGGCGGACCTGGTGGATCTGCGTTGAAGGGTCTTATCCTCCGGTCTGGGATCTGAGCCCCGGGTGGAGGCCCAGTCAGAATCAGGGCTAGACCTCTGAGCTCCAGCATCGACCTGCTCTGACGCCGCTGCCTGTCAGGAAGGAGAGACAGAGGGTGCATGTTTGTGAGTGAGAGAGCAGAAAGCGAGAGGAGCACAGGCCTATAGGTGCAGAGAGCAAGAGAAAAGGGACAAAACAGACTGTGAATCCAAAGTCAAGAGGACTTGGTTTGCTGGGCTGCAGTGCGTACGATATGCTCCAGTCACTTGACACTCAGATTCGTTTAAACGTGTTCAACAAGTGTCAGACTGAACAGGACGAAGCTCTAATGTAGGTCGAAAATTAAACGACCCATAATCTCTGATTTTCTGGTACATATTGTGGATTACAAAGGAATTAACATTCGACTGGCGGGTTCCTCAACTACATTCACTCTGCATGGTCTTATCATGTTTTTTGGTCATTATTAGAAAACCTAAAACAGGAAATAAACAAAAAGGGAAACAAACACACATTTTCGAGCAGTTACACCAGCAGCGGATTAAGTAGTTATTATTACCAAACTCTGAAATAGTTTTTATACAAACTGTGGTTATAATCTAGATTTAAACCGTTGAGATAGGTGAGGTCGACTTAAGTTTGTTTTTCTCCTGAAATCCAAAACGTCTGGAAAACAGATGTTTTGTGAAACTGAAGAGTGAGCACTCGTCTTTCCTGTCATTATTACAAAATACAGTAAACAGGGAGAAATCCACGGGAGAGGTGGAGACACCAGTTTGCACCATGACAGACATCTAAAGGGACCACGGACACCATGGAGGAGGCGGGGGAGGAGCATGTTAATATTACATCTTGTGTAATATTACACATTTCTTTTACTATGTTGTGCATATTTTCCAAATGTGCAATAGTACAAACTCTGTATTTATTATCCATGTGAGACTCATGTGCAATGGTATTTTTCACGGCAACAGTATTCTAATAGTCTTGAATCGGGGGGAGTCTTGAATCTCCCCCCGATTCTTCTTCTTCTTCTTCTACATAATGCACATATATATATATATATATACATATATATATATATAGTTGATTTTTATTACCATGTTTAATATCCCCTGCATGGGATTAATTAAGTTTATCCTATCTTGTGTTTTGAGTAAGAGATGAGGCCATAATCAGATCACAGACATACTCAAGTCTTCACAAACTAGAAGCCATATTTTCACCTTTGATTGACAGCAGTTGTCAAAATTAATTCAGGCAAATGTAGAAAATCGTAGGTCAGTAGTTCAACAGACGAACCCTCACACACTGGATGTCCATGTGACACTTTCATGCGCCAAAGTCAATAACCAGATGTGCTGTGGCAGTCGGACAGCTTTCTATCGCCTCGAGCGTCATGGTGTGTGTGTATGTGTGTGTGTGTGTGTGCTTTCATGGCCCGTCTATTTATCAGTGTCTATTAGCCGGCGTCTAGCAGCATCTGCACACCTCAGCACACAGCGGGGACCACCAAAACAAACTGAAGGGGACGAGGATAAAGCAGAGGGCCTGCCCACAGAGCAGCACACGCTCATTAATGAACACACTCACACACGTGCAGTAACAAAATGCAGCAGCATAAGTATTGATTTTCTAATGTCCACGTCGTTTAAGTGAGACATTCTGTCCTCACACCTCTGCTGATGGTGTTACGGACAGATCACACAGCACTTTGTGGGCATGTGTGCACAGACAGGATGTTTTTTAGGGACAGGACACAGTCTGCTTTAAAGACACATCCACTCTATAGTCAAAGGGCACGTAGAGCATGTACACTGATGACTTCAAGTCCTTTATCTCGAAGTTAACACTCACCCAAACACACCTCCTGACTCCATCACCTTACTGCAAATATTCTCACCTTCCTTTTCTTGTGTCTTGAACAAAAAGGTGTGAAACACTAAAAAAACAGCCCCACCTGCTGCTATCAACAACACATCAAATCAAAGCCTTTTGACAAACAGAGGCCTTCACAACTGTGATGCACTCGGAGGCCATGTACCGAAGAAAACCGCACAGGATGTCATCACCTTTTTTCCACCGAGTCCTGATTGCATTATCAGAAAGCTGGCATCTGGGCGTGACCTTGTTAACTGCCAGGGTAATCAACTTTAACCAAAGGGGAGGAGAGGGGATGATAAATTATTAGTGAGGAAGATTTTGTTCATGTTTTATTAAATTGGCCTGTCAAAGGGGGTTGGTCAAATTATCTGGGGCCTCGTTTATTGGAGGCCGGCCATATTGGCGCATCTGTTACAATTATTTATAATTTCTAGGCAGTCAGGAGGATGGACTGGGTTTTTCGGCATCAGCCACATAAAGCAATTTAGAAATTAACTGATGTGGGAGTGTCTAAGTTTTTTCCTCTCACAATCACTCATCTCCATCCTGATTTTAATCCAGCACAAAACAGCAAAAACTGCGAGACGGTAAGGAGCAAAAAATGCAAAAAAGGAGAGAAAAAATAAACATGTTACAAGCAGCTTATTGAAAGCAATGGACGGGGACAGAGCAGGAGATGGAAAGAGAAGAAGAGAGCATGCAGGTGCAGTGAAAAAATGAGCAAGAGATTGGGGGGAGGCTGAGGGAGGGAGGGGAGGAAAAAAAAAAAAAGAAGAGAAAAGCCGGTCTTGGTAATTACTGAACACGATTAGGTTCTTGGGGGAACTTGTCTGGCACTCGCAGCCCTCGCTGGTGAGGATGCGGCAGGCAGGACCATATGGAGGGAGGCTTGTGATTGTGCTCCCTGAAGCTCGTGACCCGTCTGCTGCCGAGCCCTTGAGCTGAATGTGAAATGAGACTTGCCAGGCCTAATGTTCTACACATGCACCATTTATGCCACAAAACAAATCTGATCACTGTTAATTATGTAGCAGCTATAATAAGGAGGGGCCCTGCAACACACACACACACACACACACACACACACACGCACACACACACACACACAGCTACATGCATACACAAATGTATACTCACACAATCAAATTCACACACATCTGTGGAGGGACAGCATTCGTGAAAGTGATTGGACGGGCTTCAGAAGTGAGGGCGAGAAGGTGCGTGCCCCCTCACCAGACCAGGTGCACTTTGTATTCAACATGGTGATTCTTCAAAGAGTGTGTGTGTGCATATATGTATGAGCATGTGTTAACTGGCAGTGCAGTGAGGAGGGACTTTACAGAAGGACAGCACACAGTGAGTAGGATGTCGGTGCGTGTATGTTTTTGTGTGCGTGTACACAGCCCTGAGTCCTCCCACACAGGCTGTTTGACCCAAGTGTATGTGCTTGAACGAGCGAGCGCACGTATCTGCAGCGGCACATGGCTGTGCTTCATTAATGAGGCGAGCTGTGCTGCACAGAGGTTCTCATCTAATGAGAGCAGTTGAGCTGGTAAAACACACCACTGGAGTCCGTGTCATTAGTATGTCTCTGGCCCTGGACGTGGCCCAGCTCCAAACACGCACTCATAGACAAACTCATGTTGACAACAGTATTTACTGATAACGCGCTCGGCAGACAAAAGATAAGCATTACATGTCTTAAAATATTCATCAGGCTGTACTTCTTAAGCATCATTTGAATGTGTAGCCTCTCCAAAATGTTTTCATATGGAAAGAATGACTGATGTATCTGGAGAGAGCAGTCGTAGTTAAATACAAGTAGCAGGCTGCACAAAATATTTAGCATAGACTTAGGAGGTCGAGCTAAAGCTAAAGGAGTGAAAACAGGAAGTGAAAGACGATGCTTTCCGTCACATTCTCCTTGACATCAGCACAAAACATTAAAAGTACCCTCCATCTATCTACACTGTTGTACTGTTGGAAGGTGCACAGAGAGGTCAGCGACACTAAGACGTTGAGTTATGTACAGTACATAAAAATACACAAGAAAACCCTCTGGCTTCTGTTTGCTGAGCTCTGGGTTGGAAAATGAATTCCAATGTTTCTTTTCAGCATCATGGTTTCATCGTTTTCACTTGATGGTTGCCATTAATGATGATGATGATCAAAAGAAACGCCTCACCTATGCAAAACGTGACCCGGCAAAGAGGTGGGTGTATTAACGCGCGAGTATATGTGTGTGTGTGTGTGTGTGTGTGTGTGTGACTAGTGCTTTAATTATACATCTAAAAGCGTTTAGATTGGCTAACATAAATAACAAGCCAGAGGCAGATGTTAAAAACCATCTCAACAAGCTGAGGGAGATGCACCATGTGGGCTTATTTCAATCTATGAAAAAAAAAAAAAAAGTCTGGCCACCTTGGGAAATGTTCCCTGATTCAGGTTCAGTCTATAAAACCCGTTTGAGGGACTCCAACATGTTAACAACATTCTGTGTATCGTATGCATGCGAGTGTAATAATATGAGGTGATGAGAGTTCGTATCCACGACATTCAGCTCCTTCACACTGTGAAAACAGGCCTTTCCACAGCACATTTTGACTTGTCACAGTAGGAAAAGTGTCACTAATGACATCATGACGCTCTGTTCTATTCAAGGGCCTCAGTGCGACGACGAGCCAGCATGCACAGCACCAACACCCTGAAACTGAAGCAGCTACGACCCCGAGTCCAAACAAGTCGGGACGCTGTGTGAAACAAACAGGAATGTCATAACTTGCTAAATGTGAACACATGATTGGATGAAGGAGATTACTGCGTGGGCTCAGGAACACAGAAAACACACGCAGTTCATCTGCGAATGACTGCTTTCTGCTTTCATTAACGTTTTGCACAGCGTCCCAACGTTTTTGGAGTTCAGCCCTCATAAATTTCATTTTTTACACTTGTGCTTTGGTAAAAATGTTCTGTGTGGTGTTAAAAAAAGTTTTGGTGAAAAGACAAAAGGGGCTTCTCATGAATCCACATGAAACTTTTCTGGAGCGAGCGAACATGCCTGATTTTCCCCTTCCAACGTTGATGAATAACCAGTGCTTTGAATGACTGCCCACACAATTAACAACTTATCACTCATTTACTGTGGTGAAGGTTCCAGAAAGCCTTGAGGTCTGCGATGGATTCTAATGCCGGTCTTTAATCACCGCACAGCTCTGACAATAGCCAAACACGAGACCACGATAAACACAATGATGCAGTTAGGGAGACGGTTGTAAATGATTAAACGTTCACTCTACCAAGTTTTCTGTCCACTAATGAGGGCTCTTCTCTGCTTCTAGGTGGTGATGGTGACCACCCAACCTGGCACCCCAACCCTCCCCAACCTGGCACTTTGTTCAGACTGCATCTCGTGGTGCGTGGGGGTCACACGGGTGCCTGATGATCAGCCAGGCCCTACAGCTAGAAGATCAGGGCATGAGGCCATTTCCAGTCTGACATTATGCCGATGTCTCACTGTTTTAAGTGTACACACACACACACACACACACACACACACACACACACACACACACACACACACACACACACACACACACACACACACACACACACACACACACACACACACACACACACAGGACACACATGAAAACACGGTGCGAGTAGTGTTAAAACAATTAGCCTATTTGTTGACCGACAAACAGAAGTCAACACTTCTGATTTAATCATTTAAAGCTGAAGTAAAAGCACCAAACACTCTTTGGTTCCAGCTTCTCTGATTTAGATTATTTTCTGTTTTAAATTATTGTAAATTGATTATTTTCATATTTGAAAGTGTCACCTGGCACTCCAACCAACTGCGATGGGCATCCTCCAGTCAAAACCAGTTACTTCTGCCATTTTTTTACACTACATGATGAATTAAAATCACGACTGATCGATAATAATAACGATTGTTAAACATAGCATGGCTCATAGGAACTCATGGTAAGGCAGAACTGTTTGGCGACTCGTCTTTAAGCTTTGGTTAAGTCTTGCTAAGCTTCCTGTAAAGAGTTAACGTGCCATAAGACAGGAGAGAACAGACAGTCAATCTTGGTGCACAGCATGGAAGTGTAACACACAATGGGTGTTATTCCTTTCACCCACCCTCCTCCTTTATCCCCGCTCACCCCCCCCTCCAAATAAAAAAAAACACTGCGGGAGGGGTGTTCAAAGCCGTCGCTCTGGTCCATATTCAAATGAGCGCTGCGTCTCCCCCCTGCGCTCCCGTTGCGATCAGCACTTTGATCACCTCCAATGGTAACTTCCACCAAAACATTTAAAATTAAAATCAAATCTGCCTTAACAACCTGAGCATTAGAATTTAACAGGTGTTCGGGAGGAAGTTGTTACAGAATTTGCGATTATGTGCTCGGATACACACACCTTTAGTCAAACACGCACCCGCGCAGACACACACGTACGCACATACACGCAACCTGTCAGTGAAATTACAGAGTGGGAAACAGAAAGCCCTCCTGACTGAGTGCTATACCTTGGGATACCTGATCTGTTCACTTTGATGTCAGTGGGTAAGAAAGTTAAAAAACAAATCAGGCAGACAGCAGCTACATGTGTTCAGTAAACAAAAGTTAATATCAATTCTTAGCACAGGTTACATACCAGCTACTTTTCTAATTACAAGGAAGTGTGTGATCACTTTTTTCATGCTGACCTGGGTGTGGAAGAGACACGGGGTACACACACACATACACACTCACATACATACTGCTCATACATGAATGCACGCGCACACACACATATACACGCACGCACACACAGCACTAACTGCATCTTCTCTAAATGTAGTATTAATTACTGGGGGAACACTGCAGTACTGTATTTAATTACTGACTAAATGATCCATTTATATTTCACCGCTGGTTAAATTAACAGGGTTAAGTGAGACAGGGCGATTGTAACTCACTTAACATTTGAGCTGATATCTTTTAACTTGCACAGTCTGGGGGCAGCACCATCAGAGAAAATATCAACCGATCAAATTAAACAATTACAGTATGCGGAGGCACAGAAATTACTCAACTGCTGCAAAAATATTATCTTCCACGGCATCAGCTACAGAGTTGTTTTATCTGCAACAGCAGGTAGTTTGAGCTGAAGCAAAAGTCAGTCTGCAGAGCAGATTGAGAGACTCATTACAGCAACCAGCGCAGTGCCCTACAATGTTGATGGAATGAGGGTGAGGGGCCAAGGGGTTCAAGATCTACGGTGGATGTCTGTCACTCGTCTCAAGCAAGTCTTTGACACTGTGTGGTCCGAGAAACACCAATCACCATGTCATTAGGAGGTGTTAAAAGCCACTTAAAATGGCTGCAACATTAACTTTATGCGAGCCTCTACTGCCTAGGGGTGACTATTCAAAGGCAGTGAGCTAAAGCCAAACCCCTGCTGACTGACAGATGGAGGAGTGTAACTCCAGCATCATCTTCAATAACATCACTGGGCTCCAATTAAATCACCTCTCTCCACCTCTTATATTTCTCTGCTATCTGACCGGAGTGTGTTAAAAGGACTTCCAGGTACTTGGGTGGGAGGATAGAAAGAAGACAGATAAACTCAGTAAGTCAGACAGTGCATGCGTGCCCAGGACAGAGAGCTAGTGAAGATCAGATAGCTGACATGAAAGACACTGGTGCCAGGAGAGATGGACAGATCAAGGATGAAGTAGAGCGATATTAAGACAGTGATTCTCAGTTAAAGACCACCACCGCGGGCCATGCTGGTGCTTGTCGGTTATTACTGTGCCTACTAATCAACCTACACACGGCCGCATGGACACCAGGCAGGTGGTCGAGAGCTGGATCATAATACAGCGTGTTTATTACTTAAGACAAAGCATCAATTTGTTACGGAGAAAATCATAAACATGCATATTTTGCCGTTCATACCCACACACATGCATATCAAAGTTCAACAACTTCTGCAGCGGAGCACACATCATAGAAAAGCACTTCTTAGCCTGGAGTTGCAATGCACTGATAAACTCTAAAAAGAAGGGGCGTCTGTGGGGGAGATGGTGAAGCACGAGAGCAGCGGTTACCTTAAAGTTGGTCTGTCTGTTTGGTGAGGAGTGAAGGGCCGTGTGCTGGGCCTGCTGCTGCCGCTGTATTTGTTCCTGCTGCTGCTGCTGCTGGAGTTGCAGGATGTGTTGGTCTTTCTGAGCCAGCAGGCTGCTGAGCTCCTGGTGACCCCGGCGGAGGTTGGCCTCACTCGATGTGAGGGCCTGGTAGCACTGGCTCAACTCCTTGTACAGCTGTCAACAAACACGTACAGGACAAAACAAGGAGGTGAGGATGCCTCGGGTCAAGACAGGCTAAAGATGGGACGCCAAATGGAAACATGAGAGAAAATCACTCACGAGATTGGGTGACATGAAGACGGTCATGATGTAAAGACATGTGCTAAGATCATCAAAATAAGGACGGAACGGAAAAATGGAAGGATAAAGGAAAACAAAAAGATTCATGTTCATGTCTCCTGACTAATAATTGCCCAAAACCTCTCCCTATCCCCCCTTCCTGTGTAGCGCTGTGTCGTCAGAGAGAGGCTGAGAACCCATTCACAGTAACAGGATACAGTGAGAAAAGTCCGTCTTTTCAGGCACTAGTCAAATAATTGTAGGTTGCAGCTAGCTTGGAAATAAATCACCACGGCGGGTGCGGCCTGAGTGGAGTGCAACAAAGTGGTAATAATAACGAGTTTGAGGTTTGGCATGCATGTGTGAGTACCCTCTGATAGGAGGTGGTGTCAGCAGTATGTGCCTCTTCCTGGTTCCTCAGGACTTTCTGTGTGTCTAGGTTCAGTCCTTCCAGCTGCTTGATCAGATGGCTCTGCTCTGCTGCATGTTCTGTGCTCTGTCTGTACAGGGTCTGCACCTCTGCACAGTCACGACTACACACACACACACACACACACACACACACACACACACACACAAAATGTCAAAGAAATTCATACGGTACCTGCACTGTGACTGTTCAAGTAAAAATCCTGTATATGAATACACAATCGAGCAGTGCTGCCTATCTTTTCTGCTTTAATACACTTACATGTTTGGGTTTTTGGATTTATTTCAAGCTTATAAACTGAGAGAAATCATATTGAAAAGGGTGTGAGGAGGTCAGAGAGCTTCAATTAAATCATGCTGAATTATTGCTGTTCTTAGATTTAATAATTAAATTCAATGTGTTACAAACTGTACAATTTGTATTTCACTTAGACAAATAATCACAACATTGAAACAAATATGTTTACTAGCTCTTTAGTCAACGATGTCTAAATTCCCTTCATTGCAGCAACATCAGAAATAAAGTTTATTACTGAAAATGGTTTTGTGTCCCATGGAATTAGCAGAAAGTGCTCCTCTTACTTATAAGGACATCTCTAATCACCTCGCTAAAAGCTGAAGAATCGTCTGTAGCCCCGGTGTGACTGACACGTCAGAGTGCCTCTGGCATTAAAACAGAAAAGTAGTTAAAAAAGGTTGAGATTACCACTAAGACTCTTACGGTTCTCACAGTTTTTATCATATCGCCTAAAGCTTAGCCAAAGCCCGCCACGTTTCCCTTTTCTCCCTCTTTTAAAGCACATCCACTACGCAGGCTTATCAAGTGGCTTTAGGTGAGCCGGAGTAGAAGAAACCAGTGTCACCCACAAGCCTCTCAGCCGAGACAGCAATAAACTAACTGCTGCACACACACACCAACACGTGTGAGGGGATACGAAACACGCATGTGTCTGCACAGGACAGATGCATATTTCCAATAACTAATGAAGTGATCCAAGTATATCACTTACAAAGTTGTGGTTGATACAAGTAAACAGACACTGAGGTGTGCTGGGCAGGTGAGGTCGGGCTCACCGAAGTTGACCGAGCTGCTCCTCTTTTTCTGCCACCTCCCTCTCTTTGGAGGAGAGCTGGGCTGCCAGGCTGCTACTGCGGCTCTGCAAGGAGGACAACTCTTGCCAGGCGTTGTGGAGCTGAGCCTCCAAGTCCTGGTGTGGAGGAGTAACAACGCATTTGAAGCACTTTGAAGAAAAATAAAGGAACAATCTGAAATTTGAAAGACTCTTCACAATGTAGTCCACGACCAAAGAGGATGAAATTACTGCTTTTATCGTAAAGAAAATGTACCAATAAAATGTTCATATCACTTCATTCTTATCCCATTCTGTGTTTCTTAACTACTTGTACGTCCCCCATTTTACTGCAGATTAGTGAGGTTGCTACTCGCACACGTTTCAGCCCTGATCCTTATTTGTCCACTTCACATCCATCTAAAGGAACAGAGACTCGTCAGCCGTCTGCGTAACACCTCTTAAAACCTAAAGCTTCTTTTTAGGCTCCAAATCTATTTTCTTCAACATGAAGCCGCATTGATTGTAAGCAGTGTCAAAACACTCGTGAGTACACAGCAGCACTACGAAGCAGCTGAACGGACCCAGCGCTGACACAGGACTGCAGCTCCTGCCATCGTGCTGCTTTCGCTGTGCAGCAGGTGCAGACAAGGTGTTAGTGACAGGTTCTCCTTAATAAGACGAGAACAGTAGAGAAAGGCAGGTTGCACGGCATCAAACATCTCCAAGCCGTGACAGCTTAAAAGTAATTAAAAACAGTGTTTCACAGGTCCAGAATGAACCATGTTAGCAAAGAGAAGACGAAGAGAACATGAAGCAGCACTCATGCTTGAATAAACAAGGGGAGGACAAAATGTCAGAAACACCTTAAAGCAGACTAATGTCAGTCTGCAAGAAAACTCACAAAGTTTGGATTTGATGAGACGGAGCTGTTGAGGGAAACTGGCCATTTGTTTAAGACATACAGCAGTTTGTTCTGTCAACAGTGGACCAGCACTGTACATAACAAAGAGGGTCGGCACGTTTCACATTTCACCCCCCGTTTAGTTAAAATAATTCGACTCCGTGCTTTTTAGCACAACATTGCCAGAACACTAGAATAACTACGAAGTAGGTGCACCTTATCTTGGCACGCGCTGGATTTAAATGATAAATTCCTGGACAAATCTTTGCCATGTCAAATAAATTGGCATGATGTCTCCACCCGACACCCCACGTTCTCCATCTCCATCTTTCAAATCCATGTATGATGGAAAAAATGAGGAACAGGTGGAGTGTCTTAGGCTGTGATGGATGTGCATAGACTAGTTGCTGGGCTTCATCCAGTCCAGGTGTAATTACTCTGTAGTCCTGACTTATTCAAGACTTTCTGTCTGACTCCATTTGACTAGCGCAGTAAAATGTTTCGTAAGGATTAGTCTATAAGGAAAGGGAAGAGCGTGAGGTTCCTCGACCGCTCCGATGTCCTTAGGCTCTCGTATCGGCAGGCAGCTGATTTCTGTAAGGGGATGGCAAGAGGCGGCAGGTTGAAATGTGACGGAAACTCTTCGAGGACTTTCCTTGTGATGTGACTGTTTGAACAGCGACACCGCTGTCACTGTCTAACCGCTGCATTGATTCCTAATGATGACGGCCGTACCTGCCTGTATCTGGGAAGAATGAAGGACAGACAACTCACGAAGACTCCAAACTCTCGCATTCACACATGCAAATGACCTCACAAAAGTTCCTTTCAGTTGTGGTCAGCTCAGTGCATTTTTTACCCCAACCAAGGAAGATCTGTCTCCCCCACGCTGAATCATAATTTCTCCTTCCTTTGAATATCGTCCCTGCATATTTAAATTGTGCGCTTTGCTACAGAGATCTTTTTAAATTCACATGCTGAGGAGGAAAGGCTGCGAGGGATCAGAGGGTTCAAGGTGTGCAGACAAAAGGAAAAGCTAGACAACGGGGCCCTTCCTGTCCAACTCTGTGTGTGTGAACGGACTTGTCCCCGCGTTCATACCTTGACTCTGGCCTGGGCAGCATCTCTATGGTCTCGTTGGCTGTTGGCCTGCCTCTCTTTCTCCTCCAGGTCAGCTCGCAGGGCGGCGCAGCGGGAAGTTAATCCCTCTTTTTCCTCCTCTAGAGCCCGCACCACCTGCCGCTCCTCCTCCTCCTCCCTCCTACGCTCTGTCTTCATTTCCTGGATAAGAGAGGTGTGTGTGTAAGGAGGAGAGTAGGGGGTCGCGAGGGCCAAATAAACAACGGCGACGGAAGGAAAGGAATAGAAAAAGTGTGGTTTCAAACTGAGAAAATGAAAAAAAAAAAGAAAGCTGGAGAAATACAAAGAGAGAAGCAACCCATGGGGCTGAGGCTGAGATGAATATGTAAACAGTGGACCGGCTTTGCTGCAGGAGCCCCCTGCATGGGCCGCTGATTGGCCAAGGTCACCTGTGCTGTAGGACGGGGCCCACGCGGCCAGATGTTGGCCGGTGTGAGCCGAGCTGTACCGCACGAGCCGGGCTCACGCAGGTACAGGGGCCGGTCTGTCGGCTTTAATGACAGGCTCCTAATGAGAATGGTGCTTGCTGCAAGACCCATTAGACTCAACCTAGGTCTCCTTTGATGCTGTCCCCCACAATTTCTCGCCATGAGACCTCACCAAGACTGTGTAAGGACCACTCCTTTATCAATTAATCATAGCTGGGTCCCTTCTAAGCATAATTAGGGAGAAGCCACACCATCAAATGCACACTTTTCACTTTCCCCCACTGAAGCAGTCATTAAGTATTTATCTGCAAGTTAACAACCAGCTTTCCTTTCTCTCCATCTTTCTCTCTCACACGCACTCAGACTTTGCGGCTCTGAAGTATTCTCGGTTGTCAGGAGCAGGAAATATAGCTAAAAGCAAGAAGGGGTGAGACAGAGAGACACTGAAAAGACAAAGACACAGAGATTGTGTTCAAGAGGGCTGAACAATCCTCTTCCTCCTCTAAATGATTCAAACGCCTGTGGCTAAAGCCGCGGGGGACTTGTCGTGCTCAGTGCCACACAGAAAAGAGACTTTTCGACTGGGAGGCCCAGACTGCCACAGAACATTTGTTCCACCAACCTTAAGTTCCTGACTCTTATTGACCAGTTGTTCACGCAGAGCTGTCAGCTCCTTCTTCATTAAGGCATTCTCCTCGTCCACCATCGTCCTCCTCTGCGCCAAGCTGTTAATCTCCTGCCGCTGCCCCGTCACTTTCTGTGGCGAGCAGCAAGACGGGAGGAAAGACAGAGAGCGACACAGAGACAGAGACAAGACAGCCACGTGTTACTTTACACATTTAAGTCTTGGAAAACTCAGAAATAGGTCTGGATGGTGTCCTCTCCAGGGCCCGAATTATACAAAACCAACAAGGTTAAATTTACCAGGCATTAAAACCTGATTACACCTGTAAATATTAAATAGAAAAAGTGTGAAATTGTGATGTTTGCAACAGAAGTCAGGCAACTAACAATCATTTTCATAAATGAGCGTTCAACTGATTCAACTTATCCATAATGCATCTACAATGAACGATGCCCACTGCAGCTTCCTGGAGCCCAAGGCGACGTCAATAAATGTCTTGTTTATAAAATAAATAATAAGATATTCAGCTTACAGCAAGTTTAAGACAAAAAAACAGCAGTAAATTCTTCCATGTGAGAATCAGGAACCATCAAATATTTTAGCATTTTTGTTTGAGAAATTACATACGACCAATTTTACGTCAACGGACGTCCATTAATCCTCTGATGGTTGCTGCTTTAACAGAAAGCCGCTACACACACACACACACACACACACACACACACACACACACACTCAACTATTAAGATCACCCTGTCATTTAAAATCTATAGCGAGCCACAAATAATCACAGAGCTCCACGATGATCAATTTAACGTTTAACCAAACCAGCAGAAATGGTACAATGACTTTAACGACCACCACCCACTTCTGATGCTGATATATGTTCTCCTCGTGTTTTTTGGCAGCCTCTGTGGCCTCAGCAGGAGGAGGCTGGCCTCTTAACACTGCATCAGCTGGGGTTTGGCATTGGCTGGTAATCCACAGCCTTCTGTGGGTGCACCCTCTTCTCAAATAACACTGTGCTCTGGGATGCAATTAATTGCCATGTTGAGGGAAAAATCGCTCAGATATATCCAGATAGTGGATTTAGCGTTCTTCGCTACTCCTAGCTCGCCGTGCTAAGAACAGAGGGGCTTTAATAGAGATTTATACCGGAGAGCAGAAAATAAATTCAAACATTGATAATGAGGTAGGCAAGAACAATTTGAACCCCAGTAGTGCTCAACTGATAGAAGAGGAAAAAAGGGGGGGTTCCGCCAAGTTAAGAGGTCTAGGACAGAAAGATTAGCATTTGAAAATTCCCAGCGTGGTTCAAAAATGAAAGCTAATTATGTTACAAAAATGGAAAGGAGTAGCAAGGGGAAGGGGAAATATAGAGAAATTAAAAAAAGAGCAGGAAGGAAAAAAACATTATCAAAGTTGGAGAATGGAGATATTAAAGGGATTGTAAGATCCTGTGTGGACTCAGTGGACCATCACATCTAAAAAAAAAAAAAAGAGGAAAAACCAATTAATCACTATTTGGGCATGTATGGCTCAGGACCGTGGATGAAATGATGACTGTTTGAGGGTCGGGTGACACAGCGCAGAGCTCGGTGCTCTTAATGAGACTCTCAAACAGCCTGAAAGTTTCATTACAGAGCAGTTAAAGAGGAAACAGACGCACTCTAAACACACAGAGAAGCATGAAGACAGAAGAGTGAATGAGCATTTCATGAGCTTTTCTTCAAAACCCTATTTGAAATCCATCAGATCAGCTGATTACACAGACGGGTTTATCTGTTCTACACATGCTTTGAAACTAATCTGGATCACGTGATGAATGAATACATTAATCACTCCGTTTTAACGACTCAGCTCTCCTCTGGTCACACGGTGACGTTGCACCTTCAGCTGGAGAGCGGTCAGGCTGAAGGTTTGGCAGAGACGGATGAAGAGCATGTGACCACTTGTGTAATTAGCCGTGATAAGTTATCCGCCCGCCAGCCATTAGTTTAACTAATAATAACATTTACGTTATTGCAGATGAATGAAATTTTCTGTTCGCCCAAGCCTCGTTAAAATCAAGCAGGCTTCACTGAGATGTAATAACCTTTAAGATTTTTGAGTGGACCCTCCTGGAAAATAAAATTTCAGGTGAAATCCAGGTCTGACGTCAGTGTAAAGAAGGGAAGTAAGTCATTTCTAAAGGGATATTTATGTTCAAGTAAAACACGCATAACACGCTGCAACAGGCCCTTCAGACAGAGACAAAACAAACTGGCCACGCTCACTTTGACAGTCAGGCCCGGTATGGTGCTGTATGATGTTGTATGATGTTGTATGATGTTGTATGATGTTGTATGATGTTGCTATAGTGGCTTAAAACTCTGCATTAATACAACAGGTGCAATAGAAACATTCCCATTCTGACATTTGTTATTATCTTATACTTAATCATTTTTCTTTATCTTATATTCTAATAAATAATTCTGTTTTCTAACATAACACAGCATCAGTTTCTCTGCTGTAGCACTGCAGATGGCGTCCTATAAGGAGAGCTGGCTGTCAGCGGTGCAAATCAATCAGTCTTTATTTTTAGGTAAATTCTTATCCATTACAGCTTTTTAATGCACTTAATGAAACCAGGCACATCTTTACGTAACAGGCACTTTTCATGCAATGCACTTACGTCAGCTTACGTCAGACTGAAATAAAGTTTGATGTCATTACACATCCTGCGCTCCTGTGAGTTACTACTAGAAGTACTGCATCGACTGGATCAGAGTATAATATAAGGAAAAACACTGGCAAGCTGATGGCTCCATTACAGCCAGTCTCATTAGGAATGAACACGATTCTGGCTGAGGGACGCTAATGAAGGAGACTGACGGATGCTTCAGTGAAGGGATGATGATTTGGACTAAATTACATTAGTGATGTCATTATCGTCAGCCATCATACCGTCAAGAAATATTACACAAGGGTGCGTGCAAAAGAAAGCAGGTGAGAGAGAGGAAGATGTGGAGGTGTTCAGTTAAAAACACACACATCAGTTCTTACATGGATTCTTTAAGTTTCTCTAAGTTGAAGCACTGTTTGTAATGACGACCTGGAACAAGCAAAAGGGACGATGCGAGATTAAAAAACAGAATAGTAAGTTGTGATTAAAATGCCAGACAAGCAAGCGTCAGTCTGGAGATGTAGTTTCGAGAGTGTGGTTGGGAGAAATTAATGAGAAATGCCCTCTGATTGGACCTTTGGCCGTGGTGCTGAGCAGGGCATTCACCTTTCAGTTGCTCCATTGGAGCTGATCATTGGCCAACAGCAGAACGTTTGTAAATACGGTCAGTTTATAAATGGATGTCAAGCACAGTATTACCTTTTGTAAAAAAAAAAAAGAAGCAGGTTTAGGTCATGAACATAATCTGAATATATATATTTCTGTTTGTTTGTGTGTGATGTCAGACACTGAACACAGAGCGCTGCAGCCCATTGGACAGACTGTGCCGTACCTGCTCCAGCTCCTGTATCGTGTAGTCTTTGCACTGGAGGATCTCCAACACTTTCCCGTCCTTTATCTCAGCTTTGTGCTTCTCACTGGGACAAAAAGAAGAGAAAAACAAATAGCTGTGTGTCCACAGTCTCTGACAATTAAGTGGCCTGAGGCGTGAGGGTGAGAGCGACAGGACGACGCGAAGCATGGCCTCAGAGCCCAACAGGTAACATGCAGATAAAAAGACCAAAGCCCCTTAAAAAACATGGAGTTAGTGTAATTTTTTTATAACTTTGAATCACAGCAGGTGCTCAGGAGATAGAAAACATATCTGCATATGTTTTAAACAGTGAATCTGACTGGTCTGATGTAAGACAGGATGCCTCGACTACATAATGTGCGTTCTGTATTATTTTCTCAATTTCAGTGTGAACTCTGCTCTGCGTTACAGTCTTGTAAAATGTCAATTTCTTGCAACCAGTTTCAGAATCTTGGAGCCTCCTGCTGTTCCTGGAAAATAAAGAAGACCCCTTTACATAAAGGCAATTCATGGATTTCATTATTGGCGTTTTTACTAAAATTACACTTTCAGAAAAGAAACATCAATAAAGTGGAAAATGCTCGTTTAGTTATAAAAGCAGAGCGACTGTACTATCCTGCTGCTGCACAAAACTTTCCTCTGCAGCCCACTAGCACCTCTTTTATCATAATTAACTTTTAGGGAGACAAAAACAAGGCATCAATCGGGGACCTGTTTGTTTCAACTGCTTCAGGCCACCAGGGGCCACCCATTCCCTCCACTCATCACTTGCTCCTTCTACACCTCCCATCTCTGAGGCCTCTTCTGATCAGCCCTCTCCCCTGGCAGACACTGAAATAAGTATGTGGTGTCCCCGGAGGAGCTGGAACGCAGGCTGGCCTAGCTACATCTCCTTGTATATTGGGCTGTGTTCACCATGTCCTGAGCAACCAACCAATCACTCTACAAGATCCACACAGGAAGGGGAGGGGAGGGTGAATGGCAGATCCCAGCGGGCACCAGCGCTTGACTGGAGTCGACACAATTACCATGTCAATATCTTCCTGCGCATCAGGTGATACAATACACAGACACTCTCTGGGCGCATGTTCCCCCGCCAGCCTCAGCGGACCAACATACTTTGATGGGTTTCCTGTGGGGCTGTAAAGGAACAGAAGAGGGTGTGGAGAAGGAACGAGAGGCACAGGTACTGAGGAACTGTGCACGCTCCTGCGCTCTGCTTTACCCTTATTAGGGGACTACTAACAACTGACAGACCTCAGAGAGCATGTGATATGCACCCATAGTAGAGACATTTTCATTCTAAGATATCCTCCACATATAAGGTTAAAACTTAGGCAGTGAGCGTAACTTTACCTCTATTTCAGCGGCAGCTGCAACATAAAAACAACCAGTGTTCAGCTACAGCAGCATCAAGGATCATTTAAAGTCATTTAATGTCCTAATGAGGAGAAATGTATTATATAAGACCTGAAGCGCTGTTCTTTTCTCAGAGTTCCCATGCCACTGTGCTTGGTGTGGCTTAGCCATCCTGCAGAAGAGGTCATATTCAATCTCACAATTTATCCGATAAAGACAAGCATTTGGCAGGAGTGTTTCAACTGTCCAGAATGGGTGCGGCGGAGGAAGAGTGTTTTCATTAAAAGGGTTTCCATGGTTGAACTGCTAGACCGGGGATAAGAAGGCTTAAATCAGCATCTGCACCAGATTCCGTCGTAACCCCGGCAGAATGGCCAAGGTGCCTGAAACACCCCTCCAACGACTTTCACACATATTTCTCTTCACTCGTGAGATAAAGGAATTTTCGGCTGTTGAGCTTCTCAGGTAGCAGTTTGAAAGACGAATCTACTCACCGCTCAACCACCAAACTGACAGCCTGGGTCAAGTCTGGATTTGCCACTTGCAGGCGTTTCCAGAGGGACCACACAAACTCCTTGTCTGCCTGTGAAAATAAAAGATTCAGCGCGTCAACAGCTGTTAGTCCTAACTGAGATAAACAGCTTTTGATAAATTTGTCTCAAAGTGCAGCGAGGCCTGCAAGAAGGCCGCAGCACATCTCAGCACTTCTCGGTGAAAAACAAAAAATTAAATCGGATGCTCAATGACATTAGCATACGACAGAAGGAGTAGTCAATCAATAATTTAAATAGCTTGTACAAAATAGTTTTTGATCTGGCCTGCCCTCGCTAATCATGAGCCTCCCTTAACAGGAATCCTCATCGCTGAGATGTGACCTTCGACTCAAGGGGAGCAAGCATTGACACTTGTCATTATACACTATTTATGACTGGGGAGAGCTGGGATCCAAATCAAAACACAGCAGTCGAGCTTGCATTTTCTTTATTAATCAATTGCGCTCCGGATATGTTTTCCACTACAGCTCCAAAGTAACTAGCCCCGAAGAAACTCAAAGCTGATGACAGA
This sequence comes from Chaetodon auriga, assembly GCF_051107435.1. Lineage (NCBI taxonomy): Eukaryota > Metazoa > Chordata > Actinopteri > Chaetodontiformes > Chaetodontidae > Chaetodon > Chaetodon auriga. The sequence continues at coordinate 2,437,306 of NC_135077.1, read as the reverse complement.
GAGAGTCATCTTCAAGCAGGAAAACCCAGCCAGCCCCTGACACATTTCCAATTCAAATTGTCTCGCTGGTTTTTCAAACATTTTTAAGCTACATTACATTTAATGAGGGACATCTAAAAACTACATTTTCTGACATTAAAAGACAGAATTATACCAAATCGACTTAATATAAAATTATCTGATAAATTATGTTCACATCATCATAAGATAAAAGTCATCCCTCCCACTGGAATCTACTGGTCTCCAATTAGTACATGAATTTTAACCCCCTTTTCAAAAGTGTCTAATCAATTATTTACTAAAATGGCAGAAGCAGACCTTGATAAGACCATGAGCTGAACATATAAAGTGGAAGGACTGTAGATCTATGTCTCTGTATGCATCTGTGTGTAAGCGTGTGTGTGTGTGTGTGTGTGTGTGTGTACACAGAGTGGGAGCAGGGTGAAGGGGGATAGAGATCTCACCAAATCAGCCCTGCAATGCAACTAACGATGAAATTAAGCAGCACGGTTGACTTGAAATAGGTGGTCTCCCTCTGCCTGGCCTTTGGCAGCCATTAGCCGTTCCACAGACAAGTCTTCAGTCAGGACCCTCATCAAGAGCTCTCCTCTGCCGTACGTCTTCTTAAAGATGCATTGAATGTGTCTTTGATGATCGCTGAATTATTAATTTTGAATCTAGCCACTGAAACACCATGGGCTAAACATACCAAAGACAGCCACTGGAATTCAGCCACATATTAATAAAATTAGCAGGGTCTACTAGGAACATTTGCTGGCCGACAGATGAAACTCTTTGTAGTTAATGCCTGTCCTGAACTACATCTTGCCAGAGACTTAAGACATCAATGGTATTCAAATGCCACTATTTAAATGGTACACTGCACAACTAAAAGTCCCCATTAGATAGACAGAATCACTGATGTTCTACTCTAGAAAAGACCACCAAGGATGGCGTCCATGTCATCTCAATGCAGAGTAGCAGAGGCTGTCAGTCTGAAGCGAGCACAGTATGTCAGCAGCAGTGCTTCAGTGTGCGACCACTGAGAGAAACTTTGAACGCGGCGTCACAGCCTAAAGGTGTTCACATTGGCTTGTGTTTGTAGGACAAAGGCACTTTTAGAAACATCAACTGTTACTGGGAGCTCCAGAATTCAGCCTGTGACATTTTCAGGTGACAGAGATTGACAGCAGCTCTGCGTTTTGTGGGTTGTTGGGTGAGCAAACCTTCAAATTACACACACAAAAAAATCATAATATAACAACGAGTTTCCAACAAATTGTTTTAGAAGTTTAAAAGAAGAAAACGGACTGAGGGCTCAAAATGTGTGTCACTTTTATAGGTTTTAGAGGTTAGAGATGTTGATTATTCATACACAGCATAGTGAAATGGAAGTTTTTTTTGTTTAATGATGGACATACACGCATGCATGGACTTGCCACTATACAAGTTTGTATGGATGTCTTGTGCCTTCGACAAACTATGGAGTGAAGGTATCAAACTTCTTTCTGTGAGGAAACTCTAAAAAGTTCAACAGCCAAACTAAACTTTATATCCAGGATAAATAAGGTAACACGAACACATCTGGTTAAATCCAAACACTGTCACAACAACTGTTCCTGCCCATGTGTTCGGTGTTATCTATAGTCTGATAGAAACTCCAGAGTAACACATCATCTGCTGAAGCCCTCAGCGGTCGATCTACCTGTGCAGTAAGGTACTGTGGATATGCAAAGTGAGGAATGCTGGGTTAAGTTCACTCATGTTATTAGGCACCACCTGGTGGTGAGTATGCAAGGACAACCTCCCTCAATCACTGACTCACAAAGTGAAGATGAAAGGTTCTCAGATCTGTACCAGAGCAATTTCTGGCCTGTGTTTGTACTTAATTGAATAAACAGAAAAATGTGGGGGAGGGGGGGCGTCAAATTATTAAAATGTACTCCGGAAGAGGACATTTTCTTCACATTATTTACAATCTTGGCTCAATAAAATGTGGTCAGGTCCTCTGCAGCAAACAGTAAAGTCAATAATGACAAGCAAACAATTAAAATATACTTCATGCAATTTAGTAAAATCAACTCATCTCTAAATAAGAACAAACATGCTGAAAATTGATATGCTTTTCAAATTCAAGTGCTGATCATAAATCTCGAAACCATAATCATGGGTCCATGCCTTTTGAGTTTAAATGAGTGCAGCTGAAACAGAAAGCTGACTAACGTACTCTCCAGAATGCACTGTTATCTCCCAAGAAATCCTTTCATTTAAAATAATGTTACACAACGAAGACACAATATGTAGCTTAGGTGAGTCACAGGTCTTTATCTGATCAAAAATGAATAGAATGGCAATTAAGGTGAGAAATGGTTTGGATTACTCACGTCATAAAGTGGCCAATTAATGTCTGATAGAAATGAAAACTAGAGAAAAAGTTTTTTAAAAAGTCTGCACGCAGTGAGGCAAAATGTGCTGGAAACTGCACAATGTTCATGTAGTCAGACCGAAGAAACCACAAGTGACTGTGATGCCGTCTAAACAATCAACTCATGAAAACATAGAAACAAGAAGGTTTTGGTTTTTGTTTTACACTAATAAGAGCGACATATTTCAGTCATTGTACCATGAAGCTCATGAAAAGCATAAACATGTGAAAACACTTGTGTTCACCTGCAGTGCTGCATTAGTGCAGTCAAATACGTATTTCACCTCTGATAGATACACAGATGATTGAACTTGCTGTCACTGGATCACCCCATTAAATCTGATCATTTAAGACCAATTTCATGTTACTGTGTTATCAGCTTATCACCACCATTTGTGTTTCCTATGAGACATTCTTCAGACAGCAGATAGCACAATCGATCAGTGTGTGTGTGCTCTTTAAACACACATGCATACATACCTGGCACTGCATTAACTCATCTGACAAACTCCTCACTCGCTCCTCCAAAACCAGGACACGAGCGTCGGACATTTTGGAGCTGAAACGGGAGCAAAACAACAGCTGACATTAGTTTCATGTGAGAAATAACACGTGTAGCAATGAAAAGAAGAAGGATTGTGCAGACGGCACGTTATCATCATGTTAGCCCGTTCATATTTAACCGGCGAGGACACGAGTTTGAAGTAACATCAACAGGGTTAGCTATAACATAACTTTCCATCTGATGTTAGCTTTAACGGTACAGGTCTTTAGCACCCTCGCAAAATGAAACACAGAAGCTCAGTGGACTCTCTTAAACTAGTTTACAGTTTTTGTCTTACCTGCTTCGATAACTTGCTAACAAGCAGATGTCAGAGAAGCTTTACAGCACCGCGCTAACACACTGTAGTGCTACGATAGCTACCTAAGCTAACGTTAGCCGCTTAACAAACATTCATATTTACAGCTTCTTGTCTGCTGTTCACAGCCTTCCGGCGTAAAGTCAGCTCCCCGCACGACGTCACGGTGAGCTTGGACGTCTGAAGTCTAATTATCCACTAAAAATAGTCGTTGTGTATTTTTCTACAAAGCCAAAACATACTTTTTGTGAGCCACACCGTTGTCAATAACTACAGAAACGCTTTCCTCATTTCAAACAAACCCGCTGTTTCCCCTTCCGTCATCGTGCGTCATCACGCCATCACGTCATCACGTCACGTTTACGACAGTTGTCGTTCGCGTACGGCAGAAAGATCCCGAATCGCAAATGCAGTGCTTCCAAACGCGGGCCTGGGAACCATAAAAAGATCTTGTGGTTGTTTCAAGTGGTCCTCAAAAAATATTTGGTCTTGTGTAGGCTAATGAAGGAAACACTATACATATTTACAATACAGCTTTATGGTTATTATTAACTGTGTAACCACGGGCCAAAAAAGTTTAAGAAGTTCATGAACCTCAAACTTAGAGTTAATATAATATTTTTCTATGTGCCTACAGTTGGCTTAATTATTAGTCACTGTGTCTCACATTAGCAGCCTACAGAAACAATAATATTAAAAAATATATTTGTTTAACTTGTTTATTGCACCAGGACGCATCAACCAATAATATTAATTTTGTGCATGTATGGTTTTATGCCATCAAACATCACAACACTGATTAATCCATCCATGATTAATCCAAGAACAGCATCCATCCTTGCAGACTGGAGAATCAGCCCATGTCGCACACGAGGTTCATCCCATCAGAGGCATCAAACTCAACTCTGAGCAATGATTAAGATCAAGTCCTTTTTTACAGAAGACATTTTGACATGTCACAGTGGGAAAAGTGCAGGTGTGAAAATAAAACTAATAATGGTTGAATTACATTTATTTTATTATTAGGACGCATTGGAAATACTGGTATGATACACATAAAAAAGATAATGCAACAAAATAATCAATGCACTTTCTTTACAAAGAGACTTTTTCATTATTCTGTTGACATTTTTAACTGTGAAGCTTTGATTTATTGCTTGTCATAAAACCTGATTTCAGTTAAAATTTGCACTTGTGTCTTTGTGAATAATAAAACATCAGAACAATTGACAAACACATTTAAATCCCTTAATAGATTAAATTTAAGGCCTTTAAGACATTAAAGGAGTCTGAGAAATGTCACAATGTATCAAAATTACAGGAGCATTAATAGAAAATGGCAACATATCAATGGCAGGGGAAGGTGGTGTGTAGCTATTGTGCTGTTACACACACACACACACACACACACACACACACACACACACAGTCTATATAGAATGAGGGTTCCCCTGTGTCTGCAAGTGCTGTTTTACAAGGCTATAAATCTCTGTTGTTATATCACAGATCCATAGACGCACGAGCGGTGGTAAAGAAAAATAACAGAGATATGATATTGATCTTCATGTGGCAGTTTCTGTTTAAAATGTTGTTTTTATTTTAATAGACACACTTGTACCTCACCCCTGCTGACATTCGCCTTGTTTTATATGTGTTCAATAATCTGTTGTAAGGTCAAAGACATTATCCACAATACGTTTGGAGTCTTTGAATGTGAAGCCGGAGCTTGGAGAACTGGATGTAAACAAGAGAAAATGAACAGAGATGCGTGTTTGACATCTGTTTTGCTGGTGAGACAAGACAACTCCATATTGTGTGGTTAATGTACTTAAGTGTCCAGCCAGACTTGGAGCACAGGGTGAGAGAGGGAAATGAAGAAATATGAGGACTGGCACTCCTCTTCAGTCAGGCAAATGTTGGTTCATCTGCTCACTGTGTTACACACACACACACACACACACACACACACACACACACACACACACACACACACACACACACATTGAGAGAGAGAGAGAGAGAAAAGACACAATTGACTTAGCATGATTAGGCTGTTCCTTGACCCACGAACACTGCCTCTCATTAAGATCCTCATTTGCGGAACAATTTTAGAGGCAGTAGACTGGTACTTAATGCGCAACATCTGCCTACCCCCTGTTTCTTGTTCAGACACACAAACTGACACATGGTATCTGTGAATAAGCCTCTCTCTCTCTCGTCATGAGGAAAAACAACCATCATTCGTCTGCAACTGGGTTCTGAATCTGGTCCCTGCAGTTGCACCTTCTCCTTCAGGTCAGAAGTCAGATTTAAACTAAATTTGCTCCGAGACAAAACCAGATGGTGCCAAAACTTCCAGTGCAGCTTCTCTTGTGAGAGACTTTGAAAGCGATTCATTAAGAGGCAAATCATATGGCAAAATACAGAAAGTCAAATTAAGACAATTTTCTGTGAGGAAGCTGGTAACTCAAAGGGATCCTCTTTTAACTATCCCCTCTTTCATCATCAAATGTGTATAATTTGGCCCCAGACACTTCCAGTCGCTTACATGTTGTATGCAGGCATGTTCCACCATGTTGTGACAGCGCCTGCTGCTGCGCTGTCTTATGTCTGAAGCGGTCTGTATCTCCCTCTTTAAAGTATTTGTTGTCTGTCCCACTAATGACAGATTAATCCAGATCTGAGAGCATTTTAGGTACATAAAAGGCAGATCTCAGACAAGCACTCTCTCATATCACCAATGACGTGCTTCCTGCATTCATAAAAAAAAATCCTCATAGACTCAGTTCAACCTCTGTCATTATTTGATTTGACTTCTTTCATCCTCAAGTTTTTATTGTATCTATGAAGCAGGCTACAAATCATCTTCATTTCATCATCAAATTCAACTTAACTTTTCTGGAAATCTTTCACTTCCATAATTAAAATGTAAATCGCTGTAAAGATTGAATCAAATATGTTGCAGCAGCATTGACATTTGGCTCTTATTTCTTCAAAAACACACTGCTCAAAGGATATTGAGAAATTATTAAAAGGAATGAAGTGTGAATGTCTTCATGTGCTGATATGAAGGAGCCCACAGCAGCTGTATAGAGGAAAGCACCAGTGTCCCAATAAGCATAATACATGCTGAGATTATGCAGCATCGGTACCTTTAACAAACATCATTTTGATAACAGTTTAATTAACCGACCCTCGAGTCAGTCTCTGTAAAGGAAATAAAGCTCGAATGAAGAATCTCCAGTTCAACACTTGATCATTAACTGACTGAAAAGAGACTCACACTCCTTCGAAGCTCAGATGGGATCTCTGACATGAATCCCAGCTCGAAGGACGTTTTCACCGTAAGCCGCTGCTGTGATCTGCGGAGTGTTTGGAGAGAGACGGTCACAAACAAACAAACAAACTTCTTGTCACGATGAATATCACTTGCAACACTGGTTCATGTGTGGAAACTGCGTACAGCTGGATTCATTTAGCTGTTTTGCTAAGATTATATCCGCTGCGCAACCAAATGAAAAAAGAGCTGTCAGTGAAATGGCACAACATGGCTGAACTTCTTTACTGGATGCCACAGAATGGGGCTGACTCACATGAATTGCTGCAAATGTAAACAATACAGTAGCTAATGTAAACCAAGCCTCTGTCTGAAGTCGTCTTTGTGCGCCTCTCATTCCTAATTGCCCAACTGTTAAAATGTGATGGGCCACCCCTTGAAACAAGACAGCTCTTGCATTGACAGTCCCAGCAAGCACGCTTGTCTCACCTCTGTTCTGCCTCAGCGGAGTCACGGGGAAGTTCAAGTGCAAGGCCGCATTTAATCTACCGGGGGAAGAAGTGACACAGAATTGAAGTGATCATGCAAATGCAACTGCATGAAAAATTCAAGAACCAAATGACAAGCCCCGGTGTGCCGATGCTGACGGAGGAAGGAAGAGAGGCACAACACGACACTCCACGGAGAATTGCGAAAGCGCAGTCTCCGCCCGCCGCCTCAGGTAAGTGGGGACATTGTGTGCATTAATGTGGCCTAGCTTTGATGCTGAGGGAGGAAAGAGCCCGAGGACTGCGGGAGATGACAATAGATACTAAAGAGTCACAAGTCCCCAGCTTTAAAGGAACACTGATTGTACAAATGCCAGCTGGGATGTCAGCCCTGCACAGTGTTTAGCAGAACAACACTCCCCCTGCATGGAGATGAGACAGGCTCCAACATGTGAGAGTTACATTAAGTCTTTGAACGCAGTCACTTTGTACCACGGCTGATGACTCTATTTGTTAAGTGTCTGATGCTCTCTTGTTGCGTAAGATTAGATAATAATAATTAGCTGCACTCACACGGGCTGCCTTTTGAAATTGAAATTGCACATCACAAACCTTTGAAATTGCTCGCTGAATTCACGTTCAATGGCTGACATTTTAAAGCTTGTTTGTACACATTTCTGCTCCAGCGATACCCTGAGGAGGGATATGATATCTCTCGCTGGAGTCCGTGGGAGAATTATCAGCCACTCTTGACCTCGAGCATGAGCCGTCCTCATGCTGAATCCTGTGAGACCTTGAACTGTCTTACAAAACCCCGGGACAGAGAAACCATTGATTACCGCCTCTCTTCCCTCTTTTCAGCCTTCAGACATGCAATATCTACACATAAATCACACCGTTGTAGCTCCAAACCTTCCCTCATCACAAACCTTACACTTGCTCTTTGCCATCATGTGCATTTCTGTTTGCATGTGACGTCGCTGACCTCCCATAAGTCCCCCCCTGCACACACACTCACAGACACATGGTGTGTGTACAAGCCCCTCGTTCATGTCCTAACCCCCTGCCCCAATGAGACGGCGTGCACCTCTGCTTGACTCCCATCTGATGACCTTCTGGTCCTATCTTCAACAGACAAGAGCCCTCATAAAGGAGGAATTGATCCACGCTAGACCCACCTCTTAGAGGCAGCAGCAGTGTGTGTGTGTGTGTGTGTGTGTGTGTGAGTGTGTGTGTATCCATGGTGCCACGAGGGCCACACTCACTTACAGTGTGCCATCCCAGCCCCGGTTCGCCCCCTCAGGATGTGTGGGAACAAGGAGTCAGGCTATTTCCCTTGAGCTCTTTGCCAGAGAGCTTGTCCTTTGCTTGGTGAAAGGGTAAATTAAGGTGGTGAGGTTGTATTTAAGTTCATATTTCCCTTGAGTATGAGAGATGAGACCAAGGACATGGGACATTGATCGCCCTGAGTAAATGTCGTCCAGTCGGAAAACAGCTTTTAGATGAGAAAAGTATTTGTCTTATTTAACACCTGTCCTCCCTCGCCATGAGTTAAGACAAATCAAACTCAGAAATTGAGATATTTAATTGTGTCACAGTACATTTTTTTCCCGTAATGCTCATTAAACGTCGTCATCCTTTTACAAACATTTGATGCCTCGAATGATCAAGATGTTTTTCCACTCATGTTGTCTTTTGTGACGTCTAAATAGAGAGTTTAAGGACAGACGATGTGTGCTGGGACAGATTACAAAGACATCTGTGACTGGGGGCTTATGAATAAACATGAGTTCATGGTTGCACATACAGTATTTTATCTAATAGAAAATACCAAGAAAGTGCAACATTCAGGGCCTCAGAAATGTCACGTCACAGTCAGACGTACCACAGAAACATCCTCCTGATGGCTGAAGAGAACAGTGTGAACCGGCCCTTTAAAAACTCCTCCGAGCTCTCGCCGATGGTCAAACTGACCTTTCTGGACTTTTCTATGTTCTGTAGTGAGAGGAACTTAATGAACAGGAGGACCTCTGTGGATTTGATGGATCCACAAGTGCGGTGCAGCAGCTGATGGCCCTCCCAGGAGGTGGAACACTTCAGCAGCGGGTTCAATAGCTCATTATCATTGGTCCCGCTGGATAATTAGTGCACAGTGGGGTCCTGTCACAGGAACAAATAAACATATACTGTCCTTCCCCATCAAGATGCTTTTACTGGTTACTTGTACAGCGTAATTGAATGGCAGTGTCTACTTAAACACCAGGCTGGTGCATAGTGGGGCCCATCTGATCCTGGATATTTAAGGCCGGCTGCAGCCGACGCTTTTAAATAAGCACAACATAAACAAGCATTTTTGTTTGTTCATTTTTTCAGACTCGGGACCACAATACGTAGAAACTTTCCAGTGCTCTCTGGTGGACAAACTATGCGATGGAGGTAGTGTTTCCAGCTGTGTGTCTGTACAGGCCGTACTGTGCAGGCAGCAGCAGCAGCTTCGGTCCTCCATCAGTGTCTGCGCAGGATGTTTGGCCACAGTAATGCTGTATGGTCACCCGCAGTCTTATACAATCACTGTGCATAAGAATGATTGATAAAGCTGCTGAAAACACATCCTGAAGTAATAATATAAATGACTTCATGCATAGCTTTGCTGTTTTTGTACTGCAGTTTCTTCTCCTTTCTATACACTGATATGAATCTGCAATGACCAAATATCATCAAATTATTGGCACTGGTGCGCAGGGCCCTGCTCCATTTAGTTGAAAGCCATGATTAGTTTTATTGGCAATTTGTAACATTAACCAATAAGTCATGTTTTCTTGGGCCGTTATCCAAAACTGGCTTTTATACAAAAAGTGCGACGAAATGCATGTCAGCATGTTACACCTTCACACACGTACCTGCTCAGAGTCATCAGACCGGCAACACTTCACACAGCGTGTGGACGCTATAGAGCTGACTGGGCCACTGCAGGCGTGTTAGTGGGGTCTCCACACGGGCCCCTGCAACCACGTCTGCCAGAAATGACATTTATATACTCCTTTCTTTTTTTTTTTTTTTGTGTCTAATATGTTTTGAGGGAAACGTAATTGCTGCCAGGATGATGTTCAGTGGCAACGTTTTTCTGAGCGTAGGAAGTGCTGCATTTCTCCACAGCCAGAGAGTCATATGGAGGTGGTTGTGGTTGGATCTATATCAGAGAGCAGCGGTTTGCATCCTGCGCTCTGGGCGTGGTGAGGCAGCTAAAGGATTTTGGTTGAGGGTAAAGATCATGGTTTCAGTTAAATGTTAACAAACATGTTGCGCCTCATGCTTCAACTTAGTGTTGACTTTTGTTCAATAAAGATCAGGATCTTTGTCTAACCCTGACCAAGTGCTGCAAGTCCCCAAACATAACAACAGAAAACACAGATCACGCTTCAGTTGTTAGGAGCAGATGTTGTAATGGAAGGAATGAAATTCTTTGTCTGCAAACGTTTTGCAGATACATTTTGTAAGCTCAATTTGTGACTTACATTTTTATTTCCTTATTTTGTTGATTTAAAAATGTTTTTTTTTCTAAGTGCATTTTCTGTTGTATATTAGCATAACTCTAACTTTTAGGAGACAGGGGTGTCCCCTAACACATATTATCCTGTACCTGAACTTGGATCTTTACAGGGCAGGACAGTTTTCTAATCTAATGTTAGAGCAGTTCTTCCAAGAAGCATGAACTAAACAAATAGCTCGAAGCTGAAACGTACAGTTCAGCTGTCCATTATCATAACCATGCTATCGCTCATCTTATGTTAAAATGAGATTTCCGTGTGATAGTTTGGCAACATGTTAACAGCACAGAAATAAAAGATCCTGTTTTGCCTTATCGCACAGTCGCATTGCTCCTCACAGCTCCTGGTGTCTCTACGGTTAATCAACACTGCGGAATAGAAAACACTTCCTCTGTCCAATTAAAGCAGCATCAAAGCATGTGAAGTCGTCACAAACACATTCAAAAACCTAGTTTATTTTTCTGGACAATCCATTAAAGCCTTTTTGTTTTGTTGCTCACATAAGTATGTAATATCTCATTTAATTAGCAATGTAAGCCCTCTGACAAACCGGCATATGGTCCTCGCTCTCCCACGGCCTTGGCCAAGGAATGAATATGCATATCCTGGGACCTCAGTAGCTTGTTACCCTGGAATGAATTCTACACAAGCCTAATCCCTGATCTATTATTTACCCCTTGACCAAACATGCAAGTGGGGCTTCCAGACGCTTGACTTGATAGAAATGACTGCCCTGGGATTCAGCTGCCTCCCTCACCCGCGCGGAGGAGCCAGGCTGAGGCGGGCAGTCACTCTGAGGAGCACGGTATGTCTCTTTCTGCTCCACTCCGCCTTCGCGCACACTCCACTCAAACGCGCGCGCACGCACACACATCTCTCCCTCCTTCAACTCTTCACTCTGGAGATGTCTCCGTCAAAATGTTGAGCAAAATCCTCCTAAAAACAAGCGCACAATGAAACTTTAATGAGCGCGCCCACTTCTGAGGGATCTGAGGGACACAGCCTCGGAAATCCGTGTCACATCCCTGCAGCGCGCAGACAAACCAGAAGACATTTCCAACTGCCTGGAGCGCGTGCGTGCGCGCGCACACGAGGCGTGCGTGAACTGTACGCGCGAGGTCAGAGAAAGTGAAAAAAGTGAAAGTTTGCTCGAATGAAATGCAGCAAAGAAAAGTTAATGCAGGAAGTTGAGAATATTTGAATTTTTTTATTGACTGTTTGGTTACAGTTCATTGGTTTTCTTCCACATGATGATGTTTGAACACACAGATGATAATCTGCACTAAAACACAGATTCTTTAGACTAAAACAAATCTGCCCCAAAAACACACTGAGAAATATCCCAGAATCGTTGCTGCTTCTCCTCACTGGCTGCAATGCGCGTCTCTTTGCCGATTTCTTTTTGGGGGGCTGAGGCTTATTCGCACATTTTTCTCTCACAAAGATGCGACTCTTCCTCCTGACATCGTTAAATTAATCAGCTCATCGGAGGAGAAGCCCTCCGGACGCGCAGTCACTCGGGTTACAGTCACACACGACGTGTAAAACACTGGTCTGAATTCACCCAACACAGCTCAGCAGCCACCTTCTCTCCAGCCCGGACCGTCCGCAGCTCTCCTCGGCGCACTGCGCTGACTCTGCAGAAGGAAATCATCGGGGGAGTGAAAGAAGGCGTTTTTTTTGCGTTTTTCTCAAGGTAGGACAAGCGGTTCCAACCCAGCTCCTGACTGTCAGCGATCCCCACTGTCTCATTGACTTCTTTAGCTCACGGTTTGGGAAAAGGAGTGAGGACCGTGTGTCGTGGTCGCGCGTTCCTCTCCGTGAGAACGACGCGTTTCCAAACGTCTTGACGCGCGTCTCTCTCGGCGAGGCAGCCCGGACACAGAGGTTGTCGGGATAAAAAGAGTGACTGTTTTCCCGCGTAGCACCTAAAAACTATCAGAAACGGCGAGGATAAGTTTGTGAAAGGGACACTGACAGCGAATCATCTCCGCCAGCGTGCAGCACTGAAGAGGAGAAAGTTCCCCACTTGAGGGCGAAATCAGACTTTTTTGAGGACGCCAAGTTTGAAAAGTGCCAGGAGCCCCGGGGTCTGTCAGATACAACATGCAGCAATGGTAAATATACATTTTCTGCTTGTGCTTACTGAAGTTATTCGGATGAAACACAAAAACTACAGTGAATTATGGAAGTGGTAACTTTAAAAAAACTTCAGCGCCGGTTTGTCTTCTGAATTTATCAGAGCACATTTAAAGTTAGCCAAGACTTCATGAGTAATTCTGGAGTTTTTCAATTGAACATTTCCCACACTTGTTTTTCATTCATGACTCATCCGCTAGATTTGTTCATATGCTTGCATTTAAAGGAAAATGAATGTCCTCAGCTGGTTTGATCACTGTCTCTGTCCTCTCTTCCCTCTTTGTCTCACTGAATCAATAGTAATCATCGCCGCATTCTGAGCCTATTAAGGCCGTGATCAGAAAGGAGACCTAGAATCTGTAACATCCGGAGTAAATAAGCAAAATATGACTTTACTTCATGTAATTGTGTAGTTTTGGTCACGCCTGGAGAGTGTTCCTCAATTCTCCTCACAGATGAATTAAAAGGTTTTACTTTAAAATGTGTAACTGCAGACAGTGTAAAGAAATGTTTAATTGCTTTGCTGATTGTTTACATGGTATTCACACCACGAGGTGCTTTGCTCTACCTGTAGATTTGGGCCTTCGTGTTCACAAACTCTTACAAACCAGTGAATGCTATAATTCAGCGCAATTTAGAGCAATGTCTGCAGATAGCAAACACACAGAAAAAAACGTGTTATGGGTGTTTGCTTGAATAAATGTGAGCAGACTTTCTTTCATAGCTGGAAGCAACATTTCTTAAGTTATTTTTCAGGCCTAAAATCCCTCAGCTGAACCTCCTGCCTCACCTTTCTGCAGAACGCCTTCCTGTAGCACATGCTATTTTATTTCTTCTGTGGTATTGATTTCTTGAAATATTCCTGTTTCGGTTGATTTTTGGACTGTTTGTGGAAGTCTTTATCAGAATTGGTCTGTTTGCCTGCGTCGATGTAAATGAGAGCTTTGGGTAATTTAAATTGCAGCTTTTAACAATGGCAGTAATTGGAGCTGAACGGCATTTACTCACAGTGATTTTTTTTTTTTTGCTAAACACACTCGCCCCAGCAGTGCCTCTCTGTGCGTCCCTGTGCCACAGAACCTCTACAGCAAACTCACGGCCAGCCTGCGACAGGGAAACACAGGCAGAAGCACACAGAGGCATTTCATGTCAGTGTAAGACATTTCAGCGTGGACATATCTGAACGCTTCAGGAGACGGGCGGGAAGGAGGGAGACGGGCAGAAAAAGAGAAACACTGACAGAGTGAGATTGAGATGAACGGCCTCACTTAAAATAGCACCTTCACACTTTCATCAGCGAGCTGTGTGTGAGATTAATGCCGAGCAGAGTATTTTGGCCTGGTCTGAGTGTGTGTCAGGGATGTTTCATGAGTCTGAGCTGGTGCTGCAACGACAGTGAAGAATGCCAATTTACATTCCTGGAGTGTCATTTCATTACTTTTATCTCCACGCTGCTTTCTCTGTGCCAGGCCACTCAGGGATCTGTGCTATTCAAATTTCCTTTACCACACGAGGTAAAACGCTGCTATTCCTTTCTGTGTCTGATAATTATACACTTATTACATTCTCAGAGTTATTGGTAGAGAATAAGTGCTGGTGTGTTGCTGCTGAAGGAATATATATATGAATATATATATATATATAGATTGATAGATATATACTGAGAAAAACAACCAAAATGCTTGGACAAAAAAAGTCCACATAAAATAATGGAGAAAATGTGGAGGTAAATGTCCTCGTTACGCACTGAGCAGACGCCCCGGCTCATCCTATAGCGCTGCTACGTGAGGTTAAAGAAAAAGTTAAAGTTGTCAGCGAGGCTGCAGCTGGGTCGTGATTCCTCTGGGTCTGTGGGAATCAGAGAGGGGAGAGTGTGTGAGAGTGTGTGTGTGTGTGTGTGTGTGGGGTGGGAGCCACTGGTTAGCCGGTTCAATAATCTGCTGGACAGGTAGGCCTGTGACGCCCCCCTTAGAGAGGCTGCTAATGAAGAGAAAGGCTGCTTAGTGGTGCTCTGCTCTGACCCCACCAACCCTCCATGTCCCCCCTGCTGGCTCCCTCTGATTACTGCTCACATCGAGAACTCTCTCCTCCTCTGCTCCCTCCACTCCATCCTCTCTATTTGCTCTGGTTTTCTTACTTTCGCACTCGGTGCCTCTTTATTTGAAAAGAATGGGTGCTAAGTGTGTAAAGGATCCTTTGATAACCCATTTATGTATTTTCCCTCTTGCTTCTATTCATTTGTGCACTCAGTTATTTTCTTATTTTACCTGATTAATCTGGGGAGATAATCACTATTTGACCTTCATGTTCCTATTTTATGTGCAATTCTGACAAGGCTGCGCTCTAAGGTTAGGATGAGCGCTTTCACCTGCCCAACAGGTACAGGTATTCAGCAAAGCTGAGAGAGCAGTTTTCCCATCTCTGCTCGTCTGCAGATGACGCCTCAACAACATCAGAGCAGCGTTCTCGCACTCTTTCCGTTCATGCAGGACTAGGTCGCTGCTGCACCCACATGACTCTGCTCCTCTCCGTCTGTCCTCAGCCCAATAATCTCCTGAGTGACTGATAGTGTGTCTTGGCAGTGACAGAAAAGGTAATATTTTGAAAGGGGGGAGTGGGGTCGTATACCTCGTGGTGACTTGAGATGAAAATCTTTGAACAAGACACTGTAATCTAAGCTGCAGGCTTCAGCGACTAAACAGAGACACTGTGAAATGTTAAAACAAATTGGATCGCAGGACTCCTAATTTAATAAAGAGCGCAGTGTGAGGCGTGCTTGATTTAAGACAATATACATATAGTAGACATAATTACGTTTTTGTACCTCGGCGCACAATGTAAGAAACCAAATCTTTGCACACTTACACTCATGAAAACTCTCAAATTTCCTGCGAAGACATTATGAAATTCGGTCTGTGTTCCTGTGATTGTAAAGATTTTTTTAAAAAACAGAGAAATACATGGCAGAAGTTAATGAATAGGGTTAACAGCTGTTATGACACGAGCATTTAAGATGTGTTTGGTCTTGTTCTATCACACAGACTGATAACTCTAAGAGTTTTTAATCTGCCAAATGATAGTATTGTCTCGGTGGTAGATCACACTTGGAGATGGCAAGTTAATCAGATTAAAATCAGACTACAAGCTGTGTTTGAACTGTAAACTGATACTTGTACTTACATGTGTTCAGTTTTTTGTGCCATTTTTTCCCTCAAAGCCTTCATTTCACATGCTAATCCAAACACTATCGTATTCCTGAAGGAAGGAATCAGGAAAACTTTGGTCCTGGTACATGAACACACCCAGTGTGTGCAGAAGCCACACACTCCCTCTGCCTTTATTTGTTTAAAGTGAGAAATGATAGAACACATTTTGCACAACTCAGCCTTTAGAAACACACCCCTGCTGCATTTTTCTGTCTCCCCAGACGCAGTCATGATTCTCACATTTTCGGCTGTAACTGAGGGTGGCCTTAATTAATTCTGTCCAGAACTAATTACTGGCAACGGAGTAAAATAAACACTTCAGTGTCGCTGGGTGGCAACTGTCCGATTGGTAGGGAAATTACATTTCACTTGTAATCCATACGTTCTTCAGCAGGGCTAGAATGTAAGTCATGTCGACGCTATAGAAATAGCAGAGACGCCGGGCCTGCGTAACGAACAGGAGTAAAGTTGTAACCAAATAGCTCAGTTGGGAGGTATAGGGTTATGTGATATAATTTATATTTTATAGCTCCCTCCTGCACTGACTGCACTCCAGAATAAAGTTGTTCGATTTTGTTCCATGAACAGCGAGAGTGAGAAAATCTGGGATTTCACTTGTGATGGAAACTCCAGACACCACTTTGTTCCTTGCTTTCTTCTTGTATTTTTTATTTTCCTGTTGAGTCTCATTTCTTGCTCTCAGATAAAAGACACCAAACGGCTGCTGTTTCTGTGCGCAGTGTGTGTGCGGATGTTTGTTTGTTTGACTGTGTGTGTGTGTGTGTGTGTGTGTGTGTGTGTGTGTGTGTGTGTGTGTGTGGGTGTGTGCATTAGTGGCCCATGCCCCAGTGACTCAAAAGGCATGGAAAGATCTCCTCAGGCCATACAGAGTGATTTGATTAAAAGAGAATCATTTGCCCTAAAGGTGTCTTTTCTCTTCCCTCCAAAAATGCTGGTGGAAGAAATCTTATATGACAAGATAAGTGGTGGCTCATGAAAAATTCCTGAGGACTGAGACGTAGCACGTTGACTTTGGAATTATTGCCCTGAGTGTTTAGTTTTTTGCTAGTAACTCTGCCTGACAATGTTATTTTTACCTGAATAACCTTTGAAATGATTCCGCTGCTTCTCAATCCAGATTTCGCTCATTTAAAACCTGTTTGTGTTCTGTCAAAAAAAAGAGGACAAAGTCAACTCCACACTTCATTCCACACATTTTCTTCTTCGGGCGTCTTTGACAGGACGCCAAAGTAGTCTTTACCGGTATGGCTCCACATGTACACGAACGGTGCCTGTTCAATAAGGAAAAGGCTCATGCTGTCCGTCCTCTTACTGTGGCAGCAGGTGATCCACAGCGTGCAGATGCTGTATGCTGGCACTGATGTGTGCTTGTACAAAGGACTTGTCAGGCTGCTTTTAGGACCGCAGATCCGGACTCCCACGTCTTGTTCCATCGCTCCTGCGACGGTTTGCGCCTCTGTCCATCCCTCTTCCAGCTACACTGGGAGACACTGTCTTGTTCTTCCGCCTGTGCTCCCTGAGCAGAGAAACGGTCCAGGCAGTCGTTCGACGTCACATGGCGTCCTCCTTGCGCCTCTGCCCTGCTCTCTGACTCCTGTGTGATGGATGGTTTCGTGCTGGCAGTCATGAGGGTCCGAGGAATCAGCGTGGGTAGGCCTCCTTGACGTTTCAGGCTCAGATATTCAAACATGGCGTGTGGAAACCCACTGATGAAACAGAGACTTATTGGCTGTGTGATGTTCTCTCTTAACTTTGATCGGTCTGGCTTGGTTACGCTGCAGGATCCCTGAATGCTCACTCCTCTGTGTATGCTTTAGAGCCTCGCTTTGCAGGACTGTCAATAGAAGATGTGTGTCCAGCAGTCCTGTTTACAAGACCATGAATATGTGCCATTGAGCTGCTCAGTGTTTCTCCCTGAAGCAGGCTGAAGTTAAGACATTCATCTCAAACTAGACAGATGACCGTCTTCGGTCCAGGTGCTGAGTACCATGCGTGCTTTGTGCTCTTTCACTGTCCAAATCTGTGGTCATCATAGGTGGTGCGGCGACCACCGGCCTTCCTGTGGGAAGCAGCCACGGGTGGAGGTTTTGTTGTATGTCTGCTTTTAGAATTATGTAAGGCCAGTCAGGATCAGTTCTCCACCCTGCTGCAGTCGGTGCTGAAGGTCACAGCTTTGTCGGTATTATAGCAAAGAGTAAAGCATCTGGGTTAGCCCCTTTCTATCCATACAGTCCATTACAGAGCAGCTCCTCTGTGAGCCACAGTGTCGGGACCAGAGCCTTCCACAGGGCAAGGCTGATATATTGTTAAAGCTATAGCGAGCTGGTCGCACAAAACTGGCAGAGAATGTGCCGCCAACGTTTCCTAATGCTAACGTGTTAGCTTGAAAACTGTGAGTACCAACAACAGCCATGATTACATTCATCGTGATAATGTTAGGTGTTTTCTTACAGGTGAACGAGACGTGAGGTAGTTTGGTTCGGTTAGCGATGATGCTCTGAGCCGACCTGCAGCTAACATGGCGGCACAAAGAACACACACACACACACACACACACACACACAGCAGTAGGCAGTAGCTGCCAGGGCGGGTGGACCGTTCAGACTCAAGTCTGTGTCCTTGATGGCTGCTTTGCTGGTGTTTATATGATTGTGATTTAACAGAGTTGTTTATTTATGGATTTACTCAAAGAGCCGGTCTCCTCATCACTACTCCTCTCCCAACGCTCCCTCGTGGACTTGTCCTCCAGCGGCATCAGGCAGTGCTCGTTCATGTGGCTTTGGAGGGAGGCCTGAAGGGAGTGGCTGGGATGATTCGCTTATGTACTTTCAAAATCCAGTATAATCATGCTGGTTTCTCCGACGTTACCAGCTCTAAGTGAGCATGGGGACACTCCTGTTGTTTCATAAATGTTTCACAGTTGAGCAATGCAAGGCTAGCTTGAATGATATAAACAAAACACGATGTTGTGAGCAGATGCTCCCCAGTTTCTGGAGAAGAAGTTCAACACAAATGATCCAAGGGAGCATTCAGCAACTCTGCAGCAGTCTATGTTTATACTGTTTCATTTTGCACTATAATAATAATTTATCAGAAGTGTTCCAGTTCTGTCTTTGATGAGGAAGAAAAGTGGAGTAAAGAGGTGACATAAAAAGGTTTGTGTTCTTTTTCACCTTTGGCCGTCGGCTTTTACATTTTTAGAACAAAACAACAGCAAACAACCTTGGTTCCACTTTTCTTCCAGCATAAAAAACAAACACTGTCTGGTCTGGTTGGAAATCAAGCTGCTCCACTCAGCGCTCCCCCTGGTGGCCTGGAGCACTTCCGCTGTGTCGCCTGGAAATGCAGCATTTTTCTCTGTTTTCGGAGTCTGTGTTTTTAAAACTTTGCATCGTTTCATAGTTGCTTTTAATGAATCTGTTTTGGCTTGTGGTAGCACGGTTTTTCCTTTGCGGCATGTTTCTGTTGTTTGATTTGTTTTGGATCTTCATACGTGTTTGAATTGGCATCGTTTCTGAAGCCGCAGCACGTTTCTCCTCGTGGACATGTTTTGGGCTTTTGCAGCGTGTTTTGCCCTTATCGGCCACCGTACATAATAGACAGGGAACAGACGAGTCTTACTCCAGATATATAGTCATTGTGGGATGAATCCTACCATTGTGAAACACAATATATTCAACTTGTACAATTTTGATTGTGTGAAATGGATCAAATTTTAGAATGTGTGATCTTTGTCAAAGATGTGTCAGTTTTCTTTTGCTGGCCTCTTCCAGGATACACAAGGCCGCAGAAGACGGAAGATTAAAAAAGAGGAAAATTTCTATTACTCATGATGGATTCAAGTGCTCAGTGACTGCGTTTGTTTCGGTTTGACACCTCTCTTAAAATAATTCACGGCCTTTCCCTGGTACGTTTAACGCGCTGCATTCATGTTGTGATTTCTAATCAAACACAAAAGGTAACTGAAGACATCTGTTTGGATTTTAGAGAAAGAAATATACAGCTGATAAATCATATTTAGATGAACTGTTCAAGCGTTTATTCTTTGTATTAGTTTCTAACTCACAGCATGTGTGTGAGGAGGCGTTTCAATCATGCTTTGTAGTTGTACGTCTCACTTGCACCTGACGGAACAGATACGCTCTTCTTGTAATCAGTAGAGCTGCCTGTCGTTTGACTCTTTGCATTTTAGCCTTTCGTCAACACACAAACTGCGATTTACGTTACTGAAAACTGACCTTTTGGAAAACTCCTTCGACAGTTCCACGTTCAGAAAGTCAGTTTTCAGTGATGGCAGAAAAGTTTCTGGCTCGTCACATCGTTGTGTGCACCAATATCCCTGTTGTTTACTTGAGGATTAGTTCACAAACGTGGCCAAAACAGTGCTGGTTCTAACGTTGCTAACAGGACTTTTGAGATGTAAACACATAAATGTAGAGTTTCTCTTACACTGTTTTGAAGAACAGAGGTTTCACAGTACCTGCTGCCAACACTGCCAGTTTTGGATGAGACCTGGTCAGACCTCTGGTTGCAGGTAGCTTATCACTAATACCTTTTTCAGGCTTCTGATTGGTCGACAGGGCTTTAAGGTCAGGGTTATATCGCCATCTGTTGGTTTGGCATGCTCTTGAAAGCGCTTCAGCTGGACAGAGATTTTTTCAAACACTGCTTGTGTGGACAAGACGTTCTTCTTAATAAAACTGGTGTACGTGTGGACTCGGCTTTATGCTTCCGGGCTACTTTCTTTCGTTTTCTGTGCATTGCTACACTGAATTGAATGTTGGGCGCTGAGTGCTGCCAAAACGCTGGTGACCTGCACGCTCAGTACTGTGCCTGAACGCATCCTGTGTTGACTGAGGACTGACGCTGCTGCTGCATGCTGCCTCCTGTGCAGACACGGTGGTGTAAGTTTGGGTAGCTGTACATGTCACAGTAGTTACTTGGCAAATGGTATTGAGTTGTTGTGCACTGTTAGTTCTTCCATGAGTAACAGGACTACAGTGGTACAGTGGTATGATAATGTCCAGGACAGACATGGTACTGTGGTACAAAGGGTTTGGCTGGAAAGACAATGTGACCAGCTTATAGCCCTGCTACACTCTCACCTGTCTGCAGCCAGCTGGACATGCCCCGTCCACCTGAGATAAAGTTTTGGGTATATTAGTTTATAGAAATGTTGGTTCTGACCAGTTCTATCATTTTTTCTTTTCCTGTGCGCAGGCAGTTATCAGCTGTACAGACCACATCTGGCTTTTGTTGAGCTTTCAGGTTTGGGAGTTAGTATTTGAACGTAGGCAACATTAATCTGTGTGTTCATGTCAGTGTGTAGTAACTGATGTGTAAATCCCACATTCGCTGGGTCAAGAGGGAGCAGTAGTCACCTTTTTTCCAGACTTGACTCTCCTCAGACTTTTTCTTTTAGTTTTATCTGACAATGATTCTTATCTGAACATGTTGATACTGTTTGAGGCACACTTGTAACCTTGTGGGCTGAATGTATAATCGAGCCTCTATTACCCAGTCTTACTGCTGAGTTTGGCCTCTTTATCCTTGTATGAATTATGCCACTGATTTTGGATATTACTTTTTAAAAATCTGTGAAGTGCATTGTGTACGAGTTCAGTTACTTTGTGAACGTTTGAATGTGTTCGTGTGCCCAGTGGAGCGCATGCGGATCAAAGACAGTCAGTCGCTTCAGTAAATACCGCCGTTTGTTTACGTTCAAGTAACAGCTAGCGGCCATATTAATTATGACTCTTGTCACTCGGAAGCAAAGGAGAACGTTGGCTAACGTCTTTATAGGGCCACAAAGGGAGGAGGTCAGGGTGGTTTCCATGGAAGACTGCTGTGCAGTTCCCGTTTCATACCGACGGTCAACATTGGTTTCTTTTAGCCAAGACAAACCCAAACCGCGATGTAAATACTAAGCACCCATTTTAAACCAAACTGTGCTCTTTTCCGAACCCTAACCAAGTTGTGTTTGTGCCTAAACATAACCAAACCTTAACCATACTGTTGTCACATCATAAAACTTTTTTTTCTCTCCAGCTGTGATTTGTAACGCTTGTGGAAGGCACTGACAGATGATGTCGTCCTGCTGACATAAGCGTCTACGTGTTGATATCAAAATAAGCCACAGTGATGTGACAGCTGGGCACTTACTGACATGACGTCTGACTGATTTTTAACCTCTTCAGCAGTACAAGCTATGCAGCTAACCATGGCCGCTACACACCTGCTGCCAACCAGAGACACTGAGCATCTACATTCATTTTGTTTGCGGGTCTCGACCTCATGGTTTGGTAGGAACATCGGGAAAATTCCTCCTTCAGTCTGATGCCACATATTAAACCTGACAGTGACATTTATATAGTGACCTCCCCGTCAGAGAGTTAAGTAACTCAATCAATGACATTATCTACGAGGGATGTGCAGTTTTAATTGATCCCACTCAATCTATTGCCTGCGCTGTGCCATGCAATACGTCACCACACACCTGGATGACATGTTAGAAGTCCTACCCTGTCATTGTTGGTGACAGAGTTGCTATTTACGGTGGTAATCATAGTAATCAAGCAGTCTGAGGATGATGGGATTTCATGTGTTTGTTTGCGCCTTAGTTCACTTTTCCTGTTTGAGGGAAACTTAATGATCCAAACTGTGTGCAAAAGGCACATCTGCATGTGTGCGTTACCGCGTGTGTGTGTCTTCACATGTGTTTGTGGGTGTGTGTGTTTTTGGAGCTGAGGGTAAATCTGCTGACAGGTAGTGTGTCAGGAGGGGGACAGTGGCGCTTTTGAGACAGACACAAGAGACGAGTCTCAGAGAGAGGGCGAGAGAGAAAGAGGGCCTCTTTCATGTGACTCCGCATTCCACCAAGGCAAAGGCAGGCAGAGCACAAGACGAGACATGCGTCCCCCTCACTCCCTCTGCCTCCTCCCCCCCCGCACCCGCTCTCCCGCCCTCCCCGTCCAGCCTCCACCCTCCCCTCCCCTCTACCAGTGACCTTAACATTTATCAAAGAACCCCATGCTGGAATTCCTCTTCAGCATCTGTGTCCTGGTGGGAGAGTCACACACACACACACACACACACACACACACACACACACACACACATTCGTGACACAGACACACTTAAAGTGCACGCACACACCCTGTCACAGACCAATCTGTTTTGAATATTGTGGCGCTGTGGAGGGGCTGTCCTTGTTGCTCTCTGAGCTGGGGAGGCCGGCCTCCAGACACGCACACACCGAGACGCGGACACATGCTCGCACACACATCCTCTCCTCCTTCTTGTTTCTTTATTGTACCTCCTGTCACTTTGTCCTATTCATTTAACCTTTCATTAGAGCCAGCAGACAGGCCTGTGTGTGTCTGCACCGCTTCAGGAACAATGCCAAAAAAGCCCCACTGTCACAGTTATTAGATTCCTCTGGCCCCCTTTTACCCAGGCAACTCAATATTGTGAGAGGGAGAGTGAAAGAGGGAGGGGGGGCGGCAGAGGAAAAGGGGGCGCATGGTTGATGCCACCAAACTCCTACGGTGAAGGATCCTCTTGACTTGTCAAGGACATGCGCCACATGTTGATAGTAGACAGGTCTCAGGCAGAACAAGGGAGGGAACGTTATCCAGGACGGAGAGGAGACAGCCACAGAGAAGGAGAGGACAGGTGTGGGGTGACTGTCTTGTGCTGTGGCAAACGGCACCCTGGAGGAGTCCCACTGAAAACACAGACAGTTTGTGGAGGACTTCTCTCTTTAATGGGCAGCCGTGGAGGGCCAGGCCAGTCCCCAAGGAGGACAGGCAGACCAGCGCCCTCTCATTCTCCCTCCCCTCTTCTGTCTGTCTCTCCATGTCCTCTCTCTCTCTCTCATCCTGAGCTCTGAGTTGACTTCCAAAAATAATTTGCTCTTGTGCATTTTTTTGCAGATTATTGGATCCGTTTCACAGTTTCAGCAGTTATGTATTGAGAAGGCTAACACACAGATCCTCTTCATCTATTCCACCATAACAAATACTCAATAGTTTGCTTTATAGATAACAATCAGTTGAAATTTCAGACATATACAGTAAATAATCACCGTTAACCACCACTGACAGCTGCAATGTCAAAAAACTGCAATTTACACATTCATCGAGTGTAAATCGAGGCTTTGTGGAGCTTTTCAAAGCACTATAAAAGTTAACACTTTGGACACTTATAGAAGACGGACCTTCAGACTGGTCTCATTCCCAGGCCTTCAGATATCTTAGCTTTGTCGGCCGCTCAGGCACAAGGTGCTCTTGAGCGTCTGTATGAGACGCACTGGGCTTTCAGCTAACTCCAGTGTAAACCCATCAGTGGCAGAATTAGACACTCAGGGGAAGGTCGTGAAAGTCTACTGCACTGAGGAAACAAGCGAGATGAATAACAAACCCTGCCTCCCAGAAGTGACTTTGTATACTACCAAATTGTCTCGCCATTTACGTGTGGAAGCAAATATAATCGCTGTTCAGAGGCATTGGCTGGTGTGGATGAAGTGCTACAGTCATATCGTGAGAGCGATCTGTGGTTGGGTTTAGACCACAAAAGCCCTCAGGTTAAAGTTAGGAAAGATCGTGATGTGGTTAAATATTAAAAAACACATTGGGTCTCATGCTTCAAATCACTATAGACACTTTTCCTGAACTAAACTGATCTCTCCCTAAACTTAACCAAGTGCTGCAAATATCTAAACACACTATAAGAAATAACATAATTTCACTGTGAGCGGGTGTTTTGCATTTGCTGTCGTGAAGCGGTTGTATAAAAAGGCCATTTTTCTTGTGTAATTTTTATTTAGCCTGGTTCAGGTACTTCCTGATAATATCTCCCATCTCAAGGCCTTCAACTTTACGAAGTGTCTTTGCACAGCTTTTTCTTTGAGGCACACGGGTTTGCATGGATTTTTTCAAGTGCCGAACTGAAACTAAGCTCCATGTAAAATGCACCAAAGTACGTCCATTTCAGGATCACGGCTGAAATTTGTATGAGTAGTTGAAGGAACAACTTTGGATGTGCTTCGCCGAAGGCCGTGCTGCCTCTCAGGAGAGCCCAGAGTCCAGTGAAGCTCGGCAAAGCTGCGTTTAGGTCAGTCCAGCCCAGTCAGCAGACGGCAGACACTGATGCTCCTCCAGTAATACATTAGCTGAAATGAATCAAGGCCTGGAGTGGAAAGGCATTGGTCACTCTGTTGGGGGGGGGCAATGAATCGCTCACTTGTCATTAGAGATTGAGCCAGTTGGCGCACACACACACACACACACACACACACACACACACACACACACTCCCTGTCCTGAAGACCCAGGGCCAGAAACAGAGCAGCAGTCTGAACCCTAACCATCAGGCAGCAGTCTTGATGAAGTCCATCTCTCACTTCTGTCACCTCTCTGCTCCGAAGCCTCCCTCTCTCCCCCCTCTGAGGCCACCGTTCGCTCTGTGTGACTGACTCTTTATTATCCTCATCCCGTCACTTAGTCAGAGCGGCGACCAGCAGTCCGTCCTCTCTGTCATCCCCTTTTCCACCCTCTCCCTCTGCCTTGAGGCTGTCGATCCACCTGTCTGCCCCACATCTCTCTAATTCTCTGATTGGACTCTCTCCTTCCTCTCTCAGGGCTGTAATTGATGGTGGTGTTATTGTGTCCATTCCTCTGGCCCTAAAGCCTTTCCTCCAGGTCAGCACTACTCCACCATTTGAGACATGCAGGGAATGTGGTAGACACTGAAAAACCCTTTTTTTGTCTCTGTGTGTGTGCATGTTCCTGTATGTGTGAGAGACTAAAACCAGAGCTACCCATGTACTTTGTCTGTTTAAGCAATCAAAGTGTACCTGGTCGGTTTTCAGACTGTTCTTAAAAAATCAAAATAATCTTGACATTCAGGCTTGAACTATTTTGTCATTTTGAATAAGGGACAATATTTCCTCAGAACTCAATGTTCCTTCTCAAGTGTAGTGTTTGCCCTTGGCCGCCATAGAAATGCACACAGCGGCTTTGATGGTGGTCTTTGTTTGGTGGTCCTTTCTTGTAGCATATTTCAAACTGAATTTTAAACTATTTTGAAAAGTAATTACAAAGTGTGGTGTGAAGTAGTTTTCAAAGTATTCCGCAGGAAAAAAAAAAGTTTTAATTCTAATTCTTTATTATTTTCTTACTTGTCACCTGTACAATAATCAAGGTCCTCGTGCTCAAAATTCATTTGTAATTCTTTTTTTTTCACTTTTCATTTGATCTCAATTGAAGCTATCTTGATGTTGTAGTTCTTGAAAGATTTACAAGGTTAAGTAGGACTTCAGCCTGAATGATTTGGTACCTGCAAATGTATTCACATTTACCCACCTGACTCTTTTCCATAGCTTGCTTTTGCGATGTATAAGGACGCTGGTTGGACGTATGTCTTACTCTGGACCAGTTTTCAGCAGCAGCACCTGGTAAAAGAACAGATATAGAATTAGTTTTATCCATCAAGCTCCTTCTTTCCCCTTTTCTGTCTCTCTTTGTCCCTGTCTTCGTCTTTCCCTCTTTCTTCCTCTCCCTCACTCCAGCCCCCAGTCCCTCCCCAGCATGGGCCTTGTATTTATTACCCTCTAAGTAATCACTTTGCTTTCTCTTTTGATAGACTGTTATTGCTCTAACTAGCCGAGGTCCCTATAGGTATTTGGAGGCTTTCCAGTTTTATTAGACAAAGGCCTCATTATTCAAGGCCAGCATTAAGACTACTATTAGATCCATTTGCCCCCTAGTCACATGTATCCAGTTGCAGCCAATTCATATTATAGCCCATGCACACTTAGCATTTACAACACAAACACACTCATTCCCTCTTGTCAAAGTTAAATATAGACGATATTGAGAAAGCATTGCCACTTTGTGAGCGGTAGCTGTGAAGCTGTCTCTGCTTGTCTCCACTTTACAAAAGAGCAGAGTTTTTGCACACATTTCATTGTCAACATGGATGTCGAGGAACTTTTTTTAAAAGTCAACTTAAGTTTAAACATAAGCAACATTTATGGGTGTTTCCCATCGCAGCACATTTTCGAGCCTCGCTGCGTCGCCAGCAGACACGCTGTTAAGTGCTGAGCGCGACTGGCTGCAGGATGTCATAGCCTGATACGAGACATAGCGTTGGCTGTAGACCGTCAGTGATCTATTAACGACACTGATCATTTGGAAGGACCCACTGAACGGTTACATTTGTATTCCACCTGGAAAAAGGAAGCTAGCCAGCAAGGCTAATTAGCTCCCACTCGGAAAACCTAGCTTGCTATGACATGAAGGGCTAGCTAATGTTAGCCTGTTCCACTTTTAGCAGTAGGCTACTGAGGCAAATACTTTAAATACTAGCAAAGGTTTGTGGTGCTGTTTAATTGCATTGTGTTAGACTGACAGGTGTTTGTATTCATCCATACATTCATGTCAGTTAGTGCAAACTAAATAATAGTTCAACTGTTCAACAGCACGACAAACTACGATCATAAAATGAGCAAACAAAAACTGGACATTCTGACCTTCATGAAGGCAGGACGTACTGCTGGACTGTGGTATTAGACTGAAAGATGTACACAGCAGCTTGATCTCAAATGAAACATCACAGCTGCGAGCAGACGACGCTGAACGGGCCTGAAGCTCTGAAGCTCACTCATAAGCGTCAGATAATCACCAGCTTCAGTCCACAGCTCTCTGAACGCGTCTTGTGTTCGCTCTTCACGGTCCACACAAGTTTCTATTGTGACTTCCTCCTCAGGCGTCCAACTCCTCCTCCTCCACCCGCGGGATCCAAAACATAAACAAACAAACAGACGCTCAACTTGTGGTGGGGAGGCAAAGAGATTTAAGGTGCCCCGGTTTTGATTTCTTCCATTTCTTTGTTGCAGGTTTTTAATTTCTTTGTAGCCACCTGTGTCTCCAATATGGTGCTCATCCCTCCTAATCGATGGCCCCTTATTGGGTTTCTGCGTTTGGTCAAATATCTCATCGCTCTCTGGCCCCTCAGGCAACAGGATCCAAACTAATAAGAAATCTCCTCAGTCTCTTGGGTTGGGTCTACAGATGAAAAAAATGATTAGTGCAGAGATAGTATGTATCTGTGACCGAAAACCAGATTTTCAACAAGTTTGCCAACTTAAAACTAAAGCTTCCAACAAGGAAGTTGACATGTCGACTGATCTTGAGGAGGATGTTTGCCCACGTGAACACTGAGCTGGTCTGATTTGAAAGAGATCTCGTCTCTCTGTCAGACTTTCTGTCCAAACTGAGGAGCTTTCACATCCATCCATTTTCCAAAAATGTTAAATGCTAAAAATGCTGATATTGTGAGGTGAAAAAAAAAAAAAATAAATAAAGAAATCCTAAATCTCTGATGCATTTCTATGAAGCCAGCCTTCTTTTGCTTCTAAGTGCTAATTTCAAATGTCAGTGCAGCTGATGATTATGTTATCAGAAGTTTTACATGCGTAAAACAATAGTTTCATTGATAGTCTTAAGTGCAGCGGTGTGGGCATTGCCATTCACTTTGATTAACAGGTAGCATTTATAAGCCTCAATCAAATCACCATTTTATTATTATGCAGAAAAACCTGAAAATGAAAATGTGTTTGGCTACACTGAAACACAACATATGTCAAATCAGTTTTATTCATGTAGCCTCAAATAACGAATCACAAATGTGCCTGAAAGGGCAGCGAGTGCTGACAGCGAGCAGGAGGCAGCAGCGCCGAGGCTCAACGTCCTGACACGAAGCAGGGTCACCAATCTGTGACTCCGTCCTCCCTCCATTTATTGTTCGAGTTCACCGTTTTCTTTTCATTTCAGTTTGGACTGAGAACTGTTTGTTTCTCCATGTAAATGTAAGAGTCGAGCAGAGTAAAGCTTTACTGTCCTCCGGGGGCAGTTTGGCCTGCAGAGTCTTCAGATTCTTTGGCTTCAGTGCCGACATGGTCCCAGACAGCTGTGTTTGCTTGTTGTGGGGATGTCTCAGAGTTGTTGCAGCCATCGCTTCACAGGTGCTGCTTCTGAATGTGGCCTTTTGTACCTGAAAGGGTCGAGCGCTTGAGATTTTGTTTGGTAACCCCGGTGAAAAGCGCAGCTAGGACATGATACAGCTGGATACAGTAATCTTGCTGACGGTGTTGGTACATAATTTGCTGCAAAGAAATAAGCAAACATGCACACACCTATGTCTACACGCTTGTCTTACATGTTCGAACCCTCAGTGACTAAATATCTTTTAACTCTGTCGACAGCGATCAGAGCTGCTAACCTGTCGGCTTTAACCTTGATCTGATCCTCCCACAAACTCCTAAAATGAAACTCCTTCATAATGAGGTGTGGCTAAAATGCCCTCACTCGTAAAACTAAAATTTCCTCTCACAAAGATAGACATACAGTATTGTAGCGGGCGCACACACACACACACACACACACACACACACACACACACACACACACACACAAACACACACACACACACACACACAGACAGGCTCTCAAGCACAGCAGGAAATAAAAGGCCTCTTTAAAAGTGGCTCACCATGCAAGTAGGGTCAGGGTAAGAGAGGGAGAGAGTAATGCATTAATGTTTGACAGTAAGATAACATTTCTAATGTCTGAGTCTGTCTATCTCTTCTGTGTGTATACAGATAAACAGAGTGTGTGTAAGACAGACAGAGGTGGGAGGGGAGAGAGTGTGTGTGCACACAGAGAAAGGAAGAGAGAGAGTACCACTTTGGAGTAAAGCTGTCATTACTCCGGCTGGCGCACTCCCTCATAAATACTGATAATGAGATGTTTTCAGCAGCCTAATCATTTGCCAATGTAGCTGTAGGTAATGTGAGAGGAACACTCTCTTTCCTCTACTTCTGTCTGAAGATGACACTCGACGTTCTATTTATTCATTGGTATTACTCCAGCTAGTCTAACAGTGGGAGATACAAAAGAGCAGGCTTTCTCGTGCAGCTCTGCAGAAAAAGAAAGACGAGAGGAAAATCTCCTTCTCTGCAGTCTTTAAAAGAAAAATTCAGTCATTCTTCTACAACCCGATAAAAAAAAAAAAAAAAAATTAAAAAAAAGACAATATGCGGTATTTCATGCCTTCCCTAATCGGCTTCATTGATTTTTGTAAATATATGCATATTCTGAATTTGGGACAGAAGCAACAAAAGAAGTTTGTGGAACGCTCCAAAAACACCTGTTTGGAACATTCCACAGGTAAACAGGCTGATTGGTAACAGGTGAGAGGATCATGACTGGGTATGAATCAGTCGTTCACAAAGGATGGAGCGAGATTCACCACTTTGTGAACACATGAGTGGATGAAGGAGAAGAACACATGGACTCACTTCAGAAAACTGTTGTCAGCAAAAACACTTTGTTTGCAAATGGCTGAATTCTGATTTTATTTCCATTTCACACTGCATCCAGACTTTGACAGCAGCGGTGATTTGATCCAGCACTTCAAACAGCCCAGTCTATCTAGCCTTTATTTATCCAGGGAAGTTTTACTGAGGAAACCCAAGGCATCATTTCAACTACAATCTGGGCTTTGTTTCACTATATTTGCAATGTGCACGCTGCAATGAGCAGCATTTTCTGTCGTGCTAATTTTGGCATATTTCGCTAATCAAACAAACACCAAAACTTGTGACCCTTGCATGAGCGCTGATGCACTTGAAGTTTAGCTGCAATGTGCAAGCAACAATCATGAAGTGAAATAGGAAGTCGCCACCGGTCACTGTCTACGTGCGAGACTGCACATTGCTTTTTTGAAATGGGCCCTGATCTGATGGCAGCAGTTGTAGCTTCAGGGGCGAAGCTACACTCCTCATGACTCAAGGCGTCTGACTTTGACACCTAAAAAACATACACAAAACATACAGCTCCATCTGATCTTCTGTTGACAGTCAACATGGTTCCTTATAACCTTGACAACCAAAATCTTTCCCAAACAGTGATAGATAATGATAGAGGTGGCTGATCGGAAAACAGTTTTCATCTTTAACTGCCTCCTTTCTTGTGATTATTTGGCTCCTAGTGAAGATACCAGGCACATCTGTCACTGTTGTTTTAGTGACACACCTTGAATATCCATGTCAGAACGTCGCCTCCGTAAAGCACAGGCGACGCTGCATAACATGTTTGTTCGTGTGTGGGTCTGTGTATTTGGAGCCTCTCTCTCATCGTTTGTACCAACAGGTTCACTGTGTGATGTCCTAAAAGAGTCTGGGAGTTTCCCTCTCCAGGACGGCCACATGAAGGGCCTCAGGCGCCCCCTCTGCTCTTGCTCCCTGGCTCAGAATGAACTGAGATCTCTGGAGGCATACCCAGGAAAAAATAAACAAGAAAATGTCTTTGAAAAGCAGCCATTGACACTCCACTATATATATCTTTCCTATGGGCCATCACTCTAATGGATGTTCCCTAAGAAGCTCTATGAAAGCACTGTACAGCATGTCATCTTCCGCTGCCTATCTTCCACTGGCCATTAACCAGCATCCTTGATCATTTTAATAGTCCCTCCATACTGCCTCTCTCCGACTCCACAGTGATTGGACAAACACTGGTGTCCCTAGTGATACGAGAGGAATACATTGAGGAGCTATTGTGGTTTTCCATGGCCTCGCTGTGTATTGTTTACTGGGTCTGCTTGATTGCCCTCTGTCCAAATCAGAGGGTACAGGCAGGCAGGGCAGGGGTCTACAGGGACGCACTGTGTTGTGGACTGTCCCAACGTGCAAAGAATATTCACTCAACCCATGGCGCTGAGGGGGAACCCATCCATAGCTCAGTAAACACACACACACACACACACACACACACACTGTAGGAGTCATACATTTGTGCACCAGGGACCATATGGCCGTGCATAAATGTCGGGTGTGTGTTTTCGACAGTGTGTGTGGTGGGAAGCCATGTCTATCTCCACGTCACAGATAATTACCCCCTGTGTGACTTTGCTTTTCACAGTGGGGAAACAGCAGACCCTCCTCGCTGACCGTGGCACACACGGCTCCGGCGTGATACAACCATATGTTATTTGAAATGAAATAAATGAAATTGAATATATACATACCGTGCGTCTTTTCCTCTGGCCTTTTCTTTGCTTTATTTTTTAATTACCCTCTCTCATCTCTGACCGTAGCTCGAGGTCACAGAGCTCGCTGCTAGTGGCAGCCATTTCCATGAAAACAGAAAAAAGAGCCGCTTTTGTCTGTTGTAATCTTCACCCACCTTTGATTTTTATCTGTTAATCCCTTGCTTAAAACTCATAATTAAGCTAATTAGACGCTCTACCTTTGTACAATTGCATCTCATTGGACAGATAGTGGGAATATTCCACGAGCAAGGTTACATCTCTTGAGCTAGAATTCGATAAATGCTAAAAGCCAACGCATTCATTCAAGCTTTAAATACTTTCAGTAGATGGATTTTTTTCCCCTTAATCTGCTGTGCAGTTATTTTCAGAGGCGTGTGTGTTTTTTGAAGCTTCGTGGAATTCTTGTTTCACGGTCGCGGTTTCAGAGCAGGTCTGGTCCTCAAGGCTGCCTCGGCTAACCTTGCTAATCAGGAGGGTAGCATTAGCATGTCTTATCAAAGCAAAGCACAGTAAGCAAAATATGGCTTTTCTTGTCTGACAAAATGAAAAAAGGAAGCAAGCTTGAACAGTTTTGTCTTTTACAGCATTCTAGTTTGACTTCATCAAAGAGGTAGTAGGTTGTTTTTTGTGACCAAAAAAAGATCAGAAATGCTGCTGTGCACGTCCGTCTGTTTAGTTCTGACAGTGTGGTCATTTGGATTAATGCAACCATAAAAAGAGACAGCGAATGCTAACTGGACCCCGCTCCGTCTCCCGTCCTGCGGCTACGGCAACGAGTTCACAGGAGCTGTCCATGACTCTGCAGGTTTTGATATAACATGAGCAAACAACGTCAACACTGCTGATGTTAGATGTTAGTTAAGCTAGCTTTCACTTTCTGAGTGGAATATACCCATTACATATTACCAAATGTTAAATGTACTGGGACAGATGTTTTTAAGAGAACATAACCGGTGCTGAGTGATGGAGCTGCAAGTCACCCTGCAGGTTGATAAAACATGACAGAAGTGGGAATCTCGGCTAACATTAGCAAGCTAGGGTTCAGCTGTCTGAGTGGAAGCTAGTCAGCCTAGCCCGTTAGCTTTCAATTTCTGTGTGGACTACAAGTGATACATACAATGGGTCCAAATGTTAAATGGTGTAAAGGGACAGAGAGGTTGAATTGCTAATGGTCCATAAGCAAAGCTATGTGTGATTGCTGAAAAAGGGGAAAAAACATCAACGCTGAATCAATGATCCGTCAGTCAACGGCTGCCTGGGGAAACGCCCACTCAGAGGCCTGAAGGTTAAACACTGTTTCCACAAATGCGTCCAAAAACAGTTTTATCCTCTTTTGAAAAAGACTTTAAAGACCGGCACAGAAAAGATGCAGAAGAATGACGGTTATTTTACCAATCCTTGCCCAGGATGCTGTCACGTGTCCTGAGTGTGCAGCGGCTGAGTGAAATAAGATTTGATTATCGCAGAAAGATGTTAGGAGAATTCAATCTGGATGTTTGTTTGTGCGTGTAAAAGTTTTGACCCTGTCTCTGAGGGTTGCGGTGACTTGATGTTGTTTAGACTCATCTCCCTGCCTCTCCCCCCTGGAGACCTGTCTCTGCAGCCATCCCGGCATCCTGTTCGCTGCTCCGCTGCATCCATATCGCACTAATGATCATGGGAGTGGACAGCTGCTTAATGCAGTAGTGTCATCAGTGCGCCTCTCTGATAGCAGCTCCGTTGCACTTGACGGGACTCAAACGTATCTGCTCCACTCGAGCCCCCCACATTTAGCAGATCGACTAATATGATTCTGGAACACCTCGGTAAAGGTGTATTAGTCGTGCGCCGTATCGCAGTTGCAGTTTTTGATTACAAGACACATCACATGAGGAGCGCATGATTACAGACAGGGTTCTTATCATTTATGACTGCTCACGATGCTGTCGGACTCAATGCGTGGCTCTACATTATGAATATGTCACAAATTGCTATTAGATGATAGCAACAGGAGCCTTTCTGTGTAACTTTCCATAAGCAAAAAGAGGAATTCTTGACAAAAGCCTATGCTGCAGTTATTCCCCTGTCCTCCCTTCATGCTTGACACACTCATGGTTTGGTGGCTACTTGGCGACCCATCCCTCCCTACAGGGGCGCCCTCTCGGCCAGAAATGGTCACCTGACCGCAGTGTATACAGTTATCCAATCATGCGCTCCCTCTCTCACACTCGGCTGGAGCGCTCCTGTCCGGTGCAGCTACAATAACAGCGGAGCAGTTGGACTGATGCTGCACAGAGCAGGTTTCATAAGAGTGTGGGAGGAAAGGTACACCCACTCAAGGTGAACATGTGGGATCTGAACATGTGGCTGATTGGTGTCCGTGTCACAGCTTTAAACTCAACGTTAAAGGACCACTTCACTGAAATCACAAAAACACTTTTCTCATTTACCGAGCCAGCTCATAGCTTTCAACTTTCTGATTACTGCTGTCCGCCCTGACCTGCTTTGTCAGCCTGTTTTTATTTACCAGGCTGAGGCAACCAAGCAAAGCCACGAGACATTAAGCAAGAGCAACGTGAATAAAACACGAGTCAGAGAAGGAATCATTTGAGCACTGCACACCTTATGAATTCATTTTTCTTACAAAGAACAAATACTGTCTGACCTTTCAACAGACAGCAGTTGTGTTTGAAAAGAAGCTTCTTATGAGTCACAAATGTATTATTTGTCCAACTTCTCAGATATCTGCTGCCGCCCTGATTCAAAGGACAAGATCTCGTAGACTCCGCTGAAAGCAGATTTCGTCTGGACGACTTTTGCAAATGAAAGAGGCTCATTGAAAGTGTGAACATTAAACTGATAGCGTGTCGCTTGGATTATCCAACACATCAGGAACACGGTGTCTGGAAAGAGACAGTGCTGTTGAATTTTTTTTTTTTTCAATTTTTCTGTGGTTTGAGCGCCACAAACAGAATCCCGTTCAGCTCCATCGTACTGAGGCAGTGGCGACAATCTTGAAACTTGGGCAAATAAAGCCGATCTGCACGGTTACATATCACAAGAGGCCCGTGACAAAACGTACATGTCTTCGTTTTTAATTTGGGGGAACCCACCCTACATGTCAGAGACTAAATGGCAGAGATTATGTGTACTTCTGAGGAGACCAGGGGACGGACCACCACAGCTCCTCACTCATCTCAGATCCTTGTCTGTCCCTCGTTTTTTGGTGCCTCTGTCTTTCCTTTCCCGCTGTCTCTCCTCCCATCCTCTCCTCTTGCAGTTCATATTTCAGTTTGCTCCCAGGAGCTCGCAGGTCTGTGCCAGACGGAAATTCGCTGAGGCTGCAGGAGCCCCCTTGGAGGCCACATGGAGGAGGGACAGGAGGGGAACAATCAGGCCCAGTCCTCCTTGCTATCCCTCCCTCTCGTTCTCTCGCTCTCCCATGTACTTTTTTCCCTCTTGTTTTTTTCTCTCTTTCTCCCTTACTCTCGTTTCCTCTCCCTGCCGTCTCTCTCTGTCTCCTCTGTATCCAGCCTGCCAGGCTACACAGGTCCTCAGGGTGACTTGTTCTTGGCTTGGGTCCCTCAGCACAGAGCCCTCTCCTCTCCTCCTTCACCCACTGCTTCCCCCCAACTCCTCCTCCCCGTTTTGCTCCTGTCCCCCCTTCTCTCCCTCCGCTCTCCTCCAGCACTCTCCCCAGGGGGAAGACGGTGAGGCCATCCAGTCCTGAGCTGTCCATCAGCGAGGGTGTTTACTTGCAGCGTGACAGGCCGACACATCTGGAGCGCATATTCACTGGTGTTCACACTCTTTCTCGCTCTCGCTCTTTGCCGGCCCTCCATATATCCTCACGCTGCCACCAGACGCATTCCTCCAGCTCATTTCAGGGCCCTTTGCCGTCGTTATGGCGAGCCCACCTCTAACTTTCATAAACTCACTAGAAGCACACACAAACACACGCAGGCACGCACACACACACACAGACACACACACATGCAGGGATTTGTTTTCATCCATTTTTCCTCTTTCTTTCACCCCTCCAGTGGTTTTTCAGTTGCATGACAGAAATTGGAGTTAACCACCAGCAGGGGTGGGCTGAGGGGGCGGGCAGAGCAGTGATGGGGATGGGGGCAAAAGTCAGCCTTCTCTTATCCACTCCTCTCTCTCCCTCTTTCTCTATCTGTACCTCGATCTCTCTTTCTCTTCTCACTGAGGGCAAACTAATTACAGCCGCTCCTCTGCTTCTTTTTTGAAACCCATGACTACTGGTCTAATGAAGTGACACTCTTTCTTCATCCTGTGTCTGTCTCCCCCCTTTGCTCACTCATCTCCCACCCCGCATCCCACCCACCCGTCCACCCACCCTGTCTGTTTTCCCAACATTCCTGTGCTGGTGTGTGACTGTGATGGCTTGTCATCTCGCAGGAATGTCCTGCTCTCCCACCTCGTCCCCCCGATTTGGCGTGAAGCATTTGCTCCTGGTTTCCGACTCTGCACATGTACACACACACACACACACACACACACAAGCACACACACGCACGCTTGAAATGCTAGCTTTTAAAAAAAGTGTTCATGCAGATGGTGTCCATTGGGCTGCATACCTACCCTTGGCGTGTGGCCACAACAAGCACAGCCATTCTCAGATAGTCCCCAGCTTGTTTTTCAACTGTAAAAAGTGTGCGCAAAGTTATTTTATCTTATGTTGCCTGTGGTAAAAAGAGCCATTTACTCTCTATGGTAAACCCAAGGAATTCTCCTGATTACACTGATGACCAAATACGGCCTACCAGAGTGGTTTTTAAGGGAAAACATTTGTTTCATCCAGTTTTATGTATGAGCAGTATAGCCACTGATAAAAAACACAATTTGCAGCCCATAAACCGGGGTCAGGCAACATTGTACAAAATTAATTCTGAATAGCATCATTGGCAAGTGTGACAAATGTTGAAAATGTAGGTTTTGCACTGAACTCGGCTCCAGTTCTTCATGCGTCAAATGGAAGAGGTTCAGTAATGTGAAGCACATGCGACATTAAGACAAGTTTCAGCTTGGTGGAGGGACACATAATGACTTTCCTCTAGTCCAGGCATGTTTTCTGCTCTGCTGTCTACATATGGTGAGGACTTATCAGAGGCCTAATGGCACACAGAAACATGCTACACTCAATGACCCGAGGGAGTACTTCCAATGGAAGGCAATAAGGGAGAATATTGTGTGTACGTTTGTGTGTGTGTGTGTGTGTGTGTGTGTGTGTGTGTGTGTGTGTGTGTGTGTGTGTGTGTGTGAGAGAGAGAGCTCATGCGACATGGTCTCCTGATTGGCATCATCCTCTGGAACAAGTCTGGCTCCTTCTAGATCCGGTTGACGTCTGTGCATGTGTGTGATTATTTGTGTGTGCGTGTGTGTGTGTGTGTGTGTGTGTGTGTGTGTGTGTGTGTGTGTGTGTGTGAATGTGTAGGTGATATCACCAGGCTCTCATGTTTATTCAGCTCAACGCCTGGATGACCAGGACTTATCCGCTGTCCTGATTACCCTGCCTGGCCTGCCACCATTAATCCTTCAGAGACCTCAGGCCCCTTAAAGAGCCCTATCTCTCTCTCTCACACACACACACACGCAAAAACACACACAAAGCCACACGTGCACTCTCAGTATATATATCAAGAACACACTGTTTTCCTCATATACATATACATAGGAAGAAACTGTGCTGCTTTCATTTTTCTCTCTCTTTCCTGTTTTATCAGGGTTGTCCTCAGGGCAGAGTGTATGTCTCTCTGTGTTTGTGTGTGTGTGTGTGTGTGTGTGTGTGTACGCTCTGTCATTCAGGCCTCTAGGAACCTTCCAGGCATCTCTCGAGGTCCCGAGTCCCTTTAATTCCCTGTGAATTGTGTGTGCGAGACAGAAAAATGCAGAGGGAGCAGTGATTCAGTCTAATTTGTGCCACAGTATTTTCTTTATCAGCTCTTATAAGTCTCTGTGAAGGACCACATAATTATATTTTATGTTGAGTAAAAATGACTGTATTCTAGCTCTTTTCCCATAACAACCGTATTTTTCTTAGGAGACAAGGTTTTTCTGGTAAGGGGCCTGTTGGAGCACACTGAGTGTGCGAGCGTGTGTCTGCTGTTGTGCATGTGTGCGAGTGCGCATACATGTGTATTCAGGACACCAGGGTTCTTTTCAGTAATAGTCAGTGGGCCAAGACATAATATTGACCATGGCTGTGTTCCCTATTCTGGTTTTGCCCATAATAAATGATGCAGATTAGAAAAGTAGAAACACATTGGGCTGATAAGTAGCCTTTGGAGCTCGCCTGCCATGCCATCGCGGAGGGAGGGGGCTCTCTTTTCTCACTTCGCCTCAATTCTGAAGCACTGCAGTGACTCAAGGGCAGAGGCGCTGTGTGTGTGCGTGTGTGTGAAGTTTTAACTGTGGTCTGTGTACGTTTAGAGCGAGCGGGTGGTGAGGGTGTTTGGACTCTGAAGGAATGACGACGGTGTGTGTTGCCAAGTCCCATTTGAATATATACACAGTAGGGAACCCTCTCATTATAAACAGAAGCTCATACTCGTGGGCGTGCATGCGTGCACATGAAAACACACACAAACACACACGCAAAGGATGGGGACAAAACGCTGGAGCTGGTACAGCTGGAATAAGAGCATGGCTAACTCATATCTTGAGGAAATGAAGCTAAAGTTGAAAACTATGTCTGTGTGCGTGTGCGTGCTGGGAGGATATTTGTTTTAATGTGACTCCGCTTGCCATTTCAGATGGTCTCCAGGAGTTGAAACGCCTGTTGACACACACAATGCTGCCTTTCTCTTTCGCTGTTTGTCTCTTTCTACCTTTCCACCTCGTTCCCTTCCTCCTCTGTTTCATTTATACTGGGAGGGACCACTTGACCACCTGAGCAGACACACACAGAAACGCACACACTTGCACACACTGAGTCGTCTCCTCTGACTCCTTCCCCTCCTCTGACATCCCTCCCTCTCTCCCCTCCTGTCCCTGTCTTCTCCTTTTTCCCATAACAAATAACAGCGCAGAATTCCCCTCGCTTCTCTCCTGGGGAATTTTCATTACCGCCCAGTCCCCCTGCCCAGAAGGACTCCCCGCCTTGAACTGTTCAACAGCTGTGGTGTGGACACTCTCTTCCAAAACAGGCCCACTGTTCACAAACACCCGCCGGACTCAGGGTGGGGACTCTGTGTCAACCTCCACAGCTCCAGAGACCGAGCTTCCATCGCATGTGGCCCGCTCCAGGGCCCCCTCGCCCGGGGAGAGAGGGGCCTGACGCTGCACCCTCACCTCTCCTCGCGTTAGATTAAGAACAGCTTTCAGTGGAGACCGAGTACAGGAGAGGAGAGATGTTCAGGAATTCATTACGACTTGGGTTACATTTGTGAAGTTTTGGGCATCGTTTCTGGTCGCGATCTGTTGACAAACCCCTCCCCTAAACGATGCTTGTCCAATCATAGCAGCCGTAACTACACACAGCAGGTGAGAGGTATTCAAGAGCGATTCGTCAGTGTGATTATCAGCTGAAGCCGTTAGCTAGCTTACTACCTACAGCATCATGTGAGCATTACCTCCACAGCTGAGCGTTAGCATATCATTAACACCTCATTCACGACGGCACATGAAGCTGATGTTTTGCCTCGGACATGTTGGCCTCAGTCTCTCACAGCGTCATGTATGGAGCCCGCGAGTGCATTTTTAATAAAAAGAAAAGAAAAATTCAAGTCAGACAGAGATTTCCAGCAACTCGAGCAGCTTATATTAAGTTAATCCATGAGCTAGCTACAGCTGGTCAAAAGGGCTAGCTACAGTTTCTGTGAATGATGTCGCTGGTGGAAACAAGAAGATGAATTTGTTTGTTTATGCTGTTGGATAACAGGATGCTTGACAGTTGTAGCAACAGTAACTAAGGGGGGCGGGGCTTAGAAGATGATGGATAGATAGATAGATAGATAGATAGATAGATAGATAGAGTCTCTGCCCTTAGCAAGAGAAAGGCGAGGTGCTGTAATCAAAGGCGATTACTCATCGCATGCTGTGACGCCCCACAGTCAAATGCAAAGCAGCTTAAATTAAAACACACTTCATTTGAATAGATGAAAACTACATGGGAGACGAGTCGCCTTGTATCCCCGCATGGCGACATTCATTTCCGTCGGATCAGCAGAACGCGATTTGCTGGCTGGAGGGGTTTTCGTAGAGGTGGCAGGGTGTTTGTTGGCGTCTTTAGAAGTCTGTGTGTGTGTGTGTGTGTGTGTGTGTGTGTGCGTGTGTGTGTGTGAAGCTCCTATCTCAAGTCTTCTTTGGAAGAAGTTAGGAACACTTGGCAGCAATGACAGTGGAAGTCCCCAGCATTTGGCCACAGCCCTGTTTGTGTGTGTGTGTGTGTGTGTGTGTGTGTGTGTGTGTGTGTGTGTGTGTGTGTGTGTGTCCGTGCATGTAGGAAACGGCCCATTTGAATGTACTGGAGCTGGGAAGGATCAGTGTGTGGGAGGTATTTTGTTCATATACCAAAAATGAGATTATTTAGGAGCAGACAATGCTCGACCACAAAAACACAGCATGTTCCCATCTTACATCAGTGTCACAGTTCATTTGTGAACTTTAAGGGATAGTTCACTGCAAAATGGAAACTCTAGTCACCGCTTGAAACAGTGCTTCCCACCACCAGGTCAGTCAAAATTCACCGTCGCTTGGAGAAACAAAACAAACGAGGAACAAGTCACCCCCCGTTGTTCAACTTTCTGCAAAGCTATTGACAAAATGTGCTACAGAAACAGCAGTGAGGCGAACACTGGATGTTTTATCCTACAGTGTAACCACGTTCAGATTATTAGCTGTTTGCTCCTCTTACCTACTAGTCTTAGAAAAGGTTGAAAAAATACAGTATATCAGTTAAGTTTCAATCAAAATCTAACTGATTTTCGAGAAAGGCAAAAAGAAAACATGTTTCCATCTGCTGCTGTTGTGTGAGTTTTAGGATTTGGGGGCTTGGAGGTAAACAGCTAGAGGTGCCAATTCTGTAGTTCGGCGCCATTAAACAGCAGCAGAAGACGAATGTGCAGCAAAATGGCGTCTTTAAAAGAACGCCGGTAAAACGGCAGAAAGCGCGTTGAAAGCGTAGGTCACTCAGTACGTCATTATCTATTTGTTTTGTCTGTTTCTCACTTTGTCACTTTTGCGCTTCAGCCAAGCAGAAAATGTTTGCAATATTTCGACCTTTTCTCAAATTTTCTGCGTTTCCACTTATTTTTAATGCATGAACTGAAAATGAGGAAAACACAAAAACAGGCTGGAGTTGCACTTACAGACTGATTTGTTATAATCATGATGTCTACAAAAGCAAACATTAGACATTAGTCTGGAGCAAAGAGGACATTATAATAAGAAACCTTTATGAGTCAATCAGGAGGTGCATTAAAAATCGGACCGGGGGTTCAGTGGGTGTTTTCAGGGATCAACACAGATGCTTGGCTTCAGTATGAATACGAGTAAAGGATTCAAGAGTGCATCCTAAAATCTACTCTTTAAGGACACACTGATCTTATTATCATCGAGAGAAGGAGGTTTGAAGGTTGCAGTTGGGTGTTCGGGATGCTCCCAGAAGCCAGTGGGAGGCTCAGCGATGGCCTGCAGTAGTTTATTTGGTTGGAGACACCTGGCCGGAGTGGAGGAGCTCGAAACACTATAAGGCTGCTGCTCCTGACCTCTCTCCCCCTCCTCCTCCCCCCCGTACTCTTCCCTGCTCTCCAATGGACGGCTTTGCTGCTGTCCCCCCCGTCTGTCCACATTCCATTCACCAGGATACCTCTCCATCCTGTCCCAGAGGAGTGTGTCCGTCTGTGTGTGTGTGTGTGTGTTGAAGGAGGTGGCCTACAGGCCTTGCCTCTGGTCACTTTATTAAAGTGTGTTTTAATTTACTCCTGTGCTCCTGTGAGCCCCTGCATCCTGACACACATGCACGCACGCACACACACGCACACACACACTGCAGCCCCTCCTGAGACATGGCTTATTAACTCTGCTCCTGTCTGTCAGAGAGTTGGCTGGGGGGGGGGGCAATACTTCCGAACCACATTCCTCAGCGCGGTTTGGTCACGTTGATTTTTTATTTAATGCAGCCACATAGTGAGACACACACTCTGTCATATCAAGGACAACACACAACTCAAACACACACGTATCCTCACAGCGATGTGTGCAGACACATAAGCCGTGAACACACAGACATGTGCAGTTATATGGCCCTCCGTGGAGTCTTTGTAGGGTCAGACCCGGAGCTTAGCCAACAGCAGCAGGGCTACGTTTGTTATCCTAACAATTAACATGGTGATAACTGGTTAAATACCACTTAGCAATAATCACTGTGTTTGGCAACACAATTACTGCAAAATCAGATTTACTCAGCTTCAGAGATCTAATAAAAAGCACACGGCCTCAGAGGATTTTGGAGAAACTAATCAATGTTTTTTTTTACTATTTCATAATTGACAAAGTTTTACCTCGACCTGCATACACGCATCTCCAGCGCTGTACATCTCTATCTCCCATTTCTTCCATAATTTATGTGTCTCACAGCCCCCCCGGTACTTTATTCCCTGAGTCTCTCCTCCGTCTCAGTATTAAATATGAAGGGAGGAGCTGGAGCCTGTCTCAAAGGAAGGGAGAGAAGTCATGTCGGGCTATCCTAAGGTCCTGGTGTGTGATGCTGGGGCCTCGGGCCCTCAACCCAGTCTCACAGCAGAGGCTTCGGGGCACAGCCAGAGGGGATTTTCTGTGTGCACTTGCAGCTGTGTGCTTGCGTGTGACACTGTTTTTATCTGTCAGGGACTCCAGGAGACCTAAGCAGCATAAAGCAGACTGTGTGTGGGGCATGGCGTTATATGTGTGTGTGTGTGCACATGAGTCGTGGTGACGTGTGTGTCCTGTGCTGAACGTGCAGTGACTGAGCTGGCCTGCTTTACGAGTGTCACTTGTGAGTAGCTTGTGAAAAATGTATTAAGAGTGTGGAAGAGCCAGCTGGGGTAAGAAAGGACTGGAGGAGTGAGACAGAGGGGGAGGCAGGAGGGAGGGAGGGAGGGAGTCAGGGAGTAAGGGGCACAGCTGTAGGGGATTAATGCCCAGAGTGGAGGAGTTGGAGCCCAGGAATGTTCCCCAGCGCCCCCTCAAGAGGGAGGTGAAGAGGGAGGGAGCGCGGGGAAAGACGAGGGCACGGGCCTCAGATGTGTCCTGCGCTGCACAATCTTTACGTAGAGGAGCCGTATTTCATCCTTGTCAGTCTTATCCACTGTCTCAATCTACCCCCTCCACCTCCACCTCCACCGCCCCCACCCACCCCACCCACTCCTCCTCAGGCACTTTGGCAGCGATCAGCCTTAGTTCACAAGACCTCTCTCCGTGCCGTTCCTCCCTGCCTGCTTTCTGTGTCACATTCTTTGTCTTGTGAGTGCTGTGATTTATAGACGGACACAGGAAGCAGTGTGTGCGTGTAATTGCATGGTTACGGTCAAGAGTGAGGAGAGGGGCATCTATCAGACATCCCGAGGCTGTCACTAAAATATCGATCAATTTTTTCCACTCATGATCGCTGTGCTGTGTTCGCCGCGTCCTACATGGCAACACTGAAGCCATGAGGACCACATAAAATGACAAACAGACATTTAACAGCAAAGGCTTCGAGGCCTGTCTTTGGAAAGCTTTGTGACGTTTATTGGAGGCCTTTGCTTTGTGTGTTTGCGCATGTGTTTGGACCTGTCACTCCCACCTGGAGGAGCTCGGGCTGCCGTGGTGTTGTGGTAGAATTTGTTTCCTCTTCCACAGCTGCGGCCTCCACCGCCTCTTATTCACAGCAGTCCCCCTTTTGTTTCTTGGCGGACTCTGGAGCCTTCTCCTCCTGTCACTCCATCCAGACTCCCGGTGTTGACAGTTGTCAGGGCCGACCCGCTCATTTCCCCGTGACGTGTTCAATGGGGCTGCACTGATCCCCGCTGACGACTGAAGAGGTGACCGCGGCGTCGGAATGGAGCGCCTGTCGTCGTGACCGTAAACCTGTCCGTCTGTCCGCCTGCTTGTTCACCCGTGCCTCTCTTCCTCCCATTTGGAAACCACTCCACCTGGTTCGGACAATTACCCCACGTCCACTCGTCTCCCCGTCGCTGCCTTAACTCCTCTTCCAGCCACTTAAGTTGTGAT
Organism: Chaetodon auriga; assembly: GCF_051107435.1. Taxonomy (NCBI): domain Eukaryota; kingdom Metazoa; phylum Chordata; class Actinopteri; order Chaetodontiformes; family Chaetodontidae; genus Chaetodon; species Chaetodon auriga. Next base: position 2,393,028 of record NC_135077.1, on the reverse strand, counting down.
GGGCTAAAAGGGATGCTTCAGCCACCGCCTGGCCCCAGCACTGTTATTAGATGCTCAGAGTTTTGTTGACAGCCCATAAAAAAGCTGTACCCTCTCATTGTGTGTCTGTATGTGTAAAAGTGTGCTAAAAACCATCCTCCACCTCAGTGGAATTTACCACAACTGCTGGGTGTCCGTCCATTAATGTCTCTGCGTGTGTTTAAGCCCTCTGGATCTGTCCTTTCCCACTTTCTGCTGAAATTATTTGCACAATTGAGAGAGAGAAGGGGAAGCCTCTCTTAAGCCGCCATCTCGCCCTGTACACCTTGTCATGCCACCAAGTACAAGCTCAGACACTCTTCCCAGTCTGCAGCTGGGTGGGGTGAGACAGCAGGCCAGCCAGCCATCCAGGAAGGAGCACGGTCTAACAGGGATACAGGTCTCAACACATCACCTCCCAGTCACTGACGCTAATGCTAACACTCACCCCTCGCTGCCTCCCAAGACCTGATACACTTCAGGTGCAGAGCACACATTTAAATTTACACAGGCACGTTTACGTCAAACAATGTTCTTTCCAGTGCACACACATAAACACAGAGCTATGCTTCCTCTCGCTGTCATTAGCCACGAGAAGGACTTCAAACACCAGGTGATATCATAGCAGCCTGGGAACAAACAGCGCAGTTTCCTTAATCTTCACATGACTTCTCAGCACTTAGCCGATGCTTAATTGCCAGGGAAAGTTTTAACATCTGCTTTTATTCAATAGTCTTTATTGGCATGAGTCACGCTCTATGCTACTGCCAGCCGCTTTCTACACCCAGCATCATGTATTCAAAGAAAAACAGAGAAGGAAAAACAGAATTTAACCAAAATTCCTGCACACACAACGACTGATAAATAAATAAGGTGCGAGCCAGGCTTTCATGGGCACTTAGTCCTTGGAGGAGCAGGGTTTCATAATTCCAAAGCTATGAAAAAATCGGGATAACAAGGGCAGTAAAGGGCTGTGGTAGTGTACAGTATTTATGGGGTAATCATTAAGGGGAAATGCAATTTGAAGTGAGAGGATGGAACTTTGGGGTTTGCTTGTTGACCCTGCAGAGGCCATGCATTGTCTTCTCATGTAGCCTATTTCTGCTTGTCCGCACTAACATGCCATTTTTTATAATGACTTTTTGGGGCATTTTGTTTTTATTAAACAGTAGACAGTTGAGAGATTACAGGAAATGAAGGGAACAGAGAGGGAATGACATGCAGCAAAGGTTCCTGCTGGACTGGAAGGATGGAGGGATTTTTGTGATCTCCACAGTCCTGCTAAAACATTCTGTATTTACCAAGCTGGAAGATAAAAATCCTTTTCTAGTTTCATATTTTGCATAAATTTGATAAAGTGTCCTCAATAACCTTATATAATCCGGCGCCACTATAAGCAGTTCCACAAAACGTCTGAGCCTCACACTGTGCAGAAGGCAGCAGCCTGCACGGCCTGATAAACTGTTAACGGTCTGAATGGGGATCAGTAATTATTGTCCCCCATGAAGCTGAAGATAAAATTGGTCAGATTCTTTTCTTTAGACACAGTTGATGGTCCTCTGTGGACACTTTTAACGCTACTGATACAGGACATAGTCACTAAACCACTCGAACCTGTGGTTATCTAGAGTTAGTGATTGTGTGTGTGCATGTGTGTGTGTGCGTGTGTGTGTGTGTGTGTGTGTGTGTGTGTGTGTGTGTGTGTGTGTGTGTGTGAGTGAATCGCTTGCAGCAGTGGTCAAAGCACAGTCAGCATGTCACTGTGACCTATGTGGGATCCTGACTGAGGAAGGGAGGGAACATGGGGAGAGACAGAGAGATTAAGTCAGAGAGGTTTGGGCAGCGAGCTTACAAAGACACAAAAATGTGCAAACAAATAGAGGCCATGGATAATGTGGTATGTTGTCTGTAGACGGTAACAGCGAATGCCCAATCATGACTTAGCTTATTACTCATGGTAACAGTTTGGTATCTTTTTCTTTAGCCTTTCCAAAACTGAAAACAGACAAAGAGTGAGGAACGGTGCAAAAAGTGTGTTCTGCTCTGCTGTCAGCTCCAACTCTTAGCATGCTAGGCTAGCTGTCTTACTACCTCCATTAGTTACCAAACCTTACTTAAAGGCCATGGAGTACAAAATGAACAGGCTACATCGTGCGTTACCTTGCAGGGTTACAGCTTACGTTAAGGAAAGCAAAGCTCGTATCTCCCCGCTGTGTGGAAGTCTGTTCTGGATGGTACCAAGTTTAGCCTGTTAGCAGCTCCGTGCTGTTATTTTTGGATTAACACTTCAGCAAACCGAGACAGTGTTACTTCATCATCCTTAGTTCATCTTGTAGCATTAAAGCATGAAAATATGATTAAGTGTGTGAGTCATGCAGCCAAAGAGTTTTCTTATCCCTCTGATATATTATACTAGAACAAGCTAATTCTGCGCTACAGCGTAAGAACAAGTTGTCTTTTATTTCCAGGCTGTCCACATGGATCATCAAATGTAAGGATGCTAACTTTTTGCGAGGGACATCCAGCCTAATGATACATGATCATTTAGTCATCAAGAGGATATTTAAGATCACTTTTACATGGGAGTCATTTTAAAAGTCAGCTACAGAGTTAAGGAGTTAATGTTAGCTTAATTAGCTAGCTAGCTATAGCTAATAAAATCTGCCAAGTTGACGGTCACTAGCTAGCATTGCATAGCCGGCTTTTGCATTCCTCTGTCTGAAATCAAAGATGGACGCTGTGTGAAACGTAAACAAATCAGAACGCAGTCATCTGCAAACAAACTGTGTTCACTGACAGCAGTTTTAAAAAGTGTCTCTGAGCTCATGTGTTCATCTCCTTCATCCATCATGTGTTCACAAAGTGGTGAACTCGCTCCATCCTCTATGAACCACTGAGCCTTTCCAGGATGCCCCTTTCATATCCAATCATGAGCCTCTCACCTGTTACCAATGAGCCTGTTTACCTGTGGAATGTTCCAAACAGGTGTTTTTGGAGCGTTCCTGGTTAAGCATATATTTACATAAACATTAAATCTATTGTCTTTGTGCTGTTTTCAGTTGAGTAGACGTCAGAAAGGATCAGCACATCATCACATCCTGATTTATTGATGTTTCAGCTTTTTAGAATTGAGCTCTAAATTGGAAATCAAGTTATCTGGGACAAACTTATCTTTAAGATAACATACACTCAACCTTCATTCCATTAATTGTGAGTAAAATCCATCTTACCAAGAAATACCTGATACATCTGGCCAGCCTGTGATCTGACAGTGAGCCAAGGAATTCGTACAGTAAAGAAGAAAACAGGGAGAAACTGATAAAAGGGGAAATGTTGAAACAGACCAAAGGATGGAGTGTCCTGGTGAAGGTGTACGCAGAGTAACAGAGAAAGGGACAAAAAAGATGGAGGGAGAGAGACGGAGGTTTAAAAAATGTAGAAGAGAGGAAGAGAGAAGGAAAGAATCAGAGGAGCTGGAGGCTTTGGGTGGAGTGTTTTTAGGTGTCTGGCTGTAACAGCATGGGTCTCTCCCCTGACACCTCCACAGCTTATCATCCCCGCATTCCTGCACAGGGACACTCCCCTGCCCACTGACACTGTGTGTGTGTGTGTGTGTGTGTGTGTGTGTGTGTGTGTGTGTGTGTGTGTGCTGTTTTAAGTGAAAGGGCACGCTGGCCTCCCTCTCTCAGGACATCTGGCTGCAGAAAGAGGGTTTGTGTGAGACATGTTTATGTATGTGTGTGTGTGTGTGTGTGTGTGTGTGTGTGTGAGAGAGAGAGAGAGCGAGAGCAAAGTGAAAGAGAGGCATCAGAGAAAAGCAGCAGACAATGTCGGTGAGACAGAGAGACAGGATAAAAGGTGCATTGTGAGCGTGTCGCGAACACGGTTTCCTTCACCACCTTAGCGGGGCCTTAGGTTGTGGCAGAGTACAGAAAACATCTCAGGGATTTCCTGCCATTCAAAGCCGCCCCCGAGTCCCCTCTCCACCCCAGCCTCACATTCTGTCCACCTCCTTGAAACTCTTCAAGTGAGGGGTGTGGCTGCAGACCCTCGTTAATTCATTAAAGCGTCCAGTGTGTGTGCGTGAGGGGGGCCAGAGGAAGCTCTCTGTGAACTTTGCTGATTACGGCTGAGGTGATGTGTGCCGTTGCAGCAGCTCGGCAGACAATGCGATGTCGTGCAACGACAAAGGTGGAACTCCAGCTATCTCTGACCTGCTTTCTCTTTGAGTTGCAAGCCCAAACACTAACTGGTTATCTTCAAAATGAACCGGTGCCTACCAAACAAAGAGAAGTTTTATCCAGTTTATTATTATTCAGATTGAACTGTCTAAAAAAGTCCAAACTTTCTCTGACAGAAAGTGAACAGAAACTTCGCTGAAAGGGGGATTCTGTTAAGAAATATGTCAAAATCCCTCACATATACTTCCACTTTGGGCTGGGATGATTTCTCCAGCTACTGAGCTTTTTGGGTCTTAGTATAAGTATACAGTACGCCGTCCAGCGCACGTTTGTACTGAAATCAAGAGCTGCAATTTGAATTATAACTTGCATAACTGACATTTTCTGAACAAGCTGTAGCAAGTGAAGGTTTCAGCCTGTGACTGTGCTTTGATTTCACTGGCTATAAAGACCGCCATCACAAGCAATTTTACTCAGCTGTAGCTACCGTTAATTCTGTGATTGGCCAAACAACAATAAAGAAATCTTTGCTGACGGATGGCTGCTTTGTGCATGCTGCTGTCTGTACGTCCGCGCTTTGCCAAAGGAGTGGGCCACTTATGTCTCAGTAGTTTAATTTATGAGGCTAATGTGTCTCCATAAATTAGCTCATGAGCTAATGAGTTAATTTTGCTGTAGAACAGGAGGTGAGCTTACTGAGGAGGTGACTTTTCTCAAACTGAATAAAGGGTTAGAAGTTACAGGCGGGACTGGAGAGTGTGATTTATGTGGGATTGTGATGTGAAAGAATGTGTAAAGTCATGTACCTGGATGGAAGCTAACAGGGGATTTTACTCTTAAGTGTCGGCAACCCGACAGCTCCGGTTTTCAGCCCCTCGCTCACAGACAGCCTCCTTATTGGCCCTGAGTGTGCGCGGCTGCGCTCTGTGAGTCGCTGGCTGGCTGCTGTCAACATGTGGCTCGTACAGTCACCAGAGCCGGAGGGCACAAAAGCTCCGATGGAAGCACTGTTGGCACAACAGAGGGCCGGGGGAGCGGGTGGCTCTGTAAAGTTATCTCTTTGAAAGGAAAGCGTGTGTGTGTGTGTGTGTGTGTGTGTGTGTGTGTGTGTGTGCAGTTGTAGCCACAGGGAGTGTGTGTTGTTTTACGAGCGCTCCTTCCCATCTCACCCGCCTCTAGCTTCGCTTGTAGACTGTGATTAATAGGAGCTTGAGTAGGCCATCAGAGAAATGCAACTTTGCACAACTATTAAATGTTTGCTGTGCTGTGCAGGAGAGAGCGAAACACCTCTTCTCCCGTGATGTGATGAGTTTGAGTAAAACACAGAACACACAAGTGTGTTTAAGCATCTGACATCACTTAAAGGGATACAGAACTTAATACATTTGACACTGTGATGTTGCGTTTGGTCTCCTGTTCCTGAATGAATACGCTCAAACAGACTCGAAGTTGCAGCAGAGCTGTTGGCACTTTGGCTAATTTCTGGACATTTTCTTCTCTTACTCGACTCTGGTCTGTCCTGTGTGTCTCTGAGCATGAATTTGTATTTGCAGATGTGTATGTTTCTGTATATATGAGTGTAAGTGTGTGTGTGTGTGTGTGTGTGTGTGTGTGTGTGTGTGTGTGTGTGAGTGAGTGTGTGCCAAGCCCTCGTGCCCTCCCCTGTGCCCTCCCCTGTCTCCACGCCTGGATGCTAACCGCTAGTGAAGGCTAGCCAATTATCCCCAATCAAGCTACCCTCTCTGGAACTGGCGCGAGAGGAAGCTCCCACTAGAGCTTATACTAGTCATTATGGGGCACATCCTGACATTAACTTTCTTCTTTTCCTCCTTGACTTCATCTCGCCTTATTCTTTTCTTTCTTTCTTTTTCCTTTCTGTCTGTCTGTCTGTCTGTCTTCCTTCCTTTCTCTTCTGCTCTTCTTTCTCTCACTTTCACTCCCTCCTGCCCCGAACTGAAGGCCATCGCAGCCACTGCTGAAGCGAAGCAGCAATCAAACACGCAAACTAAAAGCACATGGGTGCTAATTCATGCCTTCCTAATAACGCATTAAGGAAATTTGGGGTTGATGATGGAGGGAAGAAGCGCAGGCCATGCGCGACGTCATTTGCAAAAGAAGAATGTGCGTTTTCGTGTCAACTGGAGATGCAGCATTGCTTGAAAGATTGTGTGTGTGTGTGTGTGTGTGTGTACCTACAGGGAATAGAGCAGGGAGGCAGTGGATTCTGGGAAATGTCACCCCCCCTCACACACACACACACACACACTCTTCTCCTCCCCTCTGGAGACTGAGAGACAGATTGGACTGAAATCAACTCAGGTAATTTACCCACACAGAGTCGGTGATTACTCCTGTCCCTCTGCCTGTATTTCTACCTTTTTTTCCGGGTCTCTCGAACTTTCTAAAAGCTTTGCTCCGGGACCTAATTTGCAGTCCTCGGTCCTGTTCAGTCGGAGCGCTCCTCGTGTTTGATGTGAACTGTGGGGTGACATTGCCTTGTCTGTGCTCAGCCAGATCAGCAGTCAGCCGGAGAGAGGCCGGGCGAGGTGTGGTGCCTGTAGGTGATCCACTTCATTCTGCTCCTGTCTTGTCGTGACAGGACCGGCATTAAATGCAAGCAGTCAGTGACGGAGCAGTGACAGGCCCAGCCCTCCTCCCTCCCCCTGGGTGTGTGTGTGTGTGTGTGTACAAGCCAGCATACAGACTTCCATATGCGTTCTTCTGTCTCTCGCTGGGACCTGACAACTGACTGGCACTTGAATGGCACTTTCTCCCGCTGCTCATCAAGCGGTGGCCGTGTTATGTTAATGACAGCTGTAACTACGCCCAATAAAACGCACTTTCCTTTAATTTCCATATAGAGTACTTATGTGTCAGGGAGCAGGGGGCGTGTGCAGAGCGCCACGCTCTCGATCAGTTTATCAATCATCACACGCCACATCTGACTGTCACAGTTACGTTTCGCACCGATCGGACGGTGAGATCAATGAGAAGGTGAGAGCCATCAAGCAGAAGAAGCCGGTGAAAACAGTGTGTGTGTGTGTGTGTGTGTGTGTGTGCTGTTCAGTTCTTCAGATGCAGCCTCATTGTGATCATATACGTGTGTGTGTGTGTGTGTGTGTGTGTGTGTGTTTGAAGATGAGCCTTCCTCTCGGTGCTCGCTCCCTTCTTGCTCTCTGTCTCTATTTCAAGCCAATTAGGTGCGTCTTTTAGCCGAGATACGGAGTATAAGTTGAACATCAGCTGCCTTCATCGTTGAAAGGCGCATCTCAAATTAGCGAGCACCACGCGAACCCCCTACCCCCCCCGCCCCCCCGCCTGGCCTATCACCATCTTTCCCTCCTTTGCTCCTGTGAAGACGCAGAGGCCCCCGGGGCCCTGAAATGTCTCCACACGCTGGAAATTGAATCAAACGGCATCAATCAGGACACCCTTTTTTCCTCCCCCCTTTCACTCCTTCTTCCTCTCCCCTTTCTTTTTTTTTTGTCCATGTTTGGTGTCTCTAAGCAGTCTGCCAGGGAACATAAACAGCACCAACACACTGAAGCACAATTGCATATGAAGTAACACGGCGGCTCTGAAAAGGATTCTTCAAGGCTGCTGATGCTTTGAATTAGCGTTTGTTCATCTCAGTCAGGTTGCAGGCGGCACTTTTTTTATTGTAGGTATTCTATCGGCCCAGTGTCTTATAAACACCATCCTGCTGACACACACACACACACACACACACACACACAGTGATATTATTATCCTCCTCTTCTGTGGCTCTATGCTGTAAAATGAGTTTGCCCCAACTCCATTAAAACCCGCGCCAGCCTCTCCCCTGACG